>NW_024609846.1:122314860-122613742 GCF_016920785.2 Ixodes scapularis
AGAGCTCGAAGTTCTGACGTCAGGGCAACCCCTGCGCAAAAAGCAGACGAACTTGCGCTCCGCATGTCACCTAGAATACAAAACCGGTGCATCCCCCCCAAACGTCATCACTAGTTGGCGGTGCCGCCAACGCGTCGTACAGTGTCTCACAACGCGCGTGACGATGGCACGCGGCGACGCCAAGACGGACGCGCGTCTGCAGTTTTGTGGTGACGCTCGTCGAGCTTCGCGTGTTTGCCGCTTAGGGCGGGTCGGGTAAATCCAGCAATGATGACGTCATGCGCAGGCGTCGTATTCTTAGATGGTATTGTCTTGATCCGCCATTTTGATAATTATTCCATTCAAGTCACGTGATGTGTGTTTGCTTGCCAACAGCTCGCGGGAGTTGCCGTTTTGTTAGACATTGCTTCGTGGAGCCTTTGGAAGAGTAGCGTGTCTCATAAACCTAATTATTTGATTGTTATGATAGGCGTTGGGAAACTGTACACTCCGTTCAGCCCTAAGCTGACAGTGCTCGAAGCCACGTGCTCGTTGGGCCAGTCATGCACCTATTTTCGGCCACGTAACCACACTCTCGTCCATGTCCACGCGGAGAGAGCGATGTCCGGGGATGAAAGGGAGACGGCTGCGTAGCTCCCACCGCCCTGTCAGCTTAGGAGTGAACGGAGTACAGTGATGATGTCGTACGTATTCTGTCGTGCTCTGTTCCGCCAGGCTGGGGGACAGAAAACGCGCCCCGCGTTTTCAGTTAGTAAGGTCGGCGTCGTAGCCGGTGACATCTGACAACCATGCATGGTCCAACAAACGGAACTTTTTGACGTAAAGCCCTTCTTTTCGAGAAGTCTGCGCAGCGCGAAGCGGCGTTACAGCCTTGCCTAGTGGCGCTTATTTTGAACAGTTTGAAGAGGTGAGTCGCGGACGGGCAGGAGAGGTATCGCAACGCCGGAAGCAGTTCGAGTTTTCACCGCTGCGTGAGGTCGGCTTGAACGTTCGCAGAACTTTTTTCGCAAAAGATTAACAGCATTGTAGGCCATAGTGCACAACAATGAAATGGGCGCAATGAGCCGAAGTGTGCAATCCTGCGCAGCCAAAGCAGGACAGGAGCCACAGTATCCAGATGGAACACAACGCCAGGGAGAGTGACATCGTGAGGGTACGGTGGTATGACAAAAAAGAAACTTCTAGCTTGCAGATACGAAATTCTTTTCTCTCGTTATGAAAAGGCGGCCTCTCAGAAACTAATACCACCACACCACAATAACGTGGCTAGCTAATGTGTACTCGAAGGGAGGGAGGGGGGGGGGGGAGTGGGGGGAGGGGAGGAGTTGTAACGGCTTCTACTGAGACGAGATTTCTGCAGGGTTGCTTTACAAACCACCATTTCACTTCCGCAAAGCGGTCTGTGGGAGTGGTGGTGAAGCTTTTTCTAATCTTTAACGCGTAATGAGTGTACGGACTGGGATTCTTGAGGGAAATGTGTCGGAATGGCACGGAAATCGTTACGAAATGTGCGACACGCACTTCATATAACTATCTGTGCAAAAGAGGCGTAAGTTGAGAACAAAATTCTGAACGCTACCCAACGGGAATCGAACCAAGGGCAAATGTCTGTTAACTTGTCGCTCTACCACTGCGTCATTCAGGGGTAGACACGAAGCTAGCTGACCGTCTCTACCACGGTGGTCTCTACGAACAGTTCGATCGCGAACACCTTTTGACGGACGCCGGCGTTTGGTGTTACGGCGTTCGGCACTTGGCGCGTTCGCGTTCTAAGAGTTTATGGGAGGAAATAAGAAACCCAAGACGTGCCAACCATCACACGAGAAAGAGCAAAATGAAATAGCGTGCTATTAAAAATACAAAAAATAGGAAAAAACTGCAATGTTCACTGCATGCCGTAAAGAATGCCGTGGAACACATTCTCTGTTTACGGCTTTATCCGTAGGATCAAAATAAATGAAGCACGTTTTTTTATTAAGTTCTTTCATCCTAAGGATTAATTCTTACTCGTTTTGAGATGCTTTATTAGTGTTGGTTTCGATATTGGTAAGGCTCAAAAGATTAGCGTGCCGCTCCGCCGACGACTGTTATGAAGCACAATACATGAGGCACTTGCGTGGTAAAGACATTTGCATACTTTTTTTTATCCTAAAGAAGTCGTAGCAGAATATCCGCAGTTGGTCCTTTTGGCTACTGATAAGTAGGCTGCTCGAGCGACGTCTTGTTTTAACTCAGAATAACCAAACAACATTATAAGAGCGAAAGCCTTATATGTCTCATCGTTCTATCGACCTTCGAAGCACTTGAGCGAAAACACGTCGGCGACACGAAAAGTATCAAAACGAAAGGTACCAATGAAACACTCTAAAAAAAGCCCCTGTGTCTACTTTCCCGCACAACACTCGAAGAGACAATCACCGCAACTTACTGAGGCAGCTCAGCGAATGACGATGCCGAGACATATGTTTAGTCCAAAAAACGCACTCTGAATTGTGACATTAAGCAATACAAAACGTCACGCTTACATTGCTTAATATCACAACTCCGAGTGCGTTTTTTGGTCTAAGCATATGCTTCGGCATCCTCATTCGCTGAACTGCCTCTGTTGGTTACGGTGATTGGCTCTCCGAGTGTTGTGCGGGAAAGGAGACGCACGGGCTCTATTTAGAGTGAACGGCGTCAAAAGTGCGTTGTCAGAGAGCGCGCTGTTTTCGGCAGTTTTATATCACCAGGACAACAGCCGACGCCACGATCCGAGTGAGCCAATGAAACGGCACAAAAAGTGCATCGTCAGAGAGCGCGCTGTCTTCGGAGGTTCGCTATCACGTTTACATCTGCGCTTGGGCTTTCACATTCAAGCCGTCTTAAGCATAACATAAGAGACCCTGTGAATTTCAAAGAAATTAGGTACTGTGGTTTGTTTTACTTTATATGCGGGCGAAGCCAACGGCTTACGAGTTGCAAAACACTGCCTGTGCGCTCAATAAAACATAACGCGGTTTAAAGGAATTCCCGTAAGAATTCGATCTGGCCACGCGCGCGTCTCGTGAGACCGCCCCAGGCTATTAACCTGTGCACGTGGAAAAAAAAAAAAGCGGCCGTATCGCTGTCATCGATACGTACAGGAAGCGGTCGTATAAAAACGAGCACATTCGGCACACCTCGCAAAATTCGAATTCCAAACGGACATAGCCTAGGATGGCAAGTTGGTATCTTAAAGTGTAGGCAGCTTCATTTATTGCTACGGGTTAGCCTCATGCACTTTAGGACACATTCGTAAATACGGATTGACTAGTAAAGAAAAAAAAAAGTGCCATGAGCGAATCGCACTTCCTAAACCGCTTCGAATCATGTTAAATACTCCGTCGAAGATTAGGATTTCTTGTTAACACAATTTATATAAATATGATATTGGCAAACCACAGTCCTGGAAATATTTCCAGCTCGGCTTAAAGTGGCACTAAAGCAAATTATGAGATCGTCTTTCTATGGCGCAAACTCAATTTACGCAGCCAAAGTTTTCTGTAAAAAACAACAACAAATGTAACCATGCGTGAAACTTTTGATTATAACACAACCAGACATCGTGCCACGACTTCTTTTAATACACCCCAGAAAATTGGCATATTTTTATGTTTGGTCAAGATGTATAAATAAAAAAGGCCCCGCATGAAGGTTATTTCGGGCTTTCTAGTCTGCCTTGTGAGCTTAAATTACGCTTGCGCCATAAGAATGCTATCAAAACACAATTTTGTGTTAAGGAAACAAAAACAAAACTAGGCATGCTCTTTATAGCTGTGTGGCCCTATAGCAAGTATCTAAAAAAGCAAAAAAAAAAACATTTGTTTATCCGTAGAGTGACAAATGTTGACTTCCTAAAACAAAATCCGGAGTATAGTATGCTTATAAAAAAAGAGTTCAAAAAGCAAACAAGCTGTACGGATGGGCTCGCGCTGGCAGCGAGTTTTCGCGAATTTCTCACCATCACATTTTTTATTGGACGTATTACTTTTTCTGCGAACTTGCGCAGCGCTACAGTTTGACCATCGTAGCCTGTGCACCATTAAACCTGTGAGCAACAACAACCTTACGAGCAGCTGCTGCTAATCACCAGGCGTGAATACCCCTGTAGCTTAGCGTGATAAAACTAATGGCTTGCTCTGGAAGTGTCGGTTCTCGTTCCAGGCGGCTGTCTGGAACGAGAAGTTGCAGGAGGATAGCACAGCAGAGGTTGGTTGCACTATTTCTCCACGGGGTGCGCTGCTGTCGGTGCCGAGAAGCGCTCCGATTGCGAACCGAAACTTAAAATCCCGTCAAAGTTCTGCGGTTTTTGAGAAAGTCGTAAAATGCTGCGCGTGTCTTCTATCGTTCTGTAATGTGCTGATTTAGTGTTATTCGACGATGCTCAGCAAGATTCTAATTGAAACCATGTCCTCGAACTCAATATTAAAAAAGTTAATTACGCAAAAATAATTTTCCTAAATGGGCCTCTGGCCCAGGACCAAAACGGCAGTAGCCTTTTTTTGCTGCGAAGCGCAATTTTTGGAATATCGAATTTGTCCACTTTTCGTGAAGCACCCTATATATATATATATATATATGTGTGTGTGTCTGTGTGTGTGTGTGTGTGTGTGTGTGTGTGTGTGTGTGTGTGTGTGTGTGTGTGTGTGTGTGTGTGTGTGTGTGTGTGTGTGTGTGTGTGTGTGTGTATGCAGTCATGTCCCGTTGCTATCGATACCTCGCTATATGGGCACCATTTTTGGGGACAAACTTAGAAAATATATGCATTTTTGTCTTGTTATTATGAACAACTCAGATTATGGATGATTTTTTAGGGGCGAATGTGTCAGTATTAACGAGACATCACTATATATATATAAACAGACAGACAGCCTGAATTTTGTTTTAGGTATTTTAATATTTTAGTTTTTGACATCTGAAGAGACGAAGGTCATTCCGAATCCTGAGCATCTTATTATCGCTTCGCGACTGATGTGATTTTGGAATTACATGATAAGACCTTCGGAGAACGATTCGGGAAGCAAAAGCCGTGACCATAATAGGCCGCGCCGAGTTTTTTTTTTATTAAGCTGTTATTAAGGCTTTAGGCTAGGTCTAGCTCGTTAATAACCATTATTTGCCAAGATTGCATTGGTCGAATAATTCAGAAGAGTTGTTTCGGTGCTATACCCACATGTTTCAAAACCGTCCCGTCACAAGTCGCATGTGCTCCATCCAAAGAGAAGCCGTTGATGTAAAGGAGGACATTCAGTGGATGCCATATTTGAAATCGGTGTTATAATAATAATCTGTTTATTTGTTCCATATTAGAAACAGGGGACCCAAATAAAAAAGCTGCAATGTCTGCTTGACGAGAACCCGAGCACTCTTTACAGCAGGCGAAATCCAATGAAATGCCAATTTACAAAAAAACAAACAAACAAAAAACAACTTATTTTTTAAGGACGTTATTCTCCTGATTATGATTTTGGGAAGTCATACTCAGAACTGTCATTTATTATGTGTAAATTAAAAAAAGCGCCGGAATGCAGGCTTTTTGCGTGTGTTCAAATAGTGTTTCGCACCAGTCAGGACTGTTGCTCTTGGCAGACAGTCAATAGGAACAAGTTCTGTGCATCCACCACGAGCAATAACCTGAAGTACTGCGTCCAGTAGATATCCCTAGCGAACCGTTTTGTATCTATACGACAGTCTGTTCGTGGTAGGGATGCCCCACGTGTCAGCATTGTGGAGCTAAACCTGCACGTGGTTGTTTATCCTCCACTTCACTAGCTAATTCTTTTTTTTTTTCAAGTTTTAATATCTGCGTTAACGTTTTCATAAACAGTATGCATACTTCTTTTTATGCCTTGTGTTATTGCTGCCTTGTAACTGTTATTGATTTTGACCCGATCCCGGGTCAACAGTATTCATAAATAAATAAATAGGTACAGCCGCGTACAAATTTGTAACGATAATAATGATGAAATACATAACAATTTGAAAAGGAATCAATGCTTGTGCAGTGTGATTGAAGGCATAGGTGCGCCACCTTAGCTCTTTGATGTGCTTTGTTTGCCCAGGGGCTCTAAACTCGTCAAACACAAAGTTGGGGCCAAATTCACGGAGCGCACCGATTGGACTATTACAATTATGACTTCGCGCTTTTGTCGCCGGCGTCCAATAGGCGCGCTCAGCGAACTTTTGGCTCCAACTTTGTATTTGACGAGTTAATGACCCCAGAATTCGTGCCAGCAATGTGGATTTGAAAACCGATCGTTCGCGCCGGTTCCTTTTGCCCTGCGACGAACAGAACTCACAACTATGGAGTTAGGGGAACACTTTGACCTTCCTATCGGCACAGGAAGCAATTGTTTATCCTCCCTTAAAGCGGCTACTTTTGCATCGAAAGTTTAGATGGTTACGAAAAAACAGTTTCTATTTGCTTGAGTGTTATACATCTGAATGAGCAGCATTGCCGTTTTAAGCGTACATTGTTTTCAGCTCCAAGCTCTAGGAAAATATTTAAACCCCGACTGCAATGACGTTTTTATCCAGTAGCTCACCAATTAGCAAACATAGGTCAACGCGCTTTGGGCCAACTCTTTTGTTCATGTTTTTTCTTCTGATATCTTGCAATATATTAAACATAATTTAAAAAAACCCCGAGACTGGGGAAAGAGGAAGGACAGCACAACACATAAAGTCTTGCAATAATAAATTAAACAAAGAATATATATATATAGTAATGAAGTCGCACTTCGAAACGTTGTTGGAGTTTTAAAGCATTGAGTGAGTCGACGTTTCGGCCTGAGACAGGCCTTCCTCAAGGCCTGTCTCAGGCCGAAACGTCGACTCACTAAATGCTTTAAAACTACAACAAGCGACTTCATTACTTTATAGTCTTCGGCATCCTTCGCTATATTTTAATTACCTATCTATATAAATATATATATATATTTGGTAGCCTAAAACAAGGCACAAAAAAACCCACATTTATACAGAATCCGTCAGTGCATGGGAGGATATAAAAAGGAGGGGGGGGGGGGAATTTCCCTTTCCCCGTTTTTTAAAGTGCGGGCTTGTTGCTTCAATATTCTCGAAAATCGAGATTTTTTTCTATTTGATGCGCAGAAACATGTCTTTCATTTACGAGTGTTTGATTTTGTAAGTTTCGGAACTGTCTGGAGTTTTACAATGAATTAGCTGTAATATTCGACATGTTTCATCGCTCAGTCATAAAATACCTATATTTTATTTTTAAAAAAGTATAAGAAATTATTTCTTGATATTTGAAGTTTTATCCAACTTTCCGGAATCGAACACATTTTTTATATTATTCAGAAAACTACCTTTAATTTAAAATATCTCAGATATTGGATTGCAGAAATATAGGTATCGCAATATTTCTTTTTTAACATTTTAAAATAAGAGATTTGATTGTGTTAAAAGAGGAAAATATTAATTCAACAACGTGTTAGAAATTAAAAATATTGTAATATATTTTATTTTTACTTTTGCTGAGGGCTAAGATTAATATATAGAAAGAAGAAACTCAACAGCTGTCTTTGAGGGGCGGATCTTACGTTCAGAGTCTTGTCTCGGTATCCGATGCAATTTCTTAAATCTTAAACACCTTTATATATATATATATATAAATGTAGTCGTAATATTCGGTGTGTTTTGTTTAAAGCTCAGTCTAAAATAAACACAAAAAAGCAAAAAAAACCAAAGCAAAACAAAACAAACAAAAAAAAAACACGAGAAGTTGGCATAGTAATAAAGCCTCCTTCTATACTGGGTGCCTCTGCAAACACTTAAAAAACTTTCTAAAGCTAGGGTGGTTGATAAAACAAAAATGAAGCCTTTTCGGAACAAACTGTCGGCCATGCCGGACGTCAGAGATCGCAAAAAAAAACACACTAGCTTGCAAAATCGTTACCTATAACTTACTAATGATATTTTTAATTTGCGAAAATAAGTATATGGTTTTGATTAAAAACTTGCTGAGCGGCATCGAAAACCCCTAGATCAGTCAATTTTAGGACGACATGAAGCACATGGGAAACTTGGTGGTATGCTAAAGTTACCACTCGTGCTGCAGGCGCAAGGCCAGAGAGGCGAAAACGCGAATGATATTCTTGTCATTCGCGTTCAGTAAGCAAATGGTATACTACACATATTTATAATACGTCGTGCGTAACATGTGCTGTCAAAGCTTCTTGCTGGTCATTCTGTAAATGATGATAGCAACAATGTTTATTTAGATATATCTGCTAGGACAAAGTCAGGACGAGCGGGTTGGTTATGGTTAGGTTAGGTTAGGAAACTCGGTCAGTCTGTCGGTCCGTTTATGTTCTCTCCATAAAAGTACGGATCCACAAAGGCGGCTGAAAAAATGCCTTACTTTTTTTTTGTAATCATAAAATAGATCAACTACATTGCCGAACTGCAGGTTTAAAGTCTAATGTTTTTGCGTACGTCTGTGTAATTTCGCGGTCGGTGAAAAAGTAGTCCGTGAAAAGGGCGAGTCACGCGTCACGAACAACCAGCTGTAATTGAGTTCTTAGTTGCCGAGAAAGAAGCCACGAAGAACATTGGCCAACATGTGTGTGCACTGTTTGTGGAAAACGCGCAGTAGATAGGACTAATGAATGCCATGGGCTGAAAGAGTTATAAGGCGTTAAAAAAAGTGGAGAAACGGCGCTCTGCGTGATTGACCGCGGTCAGGGCGTCCATGCCACCGTCACTCTAATTACCAACAGCTTAAAAAACGTATGCCATGGCGAGTTCCTGGCATCTCGATATGGCTCTGAAACCAATGAGAGAGCGGAACCAGCCAATAAGAACACATTGAAATCCAAAGTTACGCGGAAAAGTCCCTTTTCACGGGTACAGGCGCCGTGCTCCGACGAATACGGCGCTGGTTGTTGGCGCTTGTTCTTTCCGTTCTCATTTCGGCGACCACATTGCACTTGATTTATAAATTTCCAGGAAATATATCGTTCGAGGTATTTAGAAAAGGTGCCAGGCAACACGGCACACAAAAATACACTTTCGAGTATACTCTTGCCCCGATGAATTGCAGTTTCGTGAACAAGTGCGCACGTCCGTGCATCGTTTTGGGGTCCGCTGATGCAAATTATCACAAAGATTTTACTGCAGTACGCACACGAATTCCGCCTGCAGGCGTCACAAGTCGGGGTTATGGCATCGAGGCCCCAGTGTCCATTGAATGCTAGCTAATTTACAGTTTAACGCTTATAACGGACTGTGAACCTGATATGTATAAGAAGGTCGTCTACTTAAAAAAAGAAAGTTAATTGCCGGAAATTTAGTACTTATAAAAGAAATACTCTGGGTGCCTAGTTTATACTTCTGAAGAATCGGCGAAATTGTGAACGCTTAGAAACAAGCCCTCCTCCCCCCCTCCCCCCCTTCCCCCCCCCCCCCCCCCCCCAAAAAAAAAATAAAGTAGCTGGGATACCATGGTTCTATGATCTAATGGCAACGGAAGTGAAAACCAAACCAGTTCGTGTGAGCGGTATGAGTGCTTTTTTTCTTTATGTGGACATTGTTTTGCTCGTGTTTATGTTTGTTTGTGTTCATAAGCTAACTACATCAGGCGCTGGATTCAAAAGTGTTTTTGGGTCTTTATTGCACACATTTTGTGCATCCATGCGACGACGGACTTCAGAGAAATGGATTATATATGACCTAGCTCATGCAAAAGCAAAAAAACAAACAAAAAGAAAAAAAAAAAAACCAGAAAACCATGAGCACAGTTGGCTAGTGGCTGGTTAGTGCGGCTAACAACTTTAAGCTCAAGCATGCTACAGCGCGCCTGTCACTTGATTCGTGCAGATCGGCCGGTCAGAAGTGAATAGGAATGACACAAACTATTTCGACGCGCAAATCAAAACTGTACAGAAATCAAGCAGCGTTACCGGCGTGTGCGGCCGAACAGGAATTCAGGATACATTTGGATCCAATACGAGAATGTTCGCCCCCCCCCCTCCCCCCCCACACACACACGTTTCAAAACCCATGAGACAGTTAACAAGCTTGTTCGGACGATACTCCTCCACCCCCTCCCCCCCCCCCCCCCCTCCTCTTAGTCCTGATTAGGATTTTCAGTGTTTTGTTCCGCTGAAAGACGTACTGCGTTCAACAAGGTTTCAAAAATGACGAGAAGATGCTTTGCGAAGTAAGGACATAGATACGTTAACAGGAAACGAGGCAGTAGAAAAAACGGCATTCATGCATTCGTTTCGAACTGATGTCAAATAAAAGAATAAGTAGGTGGATAAGTAATAAAAGTCAGAGGTGTATACAACAAACATACTGCACTACTCTGTGTGAACTTCGTGCATTTTAAATAAACGCAGCTTCCGAAAGAAGAAGAATGTGGGACATCTTAGCCACGTTTATATATTAGAACTGTCGTCCGCTTATATATTCTCGGTCCGCCTCACCCGCATTCTTTGTCGGTCCTTCCGATTGTGGATCTCCTCTGTAGCTGCCCCACTAAATGAGTTTCGTCGACTTAAATCTTTCAACTAAACAAATAAAAAAGAAAGAAAAAAAAAAAAAACTCGGAGGAAAAACAAACGCAGCTAAGCGACCGGCTTTGAATATTTTGTGAAGGTATACCGGGGCGGGACGAACGAAGAGGGAGGAAAATCCAATTATCGCGGCATGGCCGAGCGACTGAGTTGAGAGTTGGGCAAGCAGAAGAACCGGGCGATCAATGAGTTCGCTAACAAGGACAGTGCCGGGTTCAGCGCATGTCTTCGCGCGCATGCGCCGGTGGAGCGCATCTGCTGCGTGTGATCATGCTCAGAAAAAAGCCGCTTTGAGGGAGAGCGCACTATAATGAAGTCCTTCGGGTTGCTTTGGAAGCAGGCCGCCTCCCTCGTTCATTTTTTTTTCTTCTCGTAGAAGACAATGAATGTCTGGAGGGTATCTCAACGGGAGGATAGAAATCCAGACCAATAACCTATGAGAGGTTATATACTCCGCTATGCGATGTGACAATGTACATACACGACACTTATTGCAAACCAGTTGTGACCTCGAGCGAAATTTTCGTAAATCGTACGAGGAGTGATCAGAAAGTGTTGCAACTCAGTTAGAAACAAAAGTCTGACAATGATCACTTTACACCCTTTGGCTAGCTCATGTCTCTAGCCAAACATATGTTCGATATCAAGCCTTCCGCTTTCTCCCCTCGTCGGCATCAGTCAGTTAAACATGGCGTTCTCCCACTGTTTGAAACTTCAGTACCGGAGCAAGATAAAGTTTTTATGCAAAGAAGGAAGCTATGCCAAAGAAATTTACGATATAATGATGAATGTGTATGGCAGTGAATTCCATTTATATTCAGAACTAACTCGTTGGTTCGACGAGTTTAAACGCGGCCGAGTGGATGTGCAAAACGACCAATGGTCAGGGCGGCCCAGCACTTCGATCGATTTGAATCGTTCAGCCCGAGTCCAGAACCTTATCATCCGAAGTCGACAGTCTAAGGTGTCCGAAGTTGCCACAGAATTGAATAGGTTGTATGGCAGTGCTTTGGCAATCAGCCATGACATTTTGACTATGTCAAAAGTCTCGGCACGATGGGTGCCAAGAAAACTCTCTCGTCCGCCGTTTGGTTGGGGATTAAGACGTGGCTTCACCAGTGGGACCTATAAAAAAAAAGTCTATGCAGTAAAGAAATTTGAGGCTCCCCCCCCCCCCCCCCCCCCCTTCGTCCCCCTAAAAAGAAAAGAACAAAAGAAAACATTCAAGACGCAACGTTTGGGGAGTAAAGTCATGGCGACAGTTATTTAGGACACAAAGAGAATGGATCCTGTTGATTGATTAGCTAAAAACAGCAGGACAATTGTAAAACAGGCGAATATTTTACCGACGTTCTCCGCAAACTGTGCAAGGCCATTGTATAAAAACGACGAAGATCGGTGACAAGAGGCGACCTCCTCCAGCACTACAACGCTCGCGTTCACGAGTCTCGTGTTGCCCAGGCTGTCATTCGAGTGTCTACTTTCGAAGAGCTACAATCCCGATCCTGTCCCTATTGACATTCTTTTAATTCCTTAATCTAAAAAACAAAACACCTCAAGGGAACAAGGTTCGATGACTTGAATGCACTAAAAACTACCGCAAAGCGGTGGCTTGACGAACAGGGCATAGTTTTTTTTTTCCTTTTTCTTGCGAGGAATTAGTAGCAGTTAACGCAAATGGCAGAAGTGCATTAGTTTACCGGGGGGATTACGTAGAAAAAGAAAACTTTGTTCAAGGCCCTGGTATAGTTTTCTTCATAAGCGAGTTGCAAAACATTCTGATCACCCCTCGTACTTGGACATGATGACTAGAATACTGCGTCTTCGTATTAAACACTCGGTGTACAGCTGCTCACATACTTGTTAAAAATTGCATTTTTCCGAAAATATGGAAGTTGATAATTCATTAAATTCAAGTTTTGTTTACAGGATTATCATCGACTTGTTCGACCTCTTTTAATGTCTATAATTATTGTTCCCTGTTTGCGGCGCGACAAAAATACAAGTCGTTACAGATACGCCTCGCTAATTGGAACACTTTCATTCCTCATCAAAAATTGTCCGTAAGTCCTTCATATTAACAAATCAGGGTCAAGATCACATATAGTCATCTCTTGTTTCTACGGTACCCGCTATAAACACTGACTTTCGGGACCGATCCGTTCCTGTACAATTCTGCCTTGTTAATTTCCCGCAGTCCATATAAATGATTCTTGACTGCCGCTTCCCCTATTAAAGAGGCATAATTGTATAAAAAAACTGGTTGGTATCCGAATTTTTGTATCTTTTATATATCGGGGTAAGCGCCCCAAATATTATGGCATTAATTTAAACAACCGATCTATTCGCTACAGAGCATGTTCGTTTTCACGGGCCTGGTGCGCACAATACACAAGAAAGTCCAATAAATCTAAACACATAGCACCTGGTTTGAGGAAGTTTTGGAATTTTCTTGCGTTATTTGTGAAAATATTTGTCTACCTGTTTTGGAGTTGTGCAAGAGGCACGAAAACCCCGTGTGCGTTGTGATATCCATTTGTCACGCCTGTTGAGTTAACTGCTGAAAGACGTGCAGTATGAGCGTGAAAAAATCTTTAGCAGTATTTCAATCGTGTATGCACTATCTGTGGCACAGTACTCCGAGACAGAGTGTCTCACAGTACTATGGACCATAGATAAAGGTACAAGAGGAAACTCATTGCCTTTGACAGTAGAAAGACTTAGAATAGGGGTCCCCTACGCTTTGGATAACCCAAGCAGCTGTGGGCGTCTCAGTGCGCATGCGTGGAAGGTCTGCGCTTGCGCGGTGTGTGACTCCACAAGCTGCTTGTGTGACTCCAAACATAAGGCCCCCCCCCCCCCCCCCCCCCCCATTCTAAAGCTCTCTATCCGGAGGACAAGTTCGTCTGCTTCTTTGCAGGGGTTGCGATGATGTCAGAACACCAAGCTCTTATTGGTTAATTGAAAAAAAATAGTGGGTAGATCTCAAAGCGTCTAGCATTGAAGTCTACCCTCTGTCCTTTCAATCAAAGCCAATCAGAGCTCCGCCTCGTTCGGACGTCGCCGAAGTTACTGCGCTAGAAGCAGACGACTTTCTCTCCGCATCATCTTGACTGCAGGAACACTTGAGCGCATGGAGCATTCGCTCCCTGCGCGGGCATGTGGATAAAGATATATGAAAGGAGGCAATTCTATGTGTGATATCGTTGGGTGAAATCAGCTTCGAAAGCTAAGAGTTTCAAGATATATAGATTGTTATTTTACAAAAACCAAAAAATGTAAGCGGCTTTTTTCTTTTTTTTTTCTCCGACTTTTTTGTTAGTAATACCAACCCTCGTTTAAAGAGCCCTAAAATCCCCTAAAAATATATATATTTTTTTTAATAATCTGGTTGGGACAGGCGCGTCAAAAAATTAATATTACCTGAAAAAAATTTTTTTAGAGCAATATTGACGGCGCGAGACACGGTTTAGTCGGCAGTCACCTCCTCTCCACTTTTTTTTTCTCTCGGCATTTCGGGGCGCGTGGAAGAGAGGTGGATCGGCTTGGCCTTCACGACCGAAATGGTCATTCCGGAATGACCCGTGACGTCATGGACTTCGCGCGCAGATTTTCAAATAAATCTCTCGCCGTCAATGTTGCTCTAAAAATGATTTCTTTCGCGTAAAAATTATTTCTCAAAAAGCGTGTCCCATCCAGACTGTTAAAGGAATTTTGTTTTTCCTTTTTTAAGAGAGTTCTTATTATGACATCCATATCACTAGTGTGGATGCATGGTTTTAGCCCATTGTATAATATCTGGAATTTTAGTTTTCCATCAACATTACGTCCAGTCCTGTTTGGGCTAAAATATTGGCCTGCAGTATCCTGTAAATAAGAATAAGTCGGCGCACAAGAAATTTACACTTCAACGCTTCGTTCTTTACAAAAAGAAATGAGTGATAAAAGAAAAAAAAGGTTCGTTTCCACATTTCTATGGATTGCAGGTGTCGTCATCACACGATGCAGGTGGCTTAGGTGACGTCATCACACGATGCTGGTGGTTTAGGTGACGTCATCACACGATGCTGGCGGTTTGGTCATTCGTACTTGTTTTTGCGAAGAAAACCTAATCCGGGGGTGTAAAACATATTCAGCAGAAGGTGCGCTCACAGCAGCGAGGCCATTCCTATGGCCGCTCATGTGACACCAGAGGCAAGCATGTATTGAGTGCGGCATTCGAGCTCGATAATAAGTGATCTGTCGTCGGATCAAGACCGCTTAGGCCAGCTAATAAAATATAAAATGCAATATATCTGGCTGCAGGTGCTGGAGGACTTCATCAACTCGACGTTCACGGAGCGCTTCGGCGAGCCGGCGTCCGAGGCCACCGTGACGCTGGTGTTCAGCGTGTTCGTGGCCGTGTTCTGTGTGGGCGGCATGATGGGCGGCCTGCTCACCGCCTGCGTGGCCGACCGCTTCGGGCGCCGGGGAGGCCTGCTTCTCAACAGCGGGCTCGTGTTCGCCGCCGCGCTTCTCATGACCCTCTCCAAGGGAGCCGCCTCCTACGAGCTCCTCGTTCTCGGAAGGCTCATCGCGGGCATCAACGCCGGTATGAGCGCGGCGCACGCCAATACCACCTCTACTCGGTGTCACACCAAAGGACGTTTCACTCATTATTCATGTGATGCGCGAAGTAGTTCTTGCAAGATTTGGTTGTTGAAGAAAAAGGCGATGGGTTTTGGCTTTTGAAACGAGTACGACTTGACAAAATAACACAAAGCTAATTTAATTCGACCCAGGAAGTGGGGAAATTGGTAGCGTTCCGTGAAAAGCCGAACGTTTGCTTTCTTTACTACGATTGTTGAAACGAATACGATCATAGATTCTGACAAAGCATGCTTTATACCTGCACCATGGCAAAAAATATAATGCCATTTTCATTGAACAAAAATGAGGGGTCGACGAATCAGCTTCCGATTCTGGCTACGAGCGTCGCGCACGCATCGCGCTACGCCGGAGGTGGCGCATGCTGAGTGGCCGATCAGACAATGTCGGTCGATAGAAATGACAATATATTTTATCATGGGGTAGGGGTATTACTGTACCCGATGATATCCCGCTAATGGTGGGATAACGGGTAGGATGAGTGTTGACTCGCTCCCCCACTAACATTTGTTGTTACAGTTGAGTGGTTGTCGCGGCCATGTATAGGCAGCGATATCCAGACAGCTTATGTGACGTTTGGTGGTGAGGACAAGAAATATCGTAAAGCCGAATTCACATGGTGTGATTCTGGCTACAAGTTTCATTTGCGACGTCTTACGTACGGCAAAACAATATGTGCGGACGTAAGCTCCGGTGGTCGACGTCGCAGCTGACAGTCGCAAGCAATAACGCATCATGTAAATCAGGCGCTACTGCGAATATATTAATATTTATAAAAAAAAGAAGAATGCCCGCAGTTACGCCCTCCTCGAAACTCAGACTGGCCACTCTAGGCACTATCATCATCTGAGTGTCTGTGTCGTACTATAATGGCAGCGGAAACTGATGAAAGCTGTTCCCAAGCGGAGGATGCAAGGCTTTCCAGATGTTAGTACGTACGAATTAGAAACAATTAGTTCTGCGTCAGCGTTCATTTTGGACTCGGGTCCAATTAATTTTTTTGGCAAACATCTAAAATCCCTGGATGACCGAAGTTTTATTAGGAGTCTATCGGTCGGCGCGTCGTACGTACGCATTACGTCTTTCGTTGACACATTTGAAACTGAAAGAAATCAGCATTGAAAAATGAGGCGAGAGAGCCCATTCTCGTCCGCCGTTGGCAGGTGAAAGTTACGATGACGGAGAAAATACAAAAAATACAAAACTAAACCATTCGTTAAGCCAGCAGATGGTCCTGAATTTTGAAAATAATTTAATATAAACATTTGGTAAGATGCCGGATTATCCTTTTGATATATCGACACTGCAGTGTGTTTAACGCGGTAGAGGGGCAATTAAGTGAGACAAACATGACTCTCCTAGTCTAGGGTTTGACCGCTTTTGTCGGGGAAATTACTATAGCCTTTTCCTACTTGTGCAAACAGGAACTTTCAGCATCACCAAAAAATTCATCTGTAATGGCTTTCTCAGGACAGAGCCCTTACTAATACCAATTATATGTCAATATCCTTGCTGTTCCTTGGTGTCCTTACGTCAAAACCCGAGAAAGCGAAGTATTATTATATATGGCATCTCACGCTCTAACCTGATGGAGCTGGTCTACTGAAGTCGAGGCTCTTCGTGCGTGCCTCGCACTCATCCTCAACATTTTGGCACATGCACGGCCAGAAATTTGCGACAGGCGCTCCTAGCTCACTCATCTGTCCCCACGTGGCGTATTCACCTTTAACTTTTACGCCGTGTGCAAATTCCAGCCATATCGGAGCGTGTGCCGAGTGCAAAAACAAACCAACAGTAACTCAAAATATAAAAATAAAATAGGATGAGGTAATCATTGTCTTGCGGTTGCCACGTACTGACAACTTTATCATTCTCCCTTAAAAAAAAATTGGGTTGTGTGTGTGTTTATACAGCCTAGAACTTGGTCTGCCTCACAGGGGCGACGAGTCTCCCAGCTGTAGATGAGAAATTTAGCCAGTGCGGTGCAACCGCTAGCCTGGGGACTTTAACGTGCATCACGCAGTAGTGATCACGACCGCACGCCGGTACGATGCTCATCCAGATCAAAACGGGCAGGGGTGGGGCTCGAACCCAGGATCCCTGGGTTCTGCAGCGCGAGCTTTCGCTCCACGTGCTCCGAGCTCGTGTGCGCTAGACCACTCGGCCACCGATCTTTTTTTTTTTTTTTTTTTATTTATTACATGGGATTTGGTCAGAAAACACAAGGCACTTGAAATCACGGTACACGAAGGTTGGCGTTAGGTGTCATGTACAGGCGTCGACATACATTTCGTTCATCTAAAGTCACACCATCGTGGGGGTTTAATTCCCCACATAGGTTCGAGTGCGGTTTCACAACTCGACAAAGTATTCTGTATTGAAGAATACGTCTACAAATCCGGAAGATGAATGCATCGATTTAAAGGGGCGATGCAACGATTTTTGTATTTTACGCAAATACCGCTTAGAACGGATCCCTGATGTTAATGACCTGTGAAATACCTTTCCGTTTTTCACCACACGCAATTGAAGTCGCAGAAAAAAATTAAGAAAAACGAGCTGAGTTCACCCCCTCAATTCGCAGCCAGAACAAGCGGCCACGTGATCGGGAGCCGATTATATGGCGCCAATGTTGATCATAGCCTCGCTCTGGGGTTGACAAGGCACAGGACACGCGCTGAGTTCTAGACATTGTTATTTTTCGGTTGTTGTCGTTATTGCAGCGATTCGACACAGGACACTACCCCAATGCTTCTCGAGCTGTCGATTATCACGAGCCCAAATCGAGTGTCCACGCCATGCTCGGGTCCAATCTACGAGCCGCATTCAAATATCGTCACTGGGCGGTACTGCTACCTTAAAGCTACGTCATCAGGTTTTGCGAAGGAGAGATTGAATGAAAACACTCGGTTTTGTCCTCGAAATTATAGCGCAACAAAGAAGTTTCTTGGCCAGTGGCGTTGCGTACGAGTATCTTTGAGTGCCACTACTGCCAGTAAGCTCGTGTAAAGTGAAAAATATTCCAGTTGAATATCGTTGCACCGCCCCTTTAAAAGAGCATACCAGTCTGGGCGTTCACCGAGATGGTCAAATGCATTTCGTACATGCGATACAGTTTCTATAAAATTCGACTTTGTTGTCCGGGGAACATCAGCGTTTCTGTCAATCATTCTCGTTTTCCAGAGACTATGCAAACCCATCAGTGTAAACATATCATAAGGGAAGCTGTCATTCGGGTTTAAAGGTAGAAAACGGATTGTGGTAGGCACTTATATTTAAATCTTTTTTCACAGTTCTTTGTAACACATCTCAGAAGAGGTAAGCATCAGTGCAGAAAATAAAACAATGTTCTATAGTTTCCGGTTGGTTACAGAGGCGGCAGTTCACTGACCACGGAACGAAAATGCTTTTTTCTTGAAGCCAAGGCCTGACAGGTAGCGTGGAAGTGTGAAGTTTAAAAAAAAAGGTTTTTGCAGAAGGTCACACTCGCATTTTCTTCACACGTTTAAAAACAAACAAAACAACAACAAAACATCTTGTTCCGAACCGTTACCAAGTACACTTCGATACAAAGGTACAGGAAAAATAACGTCTATCAGATCAGCATAAATTGTTTTTCGGGGAATTTTAAATAAATACTCCAGAGAAAACCGGGTTTTTAAAAACTCAATCGCGCTAACTACCTCTCCAAGGAAACCGAAAGGACGCAATGTGCGTACAGGCACAGATGAGACTACCAAGTATGGTAAAGCTTCTGAAAGTTCTGTCGGCACGTAAGTGCGCAGGAAATGATGGGATACAGTTCGGAAGAAAATAAAACGAGCAACCACCTGTTTTAAGAATAGGTGAATCAGCCCAAGACCCCCTGTATCAATGGAGCGAAAAAGGTTGTCTCGTTGCATGGGTTCCCAAGTGGAATCCCAGACAAAAGTCGCGAAAACTCTATGGAATTTTTTTAATTTGGCCTCTCGCACAACAAATCACCTGGAGCACGTACCAGAGTTTCGCTACAAGGAAAATGTTACAGGCTTTTGCGCGTACAAAGATTGACCACCGATTTGATTTCATTATATTGGCTTAGCGTTTGATCTTTGCCGCACGCTCAGACCAGTAATGGCCACTGTTTCGAATGCAGTTCAACGGTACTCCTAAATACTGAGGAGCTACACAGCTCCACGAAATACCAGCATACCTTGAAGGTGTTGTGGCCCACTGGCCGCACGAGAAGCCAACGCATTTTGAGTTATTTACCAACGCTCCCGATGCTTCACAAAATGTCTGGGTTAAGGTAAAGACATTATCGACACTTTTCTTATCAGCACATAAAAACGCGATATCGTCAGCGTAGGCCAACACTTTTACTTCCGCGGAATAAAAGTGATAACCGTCCACTGTAGGGTTGGAAAGTACACTCAAGCAAAGAGGTTCCAAGTAAAGAGCAAACAAAAGAAGGGATAAAGGACACCCTTGTTTAACAGACGATTCTAAATTTATAGGAGTCGAGAGTGAACCATTAACAATGAGACGGGTAGCACAGCTTCGGTAGCATAGTTCGATTCCTTTCAACAACGTTCGTCCCGGGTTTATGTGTCTAAGAATGGCGAAAAGGAAGTCATGAGATACGCGGTCGAAGGCTTTCGCCAAGTCTACTTGGACTATGCCGACCTGGTTGTTATGCCGAGTACAGCTCTCTATGACCGAACGTGCGACGTGTATATTGGTCTGTATGCTTCGCCCCTTAATTCCACATGTCTGATGGTCGCCAACAACACTAGAAGCGACGAACTGAAGCCGTTTTGTCAGAATCTTAGCGAATATCTCATAGTCCACATTGCAGAGAGTAATAGGGCGGTGTCCTTCTACGCGTATAAGTTTATCTGCACCCTTACTTTTGGGGATTAATACTGTATGGCTGCTATAAAAAGATGGTGGTAAGCGTTCACTATCGTAAGCTTCAAGAAATACCTTGTGTAAGAAAGGGCACAGTAGCTCCTTATACTCCTTGTAAAACTCAGCTGGGAGTCCATCCGGTCCTGGCGTTTTAGAGTTAGGCAACTCATCTATCGCACTCCGAATGTCCTCCAGCGTTACTGGTCCACTATGTAGTTCGCGTTGAATCTCACTTACTTTAGGCAACATAGAAACTAAAGTTTCTGCCATTTGACTGTTGGAAGATGGCGTTTTCTGGAATAGGTTTTTGTAGTGGGATTCGAATGTGCGCATTATATCAACATCGTTGGTTGAGAGGGTTCCGTTGCAGTCCAAAAGTTTGATTTTTTTGGAAAACCGATGGCGTCTTTCATCATCAATGGCACGCCGCGAGGGTGTCTCAGATGACAAGAAACGCCTACACCTAGAACGTACCAGTGCACCATTATAGCGATTTTGCTCATAGCGCTGCAGCTGACTTTTGATAAGAATGATTTCTTCCTGAAACTTACGAGATCTTTCACATTCCAATTCGTGAAGGCTATTTAGGTTTCGCAAAAGGGCAGTTTCGTCTTTCTTTGCGTGAAAGGACGCAATGCAAGCAAATTTAATCGCTTCATTTTTGACCTCTTGTTTAAATGAGTCCCATTGGGCGAAAATGCCGAATTTTTCATTCGTGGACATATTGTTAAAACATTCACGAACACGTTTTTAAAAATCATCACTGCCAAGAAGCCTTGTGTTCAATTTCCATATTTCCCATTTTGGACGTGACTTATTACATACGTGTGCCCCAATACGAACCTTTACAGAATCAGAAAAGGACATGGGTTTTACTTCATAAGTAGCCACATGCGAAAAAAGTTGGCTTGAAACATAAACTCGGTTAAGCCTCGCGTTACATGAAGCATCAATGTGAGTGAATCGACTAGCAGTAACCTGAGAAGCACCGACATCAAATAGGTGGAAGTCGTATGTGAGGTTGTTTAGTATGTCAGCACTGCTGTCAGGTCTTGTAGGAGGCACTGATCTATCACTGATATTACAGACACAATTGAAATCACCAAACAGAACAACTTGCCTGTCGGTGTCAAGAAAAGGGGCGAGATTTAAAAAAAAACATCTTTGTCGAACATCATTGTAGGCCTAAATGGAAATTAAACGCCAGAAAAAATCACAGCATATGAACCTGCCCTTATCATCCACAGCATGTGAAAATGACGAGTATTCTAGTCTCTTCTTTAACAATAAAAGGCACCCTCCTGACAAGCCATCCGCGTGGCTCACACATACCTCATAACTTGAGAGGAAAGGGTCCAATGCACGAGCTGTGTCCTCCTCGGACGATATCTTTGTCTCCTGGACGGCAACAAAGTCAATCTGTTCCTTTGAGAGGACCCTATACAATTGGGACTGACGTGCACGTGAACACAGTCCTCTTACGTTGATGGTAGCGAAGCTGAGGGGAGGAAATGCCAGGGAGGTGTTAGCTAAGGAGGTAGTTCATCACCGTCCTTCACTGCGTCAGCAGGCCGTGTGGCCTTACTGTAATGGTGCTCACACACCTCAGCTGGCCTGCGTTTTGCGTCGCCTCTCTTGTCGCGGTTGTGGCCGATAGCGACATCCGTGGTAGACGACACAGACAATTTTTCCGATGTTGGGGCGGGTCGTTTGACAGATGTTCCACTGGACGTGGTCGAGCGCTCACGTCGATGTAATGAATCCTGTTAAGCAACCGTTGACGTCGTACTTAAAGGAGGGAATTCGCTGTCTTGCAAAAACGGTTCAGGCTTTTCAGATTCAGGAGTGATCGTCGCCGACTCAGGGTTGACGTCAGATGGTGGGTGCAGTGGGGCCGTCAGCTGTACCCCTGAAGTGGTGCTGGAAGGGATGACTTCTCCTGTTGCATCGAGCACTTCGCTTATGTCCATTACGTGTTCTAAAACGACATCTTCAGCTGGGCTTCTTGCTTGTCGGAGCTTGTCCGCATAGGTGGTGACGCACTCACTTGTTGCATGACCATAACGTCGGCATTCACCGCATCTTGGGGTCCTACACTCGCGACGAATGTGACCGATTCGGTAGCATCGTAGACACAGTGGAAGGCGGCCAGGCACGAGCACCAAGCTTCGACAGCCGAACACTGAGCTGGTGCGGTATCTGGCTCGCGTTCATTCCCTCGTGAAGGGTCAACGTCACTTCTTTGTTTAGCGTCTCCATCTGCTCCATTCCGGCGCAGCGCCATTTTTCTCTAACAATCGAACGCACCTTGCCAAAAGGCGCCAGTGCTTCTTCGATATGCTGGTTGTCCATGTGAACTGGTAGCCAAAGAAGATTCAGTTTGACGTCTCTGGTGTCCGGGTCAATGATTAGGCATCGGCGCCCCTTTACACGGAGCTCTGCTTTGGTCACAAGTTTGGCCTTGGCCAAAGCGCTTGCACAGGTCACCATCCAGACGTGACTCATCTGGAATTGGCCGATTCCGATGATATCCTGGCTGTCAACCACGTCCCGCAAAGCGTCTCGGACGTCTGTTGCTCGGTATGGCCGCGCGGCGAGATCTCCGTCTAGAAAGACAGAATTAACACTCAAATTACCTGTCGGTAGACGGGGAGGCAGGGCCGTACCCAGAAAAAAATTTCGGGGGGTGTTTTCGGGGACAACGGCGGCCATTTTGAAAGTGTCTATTGTCTTATTTTCGCCTATGAATCATGTGCATTGGTGGCATATAATGGAGAGTTACAGCAAACCGGAGATCCGGTCCCGGTTTGGTACCCGGTAGCCGACCGGCGCCACTGCGCGTGCGCAGAGGTGGAGATTAAAATCGGCTGGCTGCCAGTGCACCGACCAGGGCCGTACACAGAAAAAAATTTGGGGGGGGGGGGGGTCAGAACCCCCTATCCCCCCCCCCCCCCCCCCCCCTGGTTACGGCCCTGCGGGGAGGTACGGTCCGGTACTCTTCAGTCGTCATTTCGGTGGTACTAGCCGAAGCCTCAGCAGTTCCCCGGCCTGTGGCCGGTGTGTTTTCGCTGGAGAGCATTGAAAACACGACCATTTCGAACGGCGTCTTCTTCTTTCTCCCGGCCACCGATCCCCCTTCTCCCTTACCATTTCGTGGCGATAGTGCGATCGAAGGAAGAACGTCGGAATTTTTAAACAAAAAGGATAAACAGCGCGAATTGAAACACGGACGAAATGAGAAATATACACGACAGGGATGGGCGCAATTTAAAAAGGAACTGAAGAGGTTTTGGACTTGAGAAAGACCAATTCAATCGTCTTCAATAGGCGTCCAGGATCACGAATATAAGTTATATTTCGGATTGATGCTCCAAGTAGCCACAACAGCGCTTGAAAAATAGTGCTAAGCCCCTTTTTCCTGGCGTTTCCAGTGGGAGGAGGGATTTGGGAAGTATTACAAAAAAGATCTCAGCATCTTCGCGCTTTCCGCAAGCCGCCCCCGAACAATCAAAAACGATGCACTCGTCCCTTCACAAGCGGCACTCTCAACTCAGATGAAACCTCTGGGCATGACGTCAGACCCAGCAATTGTTTTTTTCCGTTCTATCTCGCGTCTATTGATGTGCTCGGGTAAAATGTTTGTGATATTGAAATTTACGGGACAGAAATACGCTAGGATTCAGCTCTAACTCGTTTCTTTCAAGATGCTCTTCAGCTTCCCTTTAACCTTTTAAATGGAATAAACCAACTAGACCCAACCAAAGTTTAAAAAAAATATCGCAAAAGTCATCGCACGCATTTGTATAGTTCTTATCTTGGAGTGCGATATAGTTAGGTACCGTCAAAGATAAGTTTTACTATGTTACAATGTGAATTATTATAGGCCATAAAACGTATACTATTGGGGACTTTTAGCTAACCGCTACCGTGTTCCGCGTATCGTACTACCGGAGCCTTTGAAGCAGGCTTTCAAGCGTGCGCCCCGCGGTCACGGTATCAATCACCCAGGCGCGCGCTTAAAAGCATGCTTCAAAGGCTCCGGTCACGGTTTGCTCAAATTTCCTATTATTAGTAACTGATTCCGCACAGGACGTATCTCAGGATGGATTGTCAGCTTGCGTATTGTAGGCACATAATGTTTTACGCGTTGATTTATACCCCCATTCCTCCTTGTGCAATGTTGTCACCAGTAAAACAAGCAGATACACTTAGAAGGGAAAAGAAACGACAATGTGTTGAACTTCTGACTAAAAACTTAAAAGGAAGGGTGACACGCATCTTGCGCCGGCGACGGAAAGGTGATTGACCCGAAGCAGCGCGTCATCGCTACTTCCATACAGCGACGCCGGCACGTTCAGAAATGTTCTGAACAAGAACACCCGGTGACAGGCAAGAATGGGCTGGGATTTCTTAGAAGAGTACAACAAAATGAGAAGGGTACAAAATTAATAAAATAAGTGTCCGGGCCGAGCGGGACTCAAACCCCATTCCCCTGCGTGACAGCCGCTTGCGTTGCCAACTTCGCCACGCACGCGACAATATCGCTTGTACTCCTAGCATCCTCGATGCTCCGCACCGGTGTGCACCAAGGCACCGAGGTGCGCTCCTTCGTCTTCGATCAAGTGCACTGGTGCGCACCGGGCGCCCTCGCTTAACGGAGCGCACCCTGCCGGGTGCGGCTTTTCGTTGCCCCACCGCGCACCGAGAAAACTGACGGTGTACTGGGGTGCAGCCCCGTCAGGCATTGCGGCCAGGAGCGGGAATCGAGGAGATGGCGGGAATAGCAGACGCGCAGTCCGTCGAGACGGCGACCTTGCGAAAGTGGACCTGCCACGCAACAGCACTCAATAGGGAGTTTTCGTAGATCGTTTTCGCCGTAACGGAACGCTCTCCGCAACCCTCTACGATACCCGGAACTCTAGAGCCAAGGCTATCGGCGCGCAGGCGCAGTAGCGGCTTCTTCGTTTCGCAGGGCTTAGCGGAGAGGGGAAGCCGGTCTACGAAAACTCCCTAATGAATTTCCCAGCTCTTCCGACAGCGAAAACGACGAGCTTCTTACCATTGCCACGATTACCGGTGATTGCTGCGTTGGCAAGGAGCGCCCGAAAGTTATGAACTTGGTGGAAAGCGTTGTGAGGCGTTTCGACGACATCTAAGGTACGGCTATTATCTGGCAAAACTCTTCCTTGAACCAACAACGATGGGCAAAATATACATTTGGAAATGTCACCCGCTTCGGTGACCCCATCAACAATCGCGTCCACGATGATCGTTAGTGTGTGACCGCTAAACCTGTAAGTAAAAAAAAAAAAAAAAAAAAAAAAAAAAAACGGGAGAAATTGTTAGCAGACGGGCACCGCGCGCGGACGTATGCAAGAAAGACCGACCAAAACGTGAGGTGACACATGGTGGCGGTCGCCGCGGTGCCCCGGCGCGGCGCAGCTTGTCCTGGACGTTGCACTGACTTCGCACTGGACGACCGAGGAGCGCTGCGCACTCTCCTGGTTCCAGGGCGGTTCCGGTGCATCGAAGATGCTATTCCTTTCAGTTTAAGTTCAGACGCAGCCGACGACACGAGCTTATGGGACCAATCAGACAGGGTCAAAAGCGCGCCATCGTGGTGCTGGTAATGTTTTTGTATGTGTTCTATTATCTCTAAGTGATTCATAAACAGAAGAGGCCCAAATGACTCGAACTTTCGGGGCTGCTAGATCGGTCCTATTAGCTCATAAGAGTTTGCTGCGTCTGCTGGACTTAAACTGAAACGAAGTATAGAAACTACCGCTTATGCGGCGTTTATACTACGTTCAAATGTACTACAATATTAAATTCATTACACTTATATTATAAATGGGGGGTGCCTATTTTAGGCTTTACAGATCGATTTTAAAGTCTAATGAAGTATAATCACTTAAGTTATACAGCCAGGAGGAGTGGGATATTATATAAGTAAAAAGAAACATATGGTTGAAATTAGAAACTTGCTGAGTGTCATCGAAAACCGCTAGATCGGTAAATTTTAGAAAGAATTCCATAACATGGGAAACGCGGTGGTGCCCTAAAGTTACCATTTGAGAAAAAGGCTCAAGGCTGGCGGTGTGAGAACGCGGATGATAGTTTTATCACCCGCATCCATCATGCCAAATCATCACAAATCAACGCATGCCGAGTAGCATCGGCTGAAATTTGGAATTGTTTGGCTGTTTTTACGCATTCGTTCATCTTCTGAAATTCGGGCGCCCGCACCTTGATAGGGAATTTCTCGAGGACAACTCGGTCCCTAACTGAAGGCAGAATATAAAATTTAGGGCCCTCGAGCACATCCTGGTATTATGCGAAACACTTCAAAATGGGTCCTTTTGCAGAAATCCTGTCTCAAAGTGGGGATGGTTCGTCCGTCTTTACGCATTCGTTCATCTTTTGCAATTAGGGTATTCGCGACTCGCTATGGAACCTTTAAAGTACAATTCAGTCTCCAACTAAAGGCGGAATATAACATGGGTGACCTCGAGCACGTTCTGGTACTATGGCAAATACTTCAAAATATGGTAACCACATTTCAATTAGGAGAAATACACCTGCATTTTCAAAACGTAACGCACCTCAGGCTACACAGATCTCTTCTATAAACCTTATCGCCCATTTAATCATTTATGGTGTGGAACCACCGTCATATATCTGGACACAGTACTTATGTCTCGTGGATTATCTGGTACGCAGCTGTTAAAATTCAAACCTGAGATTTTTTATGGTTACATATAGATATGTTTGTATAATTTTTAAAGAAGTCAGATAAGAATTTACTTGAGTTACGGTTCGCAAAAACACTGCATTTGGCATACAGCCAATAAAACTCTTACTCATGTGATGGTAGGCGTTTTAAAGAATGCTAATTTACATTCGTTGTCTTCTAGAACCGAAAATGCATAAAATTTTGAGGCTCCTTTTGTGCATCTAGATTGGGCAACAAATCTGGTACCTGCCGATCCGTTTAAGCGCTTTGGTTGTCTTTTATCTACACTCCTCAAAGTCGTCATCGGGGGGAGCCTTTCTAGAAAGGAGTTGCGCAGACATCCTCTTGCCTTGAGGATGTGCCCGAGATTATGTCCGCTTCCCGACAGCCGGTGTCAAAATCTGGGCGTCGTTATCAGTCATATACTCAGGTCTGAGCGTTCTGCCGGATTCCTTCTAGGCGCTTTTTCGACCTCCGGCATGTTGTAAAAGAAGCTGATCGGAGTGCTTTTCAATAAGCGTAGGGTGCGCCTAACTGATTTAGATATCTTGCAAATGCTCGCTAATTAAAGAAACGATAATATTTGGTGACCCGAGGAAGCTCCATCAGCGCTGCCTTTTCCCAAAAGCGTTTTCTTTTTTTTTTCTTTGTCTGGCATCGGTGGTTGATTATTAAGCTTCTGTTTGTAAATAAGTAGATACACTAAACTTTTTTGCTGCGTTCTTTTACTTTGGGTTATACGCATAGCATCGCTAATGACGCTAATGACGTTTTGTTTCGCCTTAAGCTAGGACGCAGCCGATGGTACGAGCTGGTGGGGCCAATCAGACAGTGTCAAAAATTAACCATCATTGTGTTTGTGATGTTTCTGTGCGTGATATATCATGGGTGAACCAATCATGAACTAAGAAGGCCTAGCGACTTGCGCTTATGACGCTGCTTGATTAGTCTCTACCTCATAGCGTCGTCCGCGACTGGACTTAAGCTGAAACAAACTGTAAGCAGTCCATTATCTCGTTTTGTTTGCTTAATATTTTTTGTTACGATTGGTGGGAACCGGGATCTCGGGATAACGTCAAACAAGCGCGACTATTGCGCCTACATTATAAGAATGAGGAAAAACAAGTTTTAGTGTCTCTACTCCCTTAATGTTGCGAAAAAAAAGTGATAGGCATGTACTTTTGTTGAGCGCGATGGTGGTGAAGTTAAACATTAGAAATAATAAAACATGAACTACGGACAAAACAACACATCTAGAATAGGCATGCTTGAGGGCTTTTTTAAGTCAAGATTATTGAAAAACTTTAATGCGGGCGTACACTGAAATAAAGCGATTTTTGTAGCTATTCATGCACTCCTGTATCCCCTTTTTCGCTGTAAGTATTGGTGTCATGAAGCAGATTAGTAAAAGCACTGGATAGGAGCGGCTGCCAAATAGGTTCTAGACATTTCACTACAGCCATGTTAAAAATTATGTTGACGAAAATACAAAAATAGGTAGCTGTGACCTGTTTAATTCAAAGGCTACATGATCGGGAATTGATGCGTGATTACGCGGTTTTTATTTTTGAGCTTAAAAATACCACACATTTAATTTCTGATTCTCTTCAGTATAGATTTTCTACAACAAAATCCTGGCAGTATAGGTTTTATTATAGAGGGTATCCGCTGGACGCCATATTTGACGGCGATGTTAAGAGCGCATGATCAGAACGAGCTTACGTTAATAGGCTGCTAAGGCCGGCAATCTTAATGGTGCGGAATGCAAGCTGCAAAAAGAACTGTGAAAGCTAGCTGTCAATACGCGCTTTACAGTTGCGCACACAGTTGCGCACACAGTTGCGCATACACTGTGAACACAGTTGCGCATACACTGTGAACACTCACTATAGGATAGTCGCAGGTTGTAACCTGAAGCAGATAATTTCTCGCCAAGTTCTTAGAAATAATTACCGTACTTTCTTGGTAGTGTTGCACAACAGGGCTTAGGAAATTCCTCAAAATCCTCGGGTAATTACATTTTGCCAGATGATGAAAGTTAATACGTCTGTGAAACTTTTAGAAATGAGCCTTCCTCAATGCTGCTTGTATCAAAAACACGGTGAGCGCCGTAGTAGAGGTATTGAGCTACTTTTAACACCAAAATAGAATGTCCAAAAAATTACAAACCTACTAAACAGGCTCGACAAGTTCGGAACCGGGCCGATTTGCTCTAGAAGAACCACTAGATGAAACCTGCCGTACGCGGCATTGATTTCACGTATTGAGCATCAGAGGAAGACATGTCGTGGTTCTTGCCACAGGTCTGACGGCAGGTCTGGCCCCGCTCTACCTGTGCGAGATCTCGCCCATCCGATACCGGGGGGCCACGGGTACCATCTACCAGCTGGTCCTGACCGTGTCCATCCTGTTCGCCCAGCTGGTCGGCATCCCGCAGCTGCTGGGCAACGACGACAACTGGCCTTATCTCTTCGGTAAGTGGCAGTTGGAGTGCGGGTCAGGATATTTCTGCCAGATCTCACCAAAACTGGTAACTATTCCTTGACGACAGATCAAAAGACAAGCAGACTGGTTGATATTGCATAATGCATATTAAGATCCGAAAGAAACGACTGAAAACATAAACAAAACAAAGACACGCGTCACTTTCTATTTTAATATATTCCGTTCACTTTGACAATCTGGTGGAGGCTACGTGCTTGTTGTTCTAGTGATACGTCTATCCTTCGCCACGCGATCTCGCTCCCGCCTATACGCACGCGCAGAGAGCAAGGTGAGATGATGAAACGGATGTTGTTGATTGATCAGGCAAGCGCGTAGCACCAGTCCCGCTCTCAACATGGCGTAAATATATTCTGAGAACCACACAAATTGACCAGTACTCAATGCTCCGTCTTTTCATCTTATAGTCTTTCCGTCTTGCTCCGTCTCTCTAAACCATTTGTATTTCTCCCTCCGTAGTTTACACCGACCCGCTGACTTCGCTAGAAATGCTCGTATCACTGAAGCGTGCTCTCAATTCACTTTTCCTTGAACTGAAGAACCAAATTATCTTTGTCTCGACCAACGTTATTGCAATACTTTTATGCTGGTTTCCTAGCCACGTCGGCATTCTTGTAAATGAGGCTGCCAACCCGGCATCAAGTTCTGTTAGTGACAGAATGAGTGCACAAAATACCTTACAAAATCAACCGCACGTTCATGAGGTGTGGCATTTGAGCCAAGTAGTAACTCAAGTGGAACAAAAAAGATGCAAGAAAATACAAAGGATATTTTCTAAGCAAATGAGAGTGTTTCCGGTATCCGGAACGCTCCTGTAAGGCGGTACTGTGCTAATTACGAATCGGCCATACGTGCCTTACTCGTCGGCACCTTTTACAGGGGACCGTGCTGCAGTATATGCGAGCCCTTCAACATACTGTTAATCATCTTACACGACCAAGAATGTTACAAATATGTTTGACAATATTATACAGAGCATACATTATTATATTTAAATGTTTTGAGTAGTGTTTAACCGCTGATTTCATAGAACTCTGTTTTCAGATTTCTTGAGAATGTCAGACTTCTACACCAAATATGATTTTAATTATTACTCCGAAATTAATGTCCGCGACTTATAAATTGATGCACATTTGATGTTCATTGTTTCATCATATTATCAGCTACTATAACTCTCCTTCTCCTTAACCCTTATTCGCAATACTTGTGGTACTTGGTGAATGATAGCCTTAGTTTTTGTGAAATTAAACCCCAATGAAGCAATCGACCAATTATTGGACGAAAAAGTGAGTGGCGCTAAAGAAATATTATAAAAAATCACGGTTGCTTTCGGGGGAAAGAAAGAAGAAAAAACAGTGAAAAGAATGAAAATTGAAAAGGACCCCGGCGAAAGACTGAAGTTTGATTCGGACCGTGTAGGTTCGAATTGTGTACCTCTTTTAGAGAAAAGTTACACCACAGGCACAACAGACACTACTGGATCATTAGATTCCCGGAGCCTTGCACAAAACAAGAGATGCCCCGAGTAAAATAAAAAAAAAAAATATCGTTTTATTTTGTTACGATGTATAAACGGAGTTGTTAATAACAATGTGATTTAAAATATTGAATTATAAATTTGGTGACTCAAATTGTTTTATATCCGTTGTTTTATTTAGCTTAATATTAAAACGTTGTCCCAGCAGAAACATTAGAGGTCTCCGATCATTCTTCGTTTGAAAATGTGTGGCGAATAGTCCTGCAATTGTGTTACTACGTGAAACGTTCTTGGTTTAGCGCTAGTAACCTCCAGGCATTTCTTCTCGAGATGTACCTTTAGGTCTCTCCACTCCTCTCTACCCCAGTGACTCCACCCACCCCTCACCACACCATTGACACATTGACCCCTCTGATTTTCTTCGTCGAGTTGGTCTGTGTCCATGGCATAGGGTATGGGGAATGGCGGGTAGCGGGTAAACTGAATTTATGTGTAGGTCACGTGACGTCGATTTCCGTCAATCAATTTTTCCGCTAAATTTAGCGGGGAAACTGAATTTTTGTATAGGTGACGTGACACGAAGTCACGCGACATCATCTTCCCCGCTAAATTTAACGGACAAACTGAATTGGTGTTGAGGTGGGTGACGTAAATTTCCCGCTAAATCTGGCGGGGACACTTAATTTGCGTACAGGTCACGGGACCATGTCATGTGACGTTAAGATTTCCGATAATTTTAGCGGGGAAACTGCTCTTAAGTATATGCCACGTGACATGAAGCCATGTGACGTCATTTTCTCCGCTAAGTTCAGCGGGAAAATTCGCGGTTACGCTTTTTGGAGGCTTCGCATCCCCTGAAAACCTAGCCTATAAACGTTTCAAGTTAATAATGCAGCGGTTGGTATGCGTTGGTATATCATAAATAAAACGGGTAACCATATCGTTTCAAAGGACCCCAACCCCAAGCCTGCATAAAGTACTTATTTAATGCTACGCCCACAACTTTTACGACAGAGTTTAACACTCAATCTTGTGTCTGGAGTCATAAAATACTTCCGAACATCCCGCTATCTCACGGAGGCTTTTGCGGAGTCTGGGGCCGTAAAACTGCGACTCTGCCAAATCTCAGTGCTTTATTGGGACAGAGGTTATGGTCGAGCGTTAAGACGTCCAAGATGGTTTGAAATAATCCTTAGATTTTCCCTGGAACCTCCCAGATCTTTGTTACTTTGTTACGTAAACCCTACATTGTCTCAAACTACTAGGTACGTCGTAAACGAGTTCAGGCCAGGCCCCCGGACAAAATGCTGTATGAGGGGGAGGGGGGAAAGGAGGTCCCAACAAAATGGAAGATTTCGGGGGGGGGGGGGAGGGCCCCCCCCTCCCCCTGGCTATGTGCCTGGTTTAGGCACTATAATTTACGAGGAAAGATACACAAAAATAGTACGTGCCAAGTCAACACCACCTAAAAATATCAAAGCCAGTGCATTAGCTTTCTAACGCAATCCCAGTGAAATTGATCGCAGACCCAGAATGAACACCAGTACTCCGTGTGCACTCGGCTGGGTTCGTATCTAAACAATGCGCCGCAGCAAGCTCGGCGTCGGGCCCCAGGCCACAGAATTGCTGAGTTGGTTCCGCCGCTATTCCAGTGTGGTATCGTTACGTGGAGGTAGAGCAGGCTGAACACAGTCTGAGTTTTCTGGGTGGCGTTGGTCGAGCGCACGGAGCCTACGTTTTAGCACAATGGTTCATTATCTCCCATAGGGATTTTATCGTAACGCGAACATACTCCCTTGCGCAGGATTGGCGGGGTCTAGGATGTCCGGGCTCATTGTTCATTAAGCACTTCAGATTTTTTTTTTCTTCGTTGCAGACATAGGGTCTTTATCTTTAGGGGAGATAAAGGGCCACTTGACACTACGTGTGTGTGCCGCATGGTGGAAAGAACGTGAGCGAGTGCATGGCTTCAGGAAACGTGTCCAAGTGCTCACGCAAAAAAAAAAAAAAAAGAAAGAAAGAAAGAAGAAAGAAGAAGCTTGTTTTCGAGGAATACGTTTACGTACCTAGGTGATGTCTATGTCGTTTCATCGTACAGCCCAGCGTAGATTTGAAGTCCAGCACGTGTGTGCTTGTTGCATCGGAATGTAAGCAAGGCACACGCCATTCGCAAGGACTCTTTTAAGATGGAGCTTGCCAGTTCTTTAGTGTAACGGGTTATACACCAACAAGCGGCCATGACTTTATGCCGCTGTGGTGACGAGGAGATTTGCAGGGTGCAAGCGCGGGCGCTCCACTTCACGCAAATGTGGTTTCTGCGCTTGCGCAGTATTCACACCTCGTGTGTGAACTGTGCGCGTGCCCACACCTCTTGTGGGCTTGTTCGTGAAACAGCGCGTTCGTCCATGGATGTGGTGATATGGGAAAGTGTCCTGAACAAGTCCAGAGATCTATGAGAAATGGTAAAAAAAATAAATTCCCCGTATTTATTGGTGCATCGGTGGCTGTTTGTGCCCCTTCCCTGCAAAAAGTGCTCATGTTCGAACGAAAAATCCAACTCCAGAGCAGAGGCATGGCTCCCCTTCTCCCTGTCGTTCCTCAAATACCTTATACAATCTTGTGCGCAGCAAGGACGAGGACAAAAGAAGAAAACGGGACACAACTCATCCAAAGAATCACTCTTCCTCAAATACGGCAAGGCTCTCTCTCGCTTGCTCCTCCCTTCCCCTCTGTAAATTGCCGCTGTTCTTGCTCCGGTGATGCCCTCCCTTCCTCTCCCCGCCCCTTCCGGCAGCTGCCCTTGCGAATTACTCGAGTGCATGGTTGAGCTGTGCGGCCACGCTCCCTCGCCTCCCCACCGCCGTCGCCCAGTTTCCGTTTTCGCGTACTCTTCTCCCACCTCCAGACCAGCTGGCGTACGTACTTTCACTCCTTGCACCGCAGGCAAAATCACGGGCGTCCCCGTTCTAAAAAAAAACGTCTCAGCAAAAAAGGAGGAAAAAAAAAAGAAGAAAACATACTCAGGTTTTTTTCCCCAACACATGCAATATCTCGCCCAATCATTCCACCAGAGCACACATCTCCTCTCAAATGTCTGCTACATCAGCGCCACTGAAAGAAAAGAACCCTTCGCGAACATCGTACAGAAGACTTGCTGAAGGCAAATCTCTTTCAACATTCCTTTCCACAACGCAGCAGCTACCACTTTCAATCGCAGCACACTTCGTGTGGTTTAGCCTCAATGTCCTTTTTAGGGTGATGCCACCCTTTGTAGTACCCGATGCCGACAGCACGCGCTCACGGGCAAAATACAAAGAAATCGACGAAAACAAAATGTCGCCATAGCACAGTCAGCGCCACAAGCGCGTGCAGGGACACGCTCTTTCACGAGCTTCTCAACTAAAAATAAAAATAAACGTGTGTGACAAAATGGCGAGATGCCACCACCCTAAGCAAAGCGCGCATGAAGGCACCCTAGTGTGGTTGTTTGTAATTTTTTATTTAAGTAATGTCAAATTCCAAAATTTTAGCATTATCACCACAGCCAGCGGAGTCACATTCGATTCGCACCGAGTTTCAGCTTTTTGCGAGGCGCAGTTTATTTTTGCGGGCCAAAAAAGAGTTTCATTTCAGCAATCGGACTCTACATTATAGTTAAGGTAGCCTGTACAGGTATTAAAAGACAAAACAGAAATAAAGCTTCAGTTGGTACAGTGCGTTTTTGCAAAAGCAAATTTGTGCTTTTCAGTGCTGCGTGACCTACACTTTGGTCAATTTTCTAAATCGCGAAAATATAATAACGCGAATATTAAGAACGGTTTAAATTACCATCCCGGCTCCTGACTCTCGCTATTTAAATTATGTTTTTCATTTGCGCTTCATAGCTTCGGCAGTGCAAGCCTTGGAGCACCAAATGCTTCCCACCCGTACACCCGTAACACAGTTTGTAAACATGACAGACCAGCTATACGGCGAGCAAGCGCTCCAAATATGCGTCTCTGGCGCATTAAAACTCACTCAAAGGGCAGTCGAGAAAACGCGGAAGCAACGCACGATCCCGAGGTAGCCAAGCGCGCTCCGTCACTGGGGAATGTCGAGAAGGAAACAAAGGTACCTGACCTCTTTTGGCATGTAAGGAAACGCACGAGGTCCGCAAGAAGCAGACGAACTTGCGCGGCGTATTATACGCTAAGTCAACACCATCTGAAATAATCAAATCCCGTGTCGGTGCTTAGTCTTGCTGGGATGACGCCAAAGTGCGAGTCCAAGGGCCTTAATTTATTTGAGGTAGTGCTGGCTGAACACCATTATCAAAACTCTATCTTATAACGTCAAGCGTACCAAATCTCAGGCCCAAAGGTTTAAAGGGCGAGGCATGTCTGAAAGTGAACGGCGTCAATTTTACTTTCAGGTGGCCTTTCAGCTTGTTGCACTAAATAACTTGGAGTGTGCACCGGAAGCGTAATCTTGTGCCCCGCCCCTTCCAGAGCGCGAGCGAGCGGTTTTGAGGGTGGATCGTGGTATTTCTGAAAATGGCCGAGCGGCCGCTGAGCAGCTCCAGCGGCTCCATCAAGCATGGAGGAGCGTGGAGAACGTGCATGGGCTGAGTCTGGCACGCAGACGCCAGTAGACAACCACAGCGTTGGGAGCATTCCCATCTTGGCGTTCGAATCCTAGCAGCTGGGCGGAAACGTTTGTCCCGCCAAGGGGTAAAATAAGACTTCTCAATGTCTGTCTTACCTCGAAGTAAGACAGCATCACCGAGCACATTTCCGATGATGAACACTTCTTACTGCCGGACACTCCAAGCGCGTAGCGTAAAGGCCCGTTCACACACTTTCGACTCCTTAGGACCAAGTGCCTTGAAACCTCCTAAAATCTTTTGCAACGAAAAAACACACTGGCACGCGGGCGCCATCTATGCGGTGACCCTGGAAAGGTATTTTCACTAGAGCGAAGGTTCTGTGGTATTTTTGCGAGGTCAAATGCATGTACTACCTAAGATATACGTTTATAACATTTGCAAAAGTTCTTCAAACCAAAAAAAAAAAAAAGAAATGATGCGCGAAAAAACAAAAAAAAAAACAAAACAAGAACAACAAAATATATAAAAACTGCAAGTGTTCCAGGGCCACCCGATAGGTCGGACAGTGTCTTCTCTTGTCGTTAGATATTTTAAGAGGTTTCAACGCACACGGTCCTAAAAAGTCGCAAGCACTTGCCAGGCCTTAAGTGCCATAGTTTGGCACTTTCATGGACTTTCAGGGACTTAACGAATGGAATAGTCTTCAAAACCATGCGGGAAATGTCCTGGATCTTGGTATATATAACTTTAAAATCGACAGCCTAGTGTGTGTCCTTAACCCATTGGTATCACCCGATAATTGGCACGTCCCATTTCTTGTCTCCCTTAAGCTTTTCGTGGGGAACGTGAAGCAAAAAACAAATCCTGACTCGTTCTCCTTTTCAAGAGGCGATTACTTTGGTCTTTTTCAATATTTAGATAACGTAAACTGGGCACACATATACAACATGACTGATGTAAACTGTGCGGTAGCAGCGTTTACTAAACATATCGTATCTGCACTTGAGCGCTTCGTTCCTAAGAAACGTCCCCAAACAACTCGGTATCCTCCCTGGTATTCTTTCGAGCTGAGATCAGCTTTAAGATCGAAATTGCATTATCATAGGAAATATAAGGCTTGTGACTCAGCGTTCTGGTACGCCAAATTTTCCGAATCACGTGCGCGGGCAAAGTCGTTGTTGCAGAGCGATAAGAGAGTGCACCATGAGTCAGCAGAGCGCAGTTTATATCGTGACCCATTGCAGTTATGGAGGTATGTACGTCAAGAACCGTACAGCCACAACTTCATCGACGACAAACATCGCTGACTCATCTGGAATTCCGATTAGTGAACCCGAAGATGTAGCGAACGTTTTTGCGAGCTATTTTGCCTCTGTAAATTATTGCAGCCGGTATGGTTTATCTGCGCCTGACGTTGCATGGTGACAGTGGTAGCGATTGCCTATCGATTCCATTATTTGAAAACGATGACATTAAACTTGCAATTCAAAATCTAAAACCTAAGTTATCGGTCGCATTTGACGGTATCCCAAGTTTTATTGCCAAAGGGTGCTCTTCCATTTTCAGACCCATTCTAACCCACATTTTTAACCTTTCATTGTTGACTTACACTTTTCCTTTGATTTGGAAAAACGCGATAACCGTGCCGATACATAAGAAAGGAAGAACAGATGATCCAAAAAACAATAGACCCATTTCATTATTATGTCCATTTGCAAAGGTTTACCGAATGGTACTTTCGGAACATATTTCGAGCTTTTTTAAACATATGATCCTGCCCTCACAACATTGTTCTTAATTTCGTTTCGCCTATTGTGTGTCAGCGGGGTCAGGTTGACACTGTATATTTTGATATGTCTAAGGCATTTGATTTGGTTGACCACTCGCTACTTTTACAAAAGCTGAAATCGCACGGTATGAGTACTGCACTATGCACATTGCTTCACAGTTATTTGTCCGGTAGACAGAACTTTGTACGTATCCTTGGTCATCTCTCCCGGCCTTTTGTCACCCTGTCTGTTGTTCCCCAGGGGTCCATTCTTGGGCCGATTCTTTTTAATGTTTTCATAAACGACCTTCTCTCATGTGTTCTACATTCAGAAATCCTGCAATACGCCGATGACATAAAGTTATTTAGGCCGATAGTATGTGTAGAGGACTGTGTGAAACTAATGATGACGTAAAATCAGTGAGTAATTGGTGTAGTCTCAACAGGCTGACACTTAATCCCCTCTAAGACTGTTGTTATGTCATTTGCCAAGAAGCTAAGGCCTTTTCATTTCTTTTACCAACTATGCAATGCCCCATTGCAAAGGGTGGATTGCACTCGTGATCTTGGAGTTTATATAGACTCATCTCTGTCATTTAACACAGATGTCAATAACATTGTCAACGAGTCTTTTCGTACGTTAGGTGTCATATCCAGAATTACACGTGAGTTTTCCATGTCGGCCTGTATTATGCAGTTATAGTTTTCATTAATTAGGTCTAAGCTACAGTTTTTCTCAGTTGTGTGGAATTATATTGGGCGTACGCAGCAAGAGTCGATTGAAAATGTCCAGAAACGTTTTTTTTTCATTTTTTTTACGACCGCTATGTTGGTTGCACTGTTTACTTTGAATATAAAATACTTTTAGAGCGATACAATTGTTCTACTTTGAGTGCCAGACGACGCGACAGAGATCTTATATTTTTGTTCAAATGCCTTCACGGAGTCATTGATTGCCCTGACCTAACTTCATCATAAATATTCATGTTCCGAAAATATTTTTGCAAATTTCTCTTTCATTTTATGTTAATGAATTCTTCCGAAACTCCCACATGACACGTATTCACACCTTGTATAATACTTTTAATAATTCTTGCATTGACATTTTTAACCCATCTTTTGCAGCGTTCAAGTTTTCACTTACATATCTATAACCATATTTTGTAGCGTTAAAGTTTTCTATTGTCAATTTGCAGAGTTCTTCTTTTTGCTGTATGTTAATTGTGCATCACTAATAAAGCTTCAAGCTGTTCATTAGCACAAAAAATAAACAAATGAATGAATGAATGAATGAATAGTTAAAAAAAGGCACTGTACATTCGTCTTTTTTGAGAGATGCCCGCTCACATCGAAATTTAATCACAAACACTGCAGTTTACTTTGAAAAACGCCGATATTTTATTAAGTTTATTTTACGGGTATAAAATGCTCAAGGTATGATTTAAGATGATAAGTTTAAGCAAAATAAAACTATATCTTATACCCGGGTATAACTTTCGGTGCTGTTCTGGAAGCGAGCCTGTCGTGTTGCGGCGTAGATACACACATCGAAGTTCGGATGATCTCACTCTGAGGTGATCGGAAAAAAGAAAATCACGTAGATTGAGTAAGTATTCTAGTTAGGGGAGCAATCACATTGACGCAGAACGATGTCTCCGAAAAATATAATATAATCACTTGGAACGCCCGTTTCTTTAACAATGTTTGTTTAGTCGCTCGAATAGTGCGTCTATAGACTTTGAATCTTACTCGGAATGTGTATGGGTGGAAATTAAGGCAAGTGACGGTTTTAATTATCTTTTGGGTACGTATTATTTTCCGCCTCTTTCTGACCAGACAGTTTTTATTGAGCAGTTTGAGGCAATCAGAAAACAAATTAATTTCGATAAGTATCGTGTGCAAATATATGGAGACTTTAATTTACCAGGTGTTGACTGGGCACTTCAAAATGTGAATAGCAACAGCATCACAACTAACAAAGCATCTTCGTTATTATCTTTTATAAACTTCTGCGGGCTCGAACAGCACAATACGATAAAAAATAGCGTAGGAAATATTCTTGATCTTGCTCTTTCGAATATACCGATTTTAAACTTGAGTCCTGCCTTCGATCCCCTTGTACAGATCGATGTTTTTCATCCACCTTTTATTGTCCAGTTTTATCTTCCCTTCAGGTCACGAGTATCGTGTATGCCATCAAATTATTGCTTTTCGAAAGGTGATTATATGAGTGTTTATAGATCTATCGAGAATTTTGACTGGAGCAATGTTCTTGCTATGTCGGATGTCGATCGCGTTAGCGAGACGCTTACCTCAGTTACTAAAGATGCTATCGATAGCTTTGTGCCTAAAAACATAAACAAAATTTCCATCTATCCTAACTGGTTTTCGCAAGAACTTAAAGTATACCTGCGCAAAAAAGAACATTTTCACAGACTCTTCAAAAATACTGGTTATACACTTTGGTACACCAAATTTAGCATATATCGTGCTTTAGCAAAAAAATTGTTCAAGCGTGATAAACGTTTTCACCTCGATAGCGTTGAGAATAGCTTGATTCGTCGACCAAAAGAGTTCTGGCAGTTTGTAAAACACCACACGCGCGATGCAAGTCGAGGCATCTGTTTACGTGATGATGTAGTGCAAACACCGGCCTATCATTCGTCGCCTGATGACGTTGCAAATATTTTTGCCGATTATTTTAGCAAATGTTACACTAGCTGCCACGGGTCTTTCCAGCCTGGTGACGATAAGATAAGCTGTCATGACTTCTTGCATTCCGTACAAGTGGATCATGTCGAAATTGCGGAAGCGATAAGAAAATTAAAACCAAAGTTTTCAAGTGGTGTTGATGGTATACCGAGTTTTATAATCAAAGGATGCGGTGATTTGTTTATTCCCATTTTAAAGCACATATTTAATCTTTCGCTCAGTTCTGGGGTCTTTCCATCTCTTTGGAAGAAATCAGTTATTGTTCCGATTTTAAAGAGTGGTGATGCCTCGGTTGTTACGAATTATCGTCCTGTTTCTCTGCTCTGTGGGTTTTCTAAGGTTTTCGAGATTGTTGTACATACCCGGATGCTCTTTTATTTCCGTCAAAAATTAACACCTTTGCAGCATGGGTTCCTGAGTGGTAGGTCTGTCCAGACTAATTTGTGTACTTTTCTTGATTTTTGCGCTCCATTTGTTACAAATAGGGGGCAGGTAGACACAATATACTTTGATATGACTAAAGCTTTTGATAAGGTCAGTCACAAATTACTCTTGCATAAATTATTTTTATATGGTCTATCCCCAGAGTTATGTCAGTGGTTCCAGAGTTACCTGTCACTCCGCTCGAACTCTGTTCGCGTTGTTGATAGTCATTCCCATAGTTACTTTTCAACGTCAGGTGTTCCACAGGGGTCAATTCTGGGCCCTCTCTTGTTTTTAATATTTATAAATGATATAGTATCTTGTGTCCAGAGTTCCCAGTTGTTACTTTTTGCTGATGATATCAAGTTGTTTAGAATGATTCACTCTCCTGTGGACTGCGAGATCCTACAGCGTGATGTGTCCCTCATTTTTCAGTGGTGTGAACAAAATCTATTATTGCTTAATCCTGCAAAAACAAAGGTCCTATCCTTGTGCCGACGCCATGTGCCTTTCAGTTTTACTTATCATCTTGATATCATGCCAATTGAACGTGTACTGTGTGTGAAGGATCTTGGCGTGTACGTTGATAGTGCCTTGTCTTTTAGAAATCATGTATCTTTTGTGGTAGGAAGTTCTATGAGAGTTCTGGGAATCATATCACGTTTGTCGAAGAATTTCAGGAGGCCTCATTGTTTGTTACATCTTTACAAATCTTTAGTTAGGTCACGTTTGGAATTTGCCTCGGTAATATGGAACTCAATATCTAGGGCACAGGCCTTGACCATCGAAAATGTTCAAAAAAGATTGATTCGTATTGTTTACGATAGGTACTTTGAAAGGCGCTGTTATTATGACTATGAATACATACTTAGGTCATTTTCGCTTACACTCTTGTCTGAAAGGCGAACGATTCATGATTTTGTATTTTTGCATAAGGTTGTGAATAGTGTAATTGATTCGCCATCAATGCTCAGCAAAGTTAATTTTCATGTTAACTTACGCCATACTAGACATCCTGTATGCTTTGATGTACGTTCACCTTGTTGTACTTCACCGCTTTCTCGGATTCAGACATTATACAACAGCATTGCTCCTAAGCACCTCGATTTCTGTACATCCATTTCATTGTACCGCCATCAGTTGAATAACCTTGTAATTTACTGATAACATTTTGTTTGTTTATTTGTTTTTGGGTGATGGTAATATACCAACGTGTCTCTAGGATTGAACAGGTGCACCAAAGTGAAGACCGCTGTGGTTGTTTTTGGGCACTGAAAATAAAGTCATTATTATTATTATTATTATTATAGTCTCTCTGTGCTGAGGTCACCGAGAGCGTCATTTAGACACGCAGAACCTCAAGAGGCTGATGCGCGTGAAAAAGGAGATAGAGCCAGTCTGCTGTTTGGAGTGTCAACAAGACCTGAGAAGGGTTTTAGACCCAGATTACAGCTAAAAGCTCCTAGCAACTTTTATATCTGGAAGAGAAGGTGGGAGCAAAGTGCCAGGGCAATAATACACAGTAGAGCGCTTGTTGGGATGGACAGCTTGTTGTACCTTAACGAGGATACTTTAATGCAAACGAAACGTATGTAAAACAATGAATTGCAGCTGTGAATTTGACGGTAAACTGCTGATTTATTCGGTTGTACGTTTGCCAGGCAGCTGCGTTTGACATTTCATTCAGAATATACAGGGATTCCACAAAATGCAGGACAAAATTTGCCCCCGTAAACTAGGCGCTTGATAGGATTGATGTCGTATTGCTGACTGTCAAGAAGATAAAAAAGATTAAAAAGCGGTTTATCGTTTTGTATAATTAACTTCCTAATTAGTGAAGGTAAGGGTACAGGTTTCAATCATATATGCCGACGCATTGTTGGTAGACTATGGTGCGGTGACTTGATATCTTGGACAATTCATGTTCAGAGAACTAAATAAGAAAAAAGCACGGGCCGAATGCGCGCTGTTTGCTCGTTAAACGCCGGAAAAGCACTACCGCCACGGAGTGACATCAAATATATGAGTTTACTCAAATATGCTAAGAATAATCATTAAATGTTATTTACAGAAAGCGCACATTTTTTCAATTCTTTCCAAAAACGAAAACTGCGTATATGAACGAACGTCTATGTTTAGATATATTTGCTGATTCGAGAAAGATTCTCTAAAATGCGCTTCCGAGGTTTCAGTTTACTTTTGGACGTCGACCTTCTGAAGCAGCCCTAGAATGTCGGACCTTCGAGGGTGCGGTCAAATTAAGTTGGTTGATTTTGGAGTATGGTGAATCACTGCACTCGTCTATAGCTCAAAATAAGTAGTTTACATTCAGTGGTTATAGACACTATTTATGAAGCGTCTATTTTAAGCTATTCTTGTTCTTGCTAAATAAAATTTACTCTTTACTGCACAACCTTTAATTTTGAAATAATTTTATTCCAGCTCTAGACAAAGGTGGATATCCTCGTACTGGCAGAGAAAATTAGTTTCAATCTTTGATAAAAAGTTAAATCAGGAAAATATAGGTGTGTTGCATATTTGCGACAAGATTGAAATAATGCAGCATTTATAGTTAAATACTAGAAATGTGTCAACCAGATTACAATTGTTATTTACAAGGGTCTATGAAGGTTCCGTGTTCACTTGTTATTGCACAAGAGAAAGCGGTTGCTCCTGTTCGTTGTACCAAGATGAATATCGCACTTAGAACAATAGAAAATGCAAATGCCGTTGCATCCAGGAAACTTGCAACGCTGTCGCTTCTGACTCTAAAGCACTTTCTGATCAACCTGAACATAGGAATGAGAAATAGTGCGAATTGTAACATTCCTCGATCCCTCAAAAATAATACCTGATCTGTCCTGACATTCCGAGTTGGACACGATTCTGTAGGGCCTCTTGCTCTCTTCAGCTGGATGGATGCCTTGCACCACTGACTCATTGCTGGGTCTTCCCCTTCGGTGTATTTTTGCCTCATTTTCCCAAATTAACCACACGATTTTATCAACGTTATAACCTCTTTACAGTAGGTCTTTTTGTTTAAGGCAAAGGTTCCATCATCGACCGTTTTACTCTGCAGTGTGTAGCATTGACAGAAGTTTAGCTTTCACTTGCAAATTACAAATTAAATATTTTGAGTGGTACATATAAGCTGACAATTTCAAATAGTCAAATTTCGGGCATAATTCGTCCTTGGGAAAAAACCCCAAGAAAAAGAGACAGTTACAGAGACATTTCTACATTTTCAAAGTGAAAGCTAAAATGAATAAAAATAAAATTTGTCTCTCTACCTGCACCATTGAAACAGACAGACACGCAAGACAGAAACCGAGAGAAAGAGAGAGAAAGAAATAAGAAAATAGATTATGTTGCGGAGAGGTTTGAATGAGAGCGGGATCGTTGCACTTTTGACCGCCGAACGGTGGTTAGGTTAGCAATAGAATAAAAGTATACTAAGTTTGGGCTTCTATAGAACAGTTAAAAATATATTTGAAAGGTTATATTTCGTTTACTGATAGAATATTCAACACATAATAAAAGAACACTTCGCAAATTATATTTGAAGTTTATTGTCATTTCGTTAACTCCTAGGGTTAGCCTCGTTTTGCACATTTAGTTTCAGGAAGAAGTTACGCTACATCAAGTCTTTTTTCTTTTCTTGACTGGTGCCAACTGCGGCTCTATCGTCGATTGAAGCACCCCCAACCTGACTGCCTGCCTCACTTGGTTATGTGTGTAGCTGATTACAAATATTCAAGAGTATCGAGGTCATTACCTACGGTAAAATCACGAGGCAAAATAAACTACAAGATTACGACTTGTATGAATATTTCAGCGTGCTTCGCGCAGGCGCCAAAATATTTTGCAGTGTATCTCACTAATGTTTATGTCACCCTCTATTTTTCACTTATTATGAAGAAAAAGAAAAAAAGAAAAAGAAAAAAAGAAAAAAGAAAAAGCGAAATAGCATTGTACGTAAACGTGTACAATGCTATTTCGCTTTTTCTTTTTTGTGCCTGTAACCACCGTGTTGGTTACCGCGATGCCTGTAACCGCGGTTCTGGATTGTGCGCTAAAATTTCTATAAAAAAAACAAAAAAACAACAACACATTAGTTACTATAAAGATCAATTCCTCACTACGTCACTGCTACAATTCCCACCTATGCGACGAAAAAACTGAGAGGAAGGAGGAGACATGAGCGCGATCAGCGATGTTTGCAACCTCCCCCAAAGCTCGTACTGTTCGTACGCGGACCACGTGACCCTGATGGAGCAATTGCAAAACGTTTTGTAATATTGGCTCTCTAGCATGACACGCCGGATTCTATGACGTAATCTGTTGCTACTTGGGGATCAGTTTCGATGCGTGGGCGACTCGAACAGCCGAGTTAAGGACGCGTTCGAGGCCCCGTATCAGTATTATTAGTTCGTATAAGCACGTCCTTTTGTTTTAGGTTGATCACGCTCAAGTCTAAGAAAGGTTTCCAACGATCTGTTCACGAGTTTTTTCGTAATGCATCTCTTTAATATGGTTTTTAATGGAAATCAATAAGAAAACTTTCTTTATATATATATTTTTTGTTATTATATATACTTTTTTCTTTTTTGCTCGAGAAGAGGTTTACATTGTCACCATCTTGTTTTTGACGCCAGTGCAACACAGCAGGCAGCGAGGTTAAACAATTTTTTTTTTATGAACAGGGGAAAGAACAGTTATAAATTGGCAAAAAATCTGTGCAGGTTTCAGAAGGAGGACCTTATACTCATAAGGGAAATGAAGCAGATGTGGGTTGTTGGACAGCTTAGAAATTGCTTTCACGAGGACTATTGAAAATATGCTGCAAAGCGGTGGAGACTTCCCGCGTTCCAAGTAGTGCTGGGGGTTGATTCAAAGTTTGAACCCGAGTTATCACCAACATTTGATCGGCTAAGAATTCGATTAATCCGTCTCGTTTATTTCTATGCATAATATTAAAATTTTTTCCCTGTGTTGATTTTGTGATAAACGGCGAAATATACATCTTGGATTATGAATCAATCTCGATGCCTATTTAAGAACAGTTCAAAGACACTCACACTCACAAATTATTACCTCAACTGCATGAAGAAAAAGAGGTTCATTGATATTTTCCGGCAAGAGCCAGCTTCTCTGATTGTTCGCAATAGTCTCCGCTCCGCTAAACAGACACTCGAACGACGTTGAATTGGCCGGGACCCGTGTAACATTCTGCACTTGTCTGGGGTTACAAATGTCGCCCCTACAATTCCCTTTATTGCGAAATGTGATCTAAATTTTCCCTTCATACGGGTGTACTCGTCTTCGTCCGCGTGGTGAAAGCGTTTAATTTTTTCTTTTGGTTCGTCAAAATTTTACCAATTAACCGGTTAAAAAATTTAATCGCGTTCAAAGCATTAATATATTAGTTGGTGGGTTAATCGATCAATTGCCGTTTCCTAGTTCCAAGTAATCGAACTGTTGTGTATTTTTGGCTATGACGGAAAAATAGGGACCCGGGTAGGTTTTAAAACAATTCACCTCGTGATATGAAGTCGTAAGGGTACGATTGACGAGAAAGCGACAGATGTGCAATAAACAATTTTCCAAATGGAAGCGAATGTGCACAAAAATTAAGCCCGATCTGTTAAAAGAGAGAGGTTGCTAGACTGTTCGTATGACTGACGGCCCAGTAAACTTCAAAACATATAAAACCTAAATCGCAAGTAGAAAAATAAATATAATTTCTGTGTCTATCCGCAGCACTTGCGGTGATCCCATCGGTGCTGATGCTGATGTCCCTGCCCTTCTGCCCGGAGTCCCCCAAGTATCTGCTCATGGTGCGGTGCCAACCAAAACAAGCCGAAGCTGGTAAATCCTTCGACGACCTTTGGAGACCTCTCATACAACCAAAGGACACTAAATAAGATCCTCCTAAATAAAGTAGTTATATATGATTGTGAACTGTAATATGCCTCAGACGTAGTGAACGGTGTGAGTTTTTTTATTCGTAGAAAACATCGAAACAAGCTTGTTGTCTTTGTATTTGGACCGATTCAGGTTTTTTCGTTCAAGTCATTAGAAATCCGCTTGTTTTTTCAGTAAAATTACAAATAACATTCTAAGATTAGGCATAACTGTTTCAACAGTGTGGCACCTCATTTGTTAATTAACATTTTAGTTATTGTTTCAGTAAATTAGTTTGTTAGGTAACAGGTAATTGTTCTAATGACTTTAAACTAAATTATTTGTTCAATATTACATTTATTTGTTTGAGTGAAACCACATCTAATTGTTTCGGTAGTAATCCAATGCTTGTTTTAGTAACATTACAATTGAAATATTAGCAAAAAGCCGATAGCTGATTCAAAACGATATTTAAGGCTCAGACTCGACATTCTTATCCCAGAATAGTGGGGAAATAGAGGGACAGGACAACACGAATTTTCAGACTCGATCGGGGTTCATCACATTTTCAATTCAATTCAATTCAATTCAATTCAAGTCATTTTATTTACTCCCATAACACAGAATGGGCGATGGAGGCAGGAGAAAAAGCTGCAGAAACTCAGCTTCTGCACAAGACGTCCTATTTAAAATTGTTCGTTGGTCATTGCGTATGCCACTTCACGACGCGGATGCAGTCGTGACACAGAGAAAAGTTGCGCCTATCAGTGAGAAACAGTTAATAACTTGGGTTTCGTGTATAAAAAATGTACCCGACTGTTTGTGACGGATTTGTTTGCTTCCTCGCATGTTGTATAGCGTTGATACGTCTACGTGGCACGCGGGATGTGCTCTTCGAGATGGACGTCATGAAGAGCGAGGCCGAGGCAGCGGAGTTTGTTCCCAAGGTGAGGTTACGAGACCCTCTCCATATTGTATACATGATGCTCGTACACAACATCATTATAACGCGTGAAATAAAGTCCTTGCGTTGAACATTTTCTTAGCTGACCCAAGCTGAATCATATCATGCTCTACTGAGTATAGAGTTGAATTCTATGGGCATTTGAATTTAAATTATGTCAGGCAAAAAAAATTCTAGTAAATATAATTTACGAAATGGAAACTTATAATCATGGTTGCTTTTGAGAGGTTTCACTCTTTTTTGCATTTGGCAATACGGGACCAAGCAATATGTACATGTGCTAGGTTTAAAAAAAAAAGAAGAATCTTATTGAAAGTACACAAAATTAACGCTTACCTTTTTGTCAGATTTATTCAACAAATATAAAATTTAAATAAAAGTTTACTTATTATAGGTGTGTCTCCAGCTTTCTCTTAAACGTTGCAGAACCATTAAAAGCAGTTTCGATGCAATTAGGTGTGTAAAAAAAATGTATAGGAAAATTAATTTCTGCTACACTTACTTGTGCCCTAAAGTACAAGTAATCGCAACAGTTCTTGTGATATACTGCACTTCTCAGTACCTTTTTTTTTAAAAACTTGGGCAGCGTGATTTTTTTTTTTAAATATTAGTGAACACGTTAATTGGCTTAATTCATTGAGACACCAATACATAAGCCACGTAAGAAAAAGGCTGAATATCTTATAAAACAGCATCCACCTTACCTAAGCCTGGATATAAAAGGTGTCTCACAAACGTTTACAGTCAGTAGCGCACTCTCATGTTCGAATGCGGCCTCTCAAGGAAGCCAGAATAGGTCAATGCCCGATGCCGGCCAGTCAAAAGGATACTACCCTACATTGCGCGCCAATCGAACACTAGAATATAACAAACTAATGAGGTTACTGCTTTAAAGAGGCGGAGGTCGCCGGTGTATTTTACCTGTTTATAATACTGGAAAGTAGGTTAGAGTAACACACTGCTCTTTTATCAGCGTTTGAACTGCAGTACTGATGTCGCAGCTCTCGATGATGTTGAGCTACGCAGAGCAAAAAGCGAAGTGAAACAGGAAGCTCTCAAGTCCGATTTGCTTTTATCTTAGCCCTCCCCCCCCCCCCCCCCCCCCAAAACTAACTTTCTTACTTGAGTATTATTGTGCATTTCTTAAGTAAAGGTTTTAATCAAAGGTGTGTAACGATAATTAAGACGAACGCATCATTTACTTAAAGTATCTCAGTATGAAATCTGCTTCGTGATTTCTTTCTACACCAATGGTTTGATGTAAAACGGGAAGGAAAAATAAACATGATTTAAATCGTAATTTAAATAATGATTTATATTCTGGTTTAAGACGTCGGTTTTACTATGATAATTTAAATGCAATCTTTCCAGCAGAGTAAACCCGAAAATAAATTTGTATTTACCATTTGTCTATTATTTGATGCTCTCTATCGGGTTTTGTTTTCTATTTAAATCAAACAATCATCGATCAAGAAAGATCTACAGCATACTGAACGAGAACAAAAAAGTGTCGCTCTTCTGAACAAATCCCAGGGAGCTTCCTTTCTACCTTCCATTTGATTCGTCAGTTATGCAACGTTCCGATACAAGAAAGTCAGAATGTGGAAACAAAAATTAAAAGTAAGATCATTGCACAATCAAATTAGTACGCGAAAACAAAGTCAATAAAGCTTTTTCACTAACTAAAAAAAGTCAACGTGAGCTTTTATGTCGGGGTTTATAACGTACAGTAATGACACGTGAGGAAGTAAGCTGTATATAAAAAGTATAAATTTGCAATAATTCTTTCTTTCTCATTGTGTTCAATGGTGGGACAGATTTATCAACCAATCTTTCATGCTTTGAAATACATCTATTCTCGGGGACAAGTTTTCTTGGCATTTCCGAGGAGAGGAGGAGCGCGCGCGCACAGCCTTAGCCAGAGCTCGAATAGGGTGAGAGAACGGGTACCTTGCCCAAGAAAAGTTGTCCCCGAATATAGCAATAAATAATATTTTTTCTCTAGCTTCAGCGGTTTAAATCCTATTTATCTGATTTATATAAAATAAATCTGATTTGAATAAACTACACCTGATCTATTTTAGATTTTTTTTAAAAAAACGTACAGATTTTTTGAACCTTGCCATGTGATTTACGTCAAACGTTTAATCTTGGTATATATCGTGCTTAAGTTACCATGATTTATTTTTCCGCACTTCTATGTACGGCTTTCAGATCTACCTTAATTAATTTGTATAGTGATGAAAAATTCGAGTAAACAAACATGGCGAGTATTTTATGCTCTTTGAATAGGGGTGACGGCGCGATTCCATATCTGTTCATTAATAAAATTGGCCTTCACAAAAATTTAGAAGTTGAAGTTGTATCACAACGGGAACTCCAAATCTGTCTTATGTTTAACTGCTGGCTTGAATCGCAGTTGTGCGATTCAATCTTGGAACACTCTTATTCCTAGCAGTCGATCACCTGTTTTCTGTATTACTGCAAAACATTAATTAAAATTATTTAAACATGTCTGCACGCTCTTGATGGGGGCCAGACATAACCGACACGTGTAACGGGCTGGCACGTTGCAAAAAAAAAAAAAACCTCCTATGGGGTGGAAAAGGTTTAATAGGCAGTTATAGTCTAGTGTTACCTGTAGGGAGTGGCACTGTTGCCGGCGTTGGCGCTTCGAAGCATTCTCTTCAGCACGCTTCAGGAGCCGTAATATAGCTGCGGTAGCCAGGGGTACACCTTTGCTAAAATGCCCTAATAAAAGCCCCCTAAATGCATCACTTCCACCATTCTGTCCCGCTTTCTATCAGGTGACGCTTCAGGAGATGCTGCGCAACCTGGCTCTTCGTGCCCCGCTCATCATATCACTCATGGTGATGCTGGCGCAGCAGCTCTCAGGCATCAACGCGGTACGTAGAGCTGCAAAACACTAGGCAACGCGTGATATCTCTGACATGCGGCGCAATCGGTATGTGGCATGTGTCCGAAAGCCAAACTTGCGCGCAGTAGTTACCACCTCATTACATGGTTCATCGTTTGCATTCAAGCAACTGTGTTTATTTGTTTAAAATTATGACATCTTACTAAACGCCAAAACCGTTAAAGAAAATTGCGGCAGAACGATAATGAATCCGAACGAGAGACAGGATTCTCGTTTTGCTAAAATAGTAATGCCCATTTTTGTTCTGTGTAGCTGCTATGCCAAGTGTGTTAACTTTCTTTATTATGGCTGCCAAAATCAGGTTGGAGATTGTAGGCCCACTTTAATACTTAGTCAATACACCTGAATGTTAGACATCACTCGCCCAGCTGTTCAGTTAATTCGATTTCTTTTTACACGCTTCTCATTCGCGAGAAATAACTTCGATGCCTGTTATTAAAGACTTTGCAGAAATTCGCATTTAGTTAATAAGAAGAGGGTCGGCCCGTCTTACGTAAAATTGTTTTGGAGATTATGCCACAGTGAAGATATACGTCTCGGAGGAATTGATGTTTGTAGGACTAACTGGCAAAGCTTAGAGAAATATCCCAATGCAGAGATACCAATGTCACTAAGGGCTGTCTACGAATCAGAAATCTTTACAGTTCCACTAAACGCCTGGGAACCCAAACTTCTACTACACGTGTGGGTACGTCAAATATCACATAAGCCTTCCAAATAAACTAATTGTTGCCAACCGCAGAGGTAATGCGGTGGACCGCAGAAGGCGAAACTTGTGACCTGCGCAAAGTCCCACTCAATTTTCGTACTTTCCTTGTCCGTCAAGGTAATTCCGGAGGGATTTCTTCTCGAGAACTCGTGCACTCCATGTAATCTGTGAAAGTGAACTTTCTGAATCCAGTGCCGGGTCGCTCCCCCCAGAAAATCCCAACTAAAGACTTTTTGTCCGACAATTAAAGCGCCCACAAACCATGACGCCCCCCCTCAAAGAAAAAAAAAGAAGAAAAAAATCATTTAGTTGGTTGCGGGGGCGGCTCTGATCTTAAGTCGGCATCTGCTGCACTGGCGTTGACGACATGAACATTCGAAATAAACAAGGAACCAAAAGAAAAAAGAGGCTATTTTCACTGGCGCCTAAGGAAAGGTCCCATACAGTAAAGTACCGCAGACGATGCAGTTCGACCAGAGGCCTCTTGTGGCATTTTTATGCGAGAACGTATAGTGGTATGAACGAAGTGCTGTATGCAATTCTGGAGGAAATGTTTTCTAGTGCTTATGTGTTTGGGTTACATAAAATGAACAAATTTTGATGCAGTGCATTAAAATATATATACTAGAGTGAGCGCGTGGTTTCATTTAGGTTCTCATTTTTATTGCTAGATCAAGCACCGCGACCTCTCAAGCAGCTTCGACAGCGTTGCACGTGATGTCGTTATATAGAACACAGAGTGCACACGTTTTCAAAAATTATATACTGGAATGAGCATGTGGTTTCACTTAGCTTCTCATTTTAATTGCTAGATCAAACCCCGCGCTCTCGTAGGCAACTTTGACAGCATTGTACGTAGTTACATAGAACACCGAGCGCACACAGTTCCCAAAACAACTCGGTTTTATGGGATCACCTGATTGCACCTCTAAAAAGCCATCTTTTTAGAATATTTTCTTTATTAGGGAGTTTTCATATTCAGCTAAAAATGTTTCTTTCGTTGCGCTTAACAATACGCCGTGGAGATCCCGATAAGACTGTTTTCAATATTTAAGATCTATCAAAATTGCGAATAAATCATATATTGTATGCAGAATAGAGACGATATTTTTTTAGGTTCCAGCAGAAACTATTTGAAAAGGTTCTGATACCTCCGATCCTTTTGAGGATATATTGGTATTTGTCGTTCGTGCTTCAGAAATATGCTTCCAACGTTGTTCTATCCTTATCCAAGATTTCCATGCATCGTTTTCAGCGTTACGGACGCGAGCGCAACGCTTTGCCGAGTGTCCCCCCCCCCCCCCCGCTTTTTAACGTGTGAATTAAGCCTAGGATAGCTCTACAAGCAACTTGTTTGATGAGATTTTGCAGCGAAGAAATATTTGATTCGCCAATACATCAGCTGAGGTTTGCAAAAATCTTGACATTTTTTATATTTGCAGAATGCTTGACCTCTAAATACGGTTCGATGAAATATTCACTGTTTTTCTTGTCATTTTTTGTGACAAAACTCAGATGTCACAAGCATTGTCATATACCCCTTCAAAAATTACGCCCTCTTACTGCCGATTTAAAAATACCGCAAAGTGGCGTGCACAGAAAAAAAAAAAAAACACCCTGAAAATGACAAGTCTATTCATTGCATACAGTCTCTTGGAAATGAATATTGTATCGGTTATTAGTTTTCCATCTTGGTGTTCTTTGCTCACGCCACTTCGCAGTATTTTTAGATCGACCTTAAGAGTACGTCATTTTTTAAGGGCTCTATTGTGTATGACAAATGAAACATCAGAGCTTGTGGCTGAAGAGCCACTTTGACAATCGTAAAACTAAAATAGCACGTGTAATTCTTAATTTATTGGCACCGGCACAAGCTGGGAGGAGAATCGCAGGGTTCTCTCTCTTTAATATTCATACTCCAACACGCGCTCGTTGTTTTCTGTCGTGCATCGGTTGCACTCTCGAAGTTCACAAAACGCAAAAGTATTAAAGAACTTCTGGCGCTAGAGGCAAACCTAACTGAAAGGCATCCCTGACGTTCTTTTCCTTTGACTAAAAACATTTCCTCTTTAATAGAAATACTGCGGAGGCCGTGAAAATAATGAACTCGACGATTGGTCGGAGGTTAGTTGCGTATTTTTTCTTAAGAGAAAAAAAAAACGATCAATGTCTGTAACATATATATATATTGTGTTCGCGCAGCTTCAGTATGGGCCATTCCTGCCAATACAACCTAGAAGACAAATCTTGCGCCTTCCGCCGTCAAACGTCATCACTAGTGGATCCACCCAGTGCCGCCTAGATGGCGTCAGCGTTGCCGTTAGCGCATCTTGCAGTGCTTCACAACAGGCTCGGCGCTAACAAGCGGCGACGTCAGGCGAACGCGTCTGCTGCATTGTGGCGTCTCTAGTGCAGCTTCGGCGTTTTTGCCGCTTGAGGCGGGTCGGGGATTCATTGAGGAAAACGTCATACGCAAGTGTCGTGTTAAATTAATAGTAAAATAATGATCTTTATTTCCAGTTAAAGAAATGGTGGAGCAAAAGGGAAAAAGCTCCAACAAGTGGTATTGCTTAGACTAGGTGGCATTCTTTATACTCTGTTTCATACTTAGCGTGCAACGCTGTCAAACCTACTGGCGCGAGCGTGGAGCTTGATCTCGTTGATCATTTGCACGCGTTTTCGCGCAAATAAAACCATAGATGAAGCCACACGCTCGCACCAGTAGCTTTGACAGCGTTGCACGCTAAGTATGAAACAGAGTATAGACTCGAGCAAGCTCTTAGAAAATCGAGGTAGGACTATCTGATACGACCCTAATAACTTCTTTTTTTTGTCGTGTTTTTTTCGGCAGGCCATCTTTTTCTCGACAGACATCTTCATGACGGCCGGCTTGGACGCCGAGGGCGCCATGCAGGCAACCCTGGGCATGGGCGTTGTCAACGTCCTCATGACACTTGTTTCCATGGTGGTGGTCGAGCGCGCGGGAAGGCGAACGCTGCTGCTCGCCGGCATGGCCGGCATGGCGCTGTCCACCGTCGTGCTAACGGTCACCCTCGCCTTCAAGGTAAGCCACAACCAAAGGTTTCCGCAAGTAACGCCGGAAGAACAACCATAGATTTGGCAATTTCTTCGTGAGTGAGCTGTTTTTTTTATCAGCCGATGCCTGGTAAAAGTGGTGAGCCCTACGCCTGAAATGGTCCTCTATCCTATGAATGCCATCTTCCTTGGGCCAGTTAAGGACCAGGCAGATGCCGCGTGCCCGCTTGGCGGCCGACATAAAAAACAGCTCAATGGGCGTCGTTTCGACGGACGAGTAAAAACATTGTTTTTACTCGTCCGTCGAAAAAGTTCCAATGTTCGAGTTGCCAGAACGTTTGCCAAACAATGACCGGGCATTGTGCGATGTAGTAACCAACGTGTGGACTGTTCTAGAGCTACCAAATTAGATATTCGTTGGTTGGATTGGCTTGTGTTAGGAGAAAATCCTCATGGTAAAGGATGGAGGCGGACTGGGTCCAATAACATAAGCCTGTTCTTCTATTCTCTTTTACACGACCGTATGTTTTATTCTACGATCCCATAGGCTGTATTGCAATCGTAATGTAAAGATGTCGCGATTTTCGTCGCACCTCAAGTTTGGCGTCGAAATGCAGAAATCGACTGGTTTCTCAGTCGTTTTATTTTTCGAAAACTGGGAAGCAGTTTGAGTTCATTGGCAGTTTGCACGACAGAATACAACGTAGTTCAAATGCTATAAATTGATTCTGTATTAGGTTTGATTTTAAATGCAATAGCATTTCACCTACACTGATGGCGATCGTCGGAACATTTAGGCATCAATGAACGCCTAAGCAAAACTTACTAAGTTTGCAACAATACTTAAAAAACAAGCGAGCTGGCGGTGATTCATGGTAATAAAAACCCGAAGCTCAGGAACACAAAAGGGGACGAACGTGTTGTGTTCGTCCCCTTCTGTGTTCCTGAGTCTCGAGTTTTTATTACCATAAATTTCTAAGGTTCTTTTCTTTCGGTTGCTAAACATGATACTTACAGAAAAAAAAAGACAGCCTACGGGTTCATTCCCTGACCGTTCTTTACGAACGTTTAATCCGTCTATCATTTGTTTTGCCGTGCCCCAGCTCTGTCGTGCCCGAGCTCGCATTACATGAATCTCGTCATGCATTACTTGACTCATCATGCATTTATTTAACCTTTTCATTCACCTATTTTGTGTATGTGTGTGTGTGTGTGTGTGTGCTGCACTTTTCAACAAACGAGTCTTTCTCACTGCTGTTACAAATTATAGTGAAGTTGTTTCATTGGATGGCACATCAGCAAGTTAGGCGTGCATGTTGGTAAGAGTTGTTAATTGATAAGAAAGGTTTTCCTGACTTCGCAAATTTTGAGCTGTTTTTTTTTTCATTTTTAGCTTGCAATCTGCATTACAACAACAGTAACGTTGTTGAAAGGTTCTTGGACACCCAGGACCTCATTCAGCTCGTGAAAAACGATTTCACCTCAAGCATTATCGCCCCCTGGCGCATTAGGAAAATAGCTGGATGATGAAGAACTCTTTCGCATAAAGAAAGGAGCTTAGGAGTACCCCTAATAGGTTTTTCACGAAGAACCCTTTTAGAGTATGCTTAAAATAACTTTTAGACTGCAAAATATGGATAAACCGAAGAACGCTTAAGAGTTCTTTTACGACCAGATTTTTTAGAGTGCGAGTGCTGTGCACCCTGATTTTATTTTGCAAATTTGGGTATCTTCTCTCTCATCACAAGAAAGACATAAACAAAGGCATCTAATCATGCGAAAAAGTTGGTTATAACTTGCTTGCCTAGTAAAACATACCAATCACGTAAACAGATTCAATTGTGTGCTCTCTGGCCTCCCTCATAAATATACTTATTTACATGATTGCAATATATTACATGACTACGTGGTCGCCCCCTTTTTTATGATTACCAGTACGTGAAAACCCCGAATCTACAAAACCCGGTCGTTTTGTATGCATACTCGAATAATCTTATGGCTCCAACGTTTTTTTCATCGTTTTATGTATCAAAGACAAAGATTACAGTACAGCTTTGCATAGATTAAGATTTTCGTATTTTCACGAAGCATCACATGATAATCAAAAGCGTATGCATGGCAGGCGCCACCATGTTGTAATTATATTTACCAGTTCAGTTTATTCAACTGCAGACACCTAGTTTATATTAATTGATGGCAGAAAGATTCCAGCAGTGTTAACATTAATCAAAGTATGGAACACGCATTTGGAGAACTAAAAAGGTGGAGAATGTATGGGTTTTTATTGTCAACTCTTAACACGTTAGAAACCTTCGGACTTTATCGCTCCGTAGTACGTGCCTGCATCATTAAAAAAATAATGTAAAATAATACGTTTGAGACCAGAGATGTTTCCTAAATTGCAAATGGAATATTCATATGAAATTAATAATTAAATGTTTAGTTTAGAGTAATCATGATTTTTGTTGAACCCAGAAGCCATATTTGTTTCGCTTGGAGTTCGGAGCTGATCATTGCTACAGAAGTAAAGGTTTAATTAATTTGCGCCTTCGCTTAACGTTAAAAGGACCACAAAATGATTTTTCAACTTCTTCCTCCTAGGATTTATTTCTCAACTCAAAGATGAAATAAAAAATTACGTGGTCGTGACGACCAGAGGTGATGACTCCAAGCTTCCACCGTGCTTTTTATGCACACGATGAAACTTGCCAATTTCAAGTGATGATGATTGTCGTCACGGCTCTCATTGTCTACAAATGGGAATTGAAATATTCGTCGACGGATTGATTGCTGACTAGCGCATACGCCCGAGTGACGCAGTGCTCGTGTGAAATGCGTGAGCTGTGTTCGGCTTATGTGCTTGGGCACTGCGGATGCATCACAGTGAAAAGGCGGAGAGCTTTTAAAGGAAAAGAGGTATAAAATAGTCGGCTATATTTTCGAATTTTCCTAGCGAAAAGCAGGCTTTAGGCTTTCTACGTTCGTGTACTAGCTTTATCTTGGAGCTTTAAATGAAATTCAATTAGTAAAATACCGATTTATCCTAGCCGAAAATTCATTTCATGGCCCTTTTAATGAAGCGATAACGTCTTCAGAGCATCTTGGCTTCTCGTACTTTTTTCTTGAGCATAACAGGCGTAGCTCTAAATCCCGTTGCTTTATTCCCGACAGAAGTATAGTGGGACGAAACTTTTACTACCAGCCAGGAAAGTGTAAACGATCCCGGTCCCGGACGCCATAAAAACCAGGGACAAAGCGAACAGGACAAACATTTCCATACGGTCTGCGATCCTTTTTTTTTTATAGTTTCCGGGGTGCTTTTTTTATGGCGTTAGATATTTTGGGGTCCCCAGTATATATATAAGCTTCGGAGGCCAAGTTACACGCACCATCCCAAAAATTTGAGTTTATTTACGCTACCGCGTAACGTGATTCACGGCGACAGCAATTCGGCGCTCTCGTATTAGTTAACATTGTGGTGCCCTTGTTATCTCCGCGCCGGCTCTTCAACAGGACTCTGAGAATTTTCAGCCCATTTACGCTTCCGCTCTTGATTTCGCTCCCGTGTCTCATCCGTATTTTTACGGCGAGCCTCCTCGGCGCGCCGTAACTGAAATTCGCGTTCTTCGAACCCGCAACGGACTTTCTGAGGTCCAGTCATAGAGGATGCAAGTTCGTCTGCTAGGATGGTCGTGTGCTTGGGCCGGCACAACGATGTGTCGCCTGCAGCCTTTCCTTCGAACGCCTCGCCTCCGGCACGCACTTGCTGGCTTTCGCCGTGCTCCTGCGTCGCGTTCACTCTCGAGTCCCACAAGTCGCCCAAGCGTTATCGAAGGTAAAAGGAAATGGAATGAACACCCCATTTAATTCACAGAAATTTGTCCTGGCGATAGCTCTTTCTCGAACTACTAAATGAGCTACGTTAGAGCATCAGCACTCTGTTCCCTGATATTGTTGTGGGTGCCGCCGTCTTGATGCTTGTGCAGAGCGAACGCAACTGCCGATTGTCATGATTCAAAAGTGCGACTTCCTAAGCATTATATTCGATGTCCAGAGGCCCATATATTATTGCTTTTCTATGTCGCGAACGGTTTAAACTATTGTGCAGGATTTAAAAAAAAAAAACACTTCCTGTGATTTCAGATAAAGCTTTAGATAACTGGCAACTACGATTTAAAGCTAAAACATGGGTAAGTGTCGTTACTCTGAAGCGTAGCTTATTTAGTGGCACTAGCTCATTCCATGAATAGGTGGACTATTTATCGATAGGGTTGCTGGTCTGAACCCGGCTCGACAAACATAACTTTTTGTTTTCTTATAAACTCTGTGGCGGCGGCGGCGCGCGCTCAGCAGGGAATCCAAACTGCGGTTTCAAATCAGTTTTTCACAAAATTCATATCAATTGCAACTTTTGTCACATCCAAGAATTACCTTGAGCTCAGGGAGTTTCTGGACCTCCTAACTTTTTATCGTTTTTTCATATCCAACTGCGCATCAAAGCATGTGACCTCTGACTGATGTGTCAAAGGTGTTAATTTCTTGGAATGTGTACCGGCCAGTCACTCTTTCAGCAGCTTATAGGTGCATCTCATCTACACTACTCTGCTCGTTCATCTCCACCATAATCTGCCTGTCAGCGTCATGGTAGACGCCTCTAACGTGGCTGTTGGCGCATCCCTGCAGCGACTGCCTCCCAACATGTGGCAGCTCATCACCCTCTACTCCTGTGCGCTGACACAAGCCAAGTTCCGCCACAGCACGTTCGGTAGAGTGCCCTTAGCGACCAACCAGGTCGTCGAACATTTTCGTAATTTTCGGTATGGTCAGAGTTTCTTGTACTTATCGGTCCTAAGACTCTAATTTACGGTTTCAAGTCAGGTGACAAATTCGCTTCTCCCGAAGTCCGTCAGATGTCATACATATCTGAGTTTGCCGCAGATATCGGAAACATCAAAGGCAAAGACAACGCGGCTGCTGATGCGCTCTCGCGGGACGTCATCCCGCCCTGATACAACATTATACACAAGGCAGTTGATTTCAAGGTCATAGGCCCTGCTCAACGAGAAGGCACTGAATTTCAACAACTTCGTTCCACGTAGTGCAGCCTGAATGTATGCGTGGTCAATTTGTCGATTTTCAATACGTCTCTCATCCGTGACAACACCATAAAAGCGTCGCGCTGTTTCATCGCTGTTTTCTTTGTTTTTTACGCCAAGCTTTCGACTCTGTACTCTTCCTGACGAACACCTCATACTTTAATAGCAGCCATCGATGCAAACATGGATACGCATAATAGTATACTTGTTTTTAATGAAGATTACCACCTTCCGAAAATGATTAGAGATGTTCTTTTTATTTGTAATTTTTATTGCGATATTTGATTGAGCTTGTTTCGAGAAACGTGTGAAATCGTCTGTGAGAAATGTAAACAAGTGCTTTAAGGGGTTATTTTTTTTCACCTCTGAAGACTTCTTCTTGCCCGCTGGACGAGAGCTTGCTGACCTTCCATTTTAACGTTGAATTAACAGTGTAGTACTTTTCGGTCCAAATGGTTTACATGGAATTAACGAAACGTAAACTTAATTCAAGGTATGAAGTTATGAACCTGCGAAAATTATAAAAAAATAATCAGCGTCATTTTTTTTTTAAGCTTGTCGCCTGGAGCGGCGTTATTGTTCACATAAATATAATTGAAAGTTTTTTTTTTTTTTTCTTGCGATGTTACGCGTGTAAGTGCACGAATACCTCAATTCCCATTGGCTGCGACGCGTCATGTGGCTTCATAGCAACGGCGTCATCGTTGCTAAGAAGCCTGCCGAACTGATGGCAGCGCAGCGCAAAGAATAAAAACATGTCAAAATACTCGTATTGACGTCAAATTTCTCAGGGAGGTTCCTGTAAACAAATTATATGAATGAAATTGAAAATGAAATTTCGCACATTTCGGTCTGGGGGGCAACCGAACCTGTGCCTCCTGGGTGCAAGACGAGCACTCTTCCCCGACGCCACGGCGGCTCCGCGGTTCCGGCTGACTAAAGCTGTGCCTAGTGCGTGCTTTATGCTTTCGCATTCCAACACGTAAACAGTCTTAAGTGTCTCTGCCGAATTTTTCACTCAGGGTATTGGGTATTACTTTTACAAGAGACAAACTAAACCTAGTTACTGGTAAGTGTATCAAATGAAGCATAAAGAGCGTCACACAGTGAGGAACAAAACGGTAATTTTATGGCTGTTTTTTTTACCAAGGGCTCTCTATTTACGCCAGCCTTTTCTAATCTTGCAGGACCACGCGGTGTGGGTGTCCTACGTCAGCATCGGTGGACTCTTAGCCTTTGTCATCACGTTTGCCATAGGACCGGGTAAGTGATCCTTGGTATAAGCTATATATATATATGCGTGTCTTACCATAGGCGTAGACTACGGGCGGGGGGGGGGGGGGGGGGCATCGGGGCTCGTGCCCCCCCCCCCCCCCTTGGTGAGATCCGGGGCGGGGGGTTGGGCCCCCCTCCCCCCCACGTCGGGCTATAATCGTTACTGAGACGCTGTTTCCGTGCCATGTAACGAGCTTTTAGTAGCGGCATGTACACAAAATAACGCACACAGCGACGGACACATGGCGATATTCATACGCTGTAAAATGTACCCCTAAATAAACTACTGTTAATTACCGGTGTAAGAAACATTGCGCGGAAAAGCACCCCCGCCCGGAGAACCTCTCAGCCTACCCCCACCGGGAAAATGGAAAGTCTACGCCGCTCCGTTTTACAAATAAGCACCAGCTCGACTGGTGAACACGCAGTAGCTTAATTGATTAAAAAAAAGTCCGTTGCATGGTTCGAATATCTAGCTTCTTGCCACTTGTTCGTAAATGATAGGGACGCGGGAATCTGTAAAGCTTGTAATGTTTCCAAAATATCTGTAAAGCCTGTTTCACATGCAGCGATTTTGGCCCTAAAGCGGCGCGATTTCTGCCGTCGCGGCGCTCGTGCCGCAGAATTGCTGGTGCTGGCCAGAGCGCCGCGACGGCAGAAATCGCGCCGCTCTAGGGCCAAAACCGCTGCATGTGAACTAGGCTTAAGGCGTGAAAAATCTTCCACACATGCAGGCACGAAATGGGAACATTCAGGATGGCGACAGTCAGACTCCTGATTAGAACTGAGCTGAAATTAATGGGTTGTGCGCATTGTTGTGAGAGGCACGGGCGCATGTGTTTATTTATGAAGTACTTTCGCTGAACGCATGTTACACCAAGCAAAGCATTTTGATACGGCATGCTTACGCGCGTGGGTCTTGAGTAGCGTATCACTCCACGTTTTTGATGGGGAATACACACTAAATATCGGGCCCTCTGTGATGTCGCTTACAGGCAAGAAAAATTTAATCGAAGTTCGGGTTATAAGCAGCCCTCAATTCGGCTCCATTTTAACTGTGTAATGATCCTACACTCTGTATACGCTATACCAAGTATGCTAGAAATAGTACATTGTTAATGTCTGAATTACTAACTGGCTGCTTATGGCCAGAACGGATATATTGCTATTTATCCTTACCATAAGCGAGCTTCTCACACCTTAGGTCGCAACGCACACTTTTATGTTATTAGATTGCTTTGTCAAGGTCAGATCAAAACTCCCGGAGCTTGTAATATTATTCGAAGAAAAAGCAGAGATATAAAATATGTCACAAAAGTTTTAATTATACGTCATTCGCCAGTCTGAAAGGTTAGTGGCAAGAATCAATGATGTCAAACTTTTTGCGTTGTTGGGACCATAGAGTTATTATAATGTACGCTAGAGGTTCAAGTGGCGCTAGTGTGCTGACGTCAATTGAAGCAGACAGCAACCAGTCGAAAATTGACTTCCGGTGATGCATTTCTATGGGAAAATGTGAGTGCATCATCTCCGTGTGCTCGATCATAAGAGCAATTATCCCGAATAATTCGTACGTACTAGCTAGCTTGGAACATTTCTCAGTAAGGCTGACAAAGTAATTGGTCAGTTACGGCGTTTTTCTTTGAAATTCATTGCAATAAAAACGGTGCAAACACGTTTCGTACGTGTATTTATGTGCACTGTCGGACACTGTAAGCGTGAACACGACGTTGGTGCTTTTCAGCATGAGGGATATACGTCCCAAACGAACGAAGGACATCTGGAAATTAAGGGAGACGGCAAGAACTACGCAGTTACACTGAATCAGTAACTACCCGTGCATGTACAATCAAAATGAACTGAAGGCGACGTAATATATTCCGATTTTAAATAAGTACCGTTTTATTCTTTCTGCTCTGTGCGAAGATACTTGTCAGTGGCGTCAGAACTATTTTTCCCCTGGGGGAGCAAAAAAAAAAAAATACTACCATAAAGATCATCATCATTTATTTTCTTTGAGGGCTCATTCAGGCACTATACTGGGGTCGTGCATATGATTACATGAATTAATAAACACAGTTGACACACCGTCATAAGACCATGATATAAACACGCTACAAGTGAGCGCACTAACTGTGACAGATAATTAAAAAGCTAGAACCAAAAATGTATCCTTTGTGTGACGTTTTCTCAAGTTTTTGTTACCGATATTCTATTTGACCACACTGACTGTTTATGTACATGCATTATTTGACACGACAACGTTTCTCCCGTGTTCATAAATGATTAACGTAATTATGGAGAAACCAAATACCAGAGAGGAGTCTTTATTTAGAAGGAATAGGGCAATACATGCGATATATGAAAGATACATGCGTATTGACGGCGCAAGTTAACTCTAATTCAAAGCAGTCCCAGTTGCTTTGAAAACCTAGGAAAGGAATTTCAGGAAGAACTAGTGGTCGAGTTAAACGTAACAGAGGTAACATTGAGAAATCTATAAATCGATGACACGGTAGCCCTGTCGCTGAGGCAGCCTTGGAAGCCACACCAAAATTATAAAAGCTACACACGTACACACAAGCCAGCCCACGTGTCCCGGTATATATGTAGATAGAAAAAAGGAAGGTTGGTCAGCAGTACCACAGATTTTCACTAATCACATAATATGAACTCCAGACATACAATAGGATATTATGAAACATAAAAAAAGATTCGGCGTGAGATACCGTCAGCTGAGAGGAACAAACAAGCAAATGTTGTAAACGTGCTCCAGGAAAAATTACAACATGCGCATATTTGTATCGTATACCTAAAGTAACATTGCAATAGTAATGTGCCTTTACATCGTCAGCGAGAAAATGATGTCAACGCAATTATAAACATAATTTACATATCTTGTGCATACTTTATAAACAAAGAAAAATAAACGAACAATATTGGCCGTAAAAACGAACAGAAGCGTCGCTACAGTTTCCACCGTGACGTCATGAGGAGAACAGAGATTTTTCTCGTGAGATTATGATCGCACGAATCAAAATACAATCACGCTATCGAAAAATAAAGCAAAAAGGATCTTTTCAGTTATCAGCAGCCGATACCCAACTGTTCGCAAGTTCACTCGGCTGAAATATTGTCTCCTTGACTCACTCTGGCAGGCCGCCAAAAGAAGCCACTGAAACTTCTCGGTGCTAATAACAATAACTTGTAATAAATATAGAGTTTAAATATACCCTCCTGAGTGATGTTAGAACTGGTCAAAATTCGCACAAACACACTTAGGCATTTTTACATTTCACAGTCATGCTGTGCCAAACGTGGACTTCTTTTCCGCGGTTCGTGCGACAAAGGTTTGAATTACGGAATCTAAGCTCAAAGTGGCCGTCAGCGCCCCGTGCACGTGCAATAGGAGTAGATGAGGCAACCTTTCCTACTATGACATTGTGCTTCGAAAGCAAGTTTTCATACGTCGCAGGGCACTGAAGGAGCGTTCGGATGATGCCGACGACGCGGGGACCGTGAGAATGAGAAGCACAAGTTTGAAAACGTTCTCAAAAATTAGTTTCACGTTTGGAGCTTGATCCTTCAGCAATGCACGAACATCTTGGATGGTGTCGCACTTGTTGCTTCCAAGTGACGGCGCAAGCCGGGAGACGTCGAAATCAAAAGTGCAGAGCCCCAGTTCCTCTTCCAAGACTGCGGCAGAGGGAGGCTTCCTCTTGGCGGCATCAGTCACAATTCCTTCTAGACGAACAAGCTCGTCGAGTCCAGGCTGCGTGAATCTCCTGTGAATTTCCGTCGTCAGATTATCGACCAGCTCAAAAAAAAAAAAAAATCTATTCTCAGGGCATCGTGGCAAACTTTCGAGGAGGCCGAGGGCTGGTCAAGCCGTTTAAACACGGCTTTTTTTTCTCGGCCTCCGCCATTTTTTTTAAATGGAAAATAAAGTATTATTATTATTATTATCATATTGTGCATGGGGACTCTAGTTCTTATAAAATTACAGTAATGATTGCTACTGTGGTGTAAAAAGCTGACGTTGTGACCAGTACTACTGTTTTGCATCCAGAAATTGTCGGGAAAATCAAGAAAATTGCTAATAATATAAATACATCAAACAATAAAACTGAGGGCTTACCAGTAGGGGTGTCGAGAACGCTGAGACTGCTGCTCGTGGATCGTCGCAGAACGAGGAGCTTGTTGACCATGAGGGCTTTGCTCAAAAACTTTGAAAAATTGAGGCCATATGGAGGCGAGAGTTCAGCTGGGGCAGGGGATTAAATAGTTGAAAAAGACTCCAGAAATATTCGAGACAGGCGAAGCTCTATATGTTTACTTCTCCACAGTCGCGTCATGACAGAGAGGACAGACTCCCCAGCAGCAGTATGCTGTTTATAAAGGATGTTGGCAGTAGCATTTTAGTTTTTCCTCTGCTCCGCCCCCTCTTCCTCTACCGCACCAGCCAACAAAAGGACGTCGCTGCTTCGAACCCGTCTAAGCCAAGCAAGGCTGCCTGACCTTGTCAGGATCCTTAAAGTAATCCCCCGTCGCACAGACCTTTCGGCTTATCCCCAAGCTTCCGAAGAATCATCTACCGGCCAAAGGAAAGCTAGTCGCCTTCTTCTTGCTTCCTAGTCTCAGCTCTTCCATTCGCCGACACCGCGGCACTGGACCTTTTTGAAGTAGCACTTCCAGGAGAGAGGGGATTGGCAGGTCGAGAGATGCTTCCGGCTAGTTCAGAAAGTCACTCACAGGAATAGTGCGGCTAACGCTAGAAGCCCCCAAGGGCGCTAGACTGGCTCCCGAAACTCTTTGGAGGCGAAACAAACAGAAGACGCGCTCTTCACAAATTATCTTGGCACTTCCCCTAGGCATTGAGATTTTTTAAGCTTCTGAAGGTCGCGCACTTGTGGCAGGCGGCCAGGTCGAGTGGTGTCTATTTTTTTTTTTTTTATCTATGTACAGTCTGAAGGTCATTCACGGAAATAGTAAGTTTACCGACAATCGCAAGCTCTGGACCCAACTGCCCCCCCCCCCCTCCCCCCTCACTTAGTGAATTGGAAGGGCATTTTAAGTTAATTCAAGCTCCCGAAGACTTCTTTTGACAGTGAAACGGCTTCCAGCTTTTTGAAGATCCCGAAGGCCGCGTACTTGCGACGGGAGGCCAGCTTGACGAATTCTTCCTACGAGGGTCATTTACAACAATTTATCTGTTGAAGACGGCGAACGTCAAAATCGCTATTTTTCCAGGGTCTTTTTCTCCACGGCCAGGTTTACGCCGGAGGCTTATCCTTCGGGCTAGGCCCCAAATGATCGGCTTTTGTGGCGATAGCTCGAAAATCTGACTGAACAAAAACGGAGAGGCAGCCACAAAACAGCAGGCGCGAAATGCTCTGTAAAAACCAAAATCAATAAGCGGGAAAAAAAAATAACTTTGACCGAGGTAGATTGGGGGAGCCGTGCTACCTCATTTGTAAATAAGGGGCAGCCGTTGCTCCCCCTGCACCCCCTGTTCCGGCGCCCCTGATACTTGTTCTACATTTAAAATATCTCCCGCACGCTCAAAATCTTTGAGAACAAGTGCCCGATAATAGCTGCACGGCAAAGAAAACAATAGAAAGGGACACCTTTTATAGCCCATGTGTTTTATCCTTTGCGTTTTGAATGCTTTTATCCGCTCATGCACGACGGGGTCATTTTCACATAGTGATAGGCTGGCATATTATCAATGTTTAAGCGTCACCGGAATGCTGGCGAGCCTTGAACCCACTCTATATTCCTTTCGATTGTAATTTTGCTTTAAATCGTCGCTTGTTCTTACACACCTGCAGCGGAACACACGTTTGGGACTGAAAAGTGCCGAAGTTAAACATTGTTCACCGATGAAGAATAATGCACTAACTAAAGCAATTATATTTTTGCAATGTTAATCAAGGTACATACTGTTCGGTACGACCAAAATAACCAAAGTGCCCCGTGTTATTTTCCGGCGAAGAGACAAAATTCACGCACGTTTTTCCATAGGAATGCACAGGAGCATTGCAAGAGTAGACTGGTTGCTGTCCGCTTCGATTTGCGTCACAGAAGTCGCATAGACACTGGCGCCAGTTGAACCTCTGGCGTACAGTACATTATAATAACTGCATGGCTGGGACAGCCCTACGTCCGATTTTGTTATTTGTGCTTTATTTGGGTTAAACAGGGACACTAAGAATTCATTTTTTGCGTGTTTCATCGTGATGTGGATATTTTGGTATTGAATGAGCAAAGTGGGTCTGTTTTTTTTTTTTGTTTCCCATGTGAAAAACAACGAAAATTTAAATGCGCGAATTATTGTTTATATGATCTTAGCTTGGGGGGGGGGGGGGGGGGGGGGCACTCGTGTATGAGGTGACTAAGAATAATCATGAACCGGGTTTCTTCATTTTACCAATGCAGTTTCAATCTAGAATGAGGCTAGTGGCCTTCCTTGTGACCTGATGCTTGTTATATGGGGCCTACATGGGCTAGACACAGGAAAAGCTGGCTTAAATTACCTTGAATTTCTTAAAGTAAGCATGGCTATAGGGTCCATAGGAACGTCCAAGAAGAATTTGCTCGTGTCTTACCAAATGGAACCGGAACAATAAGCCCGGGCAGCTCAAGCACCCTTTATACATTCACATGGGGCCTGCGCTGTGCACTTCTGCGGCTTAAAAGTATTCGTAACCAGCGTTGTCTAGAAGTACCAGACATTCCGATAAATACGATGCTTTGAAGAGGTTGTCGATAAACATTATAGACAAATCAGACTGATATGTTAGTGTAGACCTCCTTGAACATATCTCCTTAATTCTGGAAACATAAAATATAGCAGTAAATTAGCATGGAACTGGAGGATATATAATCTGGAGTTGAATTCAGTCACTCTTGCTTATGAGTTTGTTAGATTTTAGCGCCCCTAAAAAGTGAGCTTCTTTACTTTCTCGCCGTGCACACGTAGGGAGAGACAATTTCTTTGTTTGCTTGTACGTCACTAAGCGAGCTTTTCCCACGGTGACTGCGTGCAGGTTCCATCCCGTGGTTCCTGGTGACGGAGCTGTTCGGCCAGGGGGCCAGGCCCATCGCCAGCAGCCTCGCAGTTGGCGTCAACTGGGCGGCAAACTTCGTCGTCGGCATCGCCTTCCTGCCGCTCATGGTAGGCCTAGCCCTGTTCACTCCTGGACAACGGTACTAGAACAACCCTGTTGGGGAACTGCCATATGAACCTGCTTTGAAGAAGTGGCTCCAACCCATACTTTAGAAACGAACTAGGTTTGTTCACACCGCCGCCGTTTCCATTGCAGAGCCCACTCAGGGAATTATATATATACCAGAACGGAGAACAATAAAATCTTACCTGTGTCTGCAAAGTGAGCTTTTGCGAACCGCCTAGTCTCAAAACGGATTATTTACCACCATCTAACCATTAAACGAATGAAACTAACTGACTGCCATGAAGCGGCGTTGTAATCGAATCTGGGTTCCGGTGTCTCATTTCGGCTGGGCGCAAGGGGTCTGCGATCCTCGGATGGGTTTTCTAACTGAGTTGTTCTAGTAATGTTGTATTTGGCTCAGCAAAAAATGATAACGAATAACATAGTCCTATTCATTGCAGATTATTTTTATGAATGTGCGAGTTGAGCAGAGGCAGTCACTTATTCTGAAGACATACCTGCCTTACACTCCAAATAAAAGGCCGGTTTTTCGCGTTAACTTTCCCCCGTCTACAAGTGACCTAACATCGAAAATGCTCAACCGTCTCTATCTGGCCTTTTTCTACCGGGGGCAAAGGTGCCGACAAGGTAGCTTAAAGCCGGGAGGAGAAAGTTAAGGCCAGATAACCGTCATTTTATTTGCAGTGTAGAAAAGTTCATTATTGTTGGCGCAGTTTTCTTTGGAATTAAAAAACAAGTTTCACTGCGGTAGAAAGTAAAAAAAGAAGCATGCTTTTGCAAGTTGATTTCTTTCTATTTTAGGCATACTAACATATTAGTGTATTGTAGAAATTCGAACAGCTGCATTGTGCTAGATACATCCGAGTACAAATAAACATAGGATACTTACATATATAGGCATAGACAAAATAATCAACAGATTCTATAAGAGCTTCGTGCTGCACTAGCATGCTAATTTCAAGTATTGGTTAAGTTTATTAAATTGGCTGGGGTGCCAGAACCGCAGAGGCATATCACACAAGCATAACACCTGCTAAAACTGACTCTTTATATTTAAAGACGTAATTTAGTGCAAACATTGTATGCCTTGCAAAAATAGGAGGACCGTTAGCATACTAACACTTATCTTCCAGTTGTATTATTTTTGAGTATAGATAAAAAATAAAACGTAAAGTTTATTATAAAAATATATTCTCGAGCACCTCAACCAAAAATTCTCGCAACCTTTATTCTGTCTAGTCTTGAAAAATACTCAATTTTAAAGCGCAGACTGGGATATAACAGTGTTACATAATAAATACTCAAACATATCCTTTTCTTTTATTTCGCAGGAGGTGGTTCAGCATTACACCTTCCTCATTTTCACCCTGGTGCTGGTGTTCTTCTGGGTGTTCATCTATAAGAAACTTCCAGAAACAAAGAACAAGAGCATCGAAGAGATCACAAATATGTTCCGCGTTCGTGCCTACAAGGATGACACGCCCATGACAAAACTGAATGCCAACAGCAAGGCATGACTCCAATCAGCGTAAATTGAACGTTCGTCGGTATGGAACTCTAGAAAATCAGGAAGCACGCCGTTCCCTTTTCTCCAAGACTAGACGAATGCTGAAGCAATCGTCGCGAAGAGTGGAGGAGTGCTGTGTTCATCGTTTTGCGTTCCGCTTTGTGACACCATCGCCAAGTATCGCCGGGAATTGTTTGTAGTAACGTGAGAGAGCCATGGAGGTAGACAGATCAATTTCCTTGATATGCAAATTATGAAGAGACACCCAGGCAGGTAAGATATGACGTGTGGCAAAGATTCCTGCCTTTACACATTCCGATAAGCGTTGTAAATATTCATATCAAACGAGAACGCAAAATCTTTTCTACGATGTGCATCGAAGTGACATCAATCAGGCTAAAAAAATCTACTACTTTCGCTCTAAAATTGAAAGAGGTTGGGGAAATATGGGGTAGACGTGGTGGTTTGGTGCTTGTTATACCCACCCCTAGAATACGCTTCTCAAATCAAAGCGAAGATTGCAGTATTGAGGTGTACATATCATCGGGATGATTTTACAAGGTGAGAAATGTCTGGTGCATTTGTATATATTGGTGGTACCAAGTGTGATGATTTCAATGGAATGCAAGTTGTGGTGCGTTTGTAATTGAATGCTGCTCGCTAGTGGTGGTTCATTGTGACCGAGGCGTTTTGCCGGCGATAGTTTACTCTTGAAGAACACAGACAGCCCTACTACGCAGGCATAAGAATTTGTGCTAGATTTTTCTTGACTTCCTAAAATAACCCTAGTTCTTTACTAGGCGTGCCAAAAGGTATTTGGGTTGGTCTGGGGCTGTGTAATTGGGGACGAAACGGAGGCCAAATTTAACTGTTTAACTCTTTAACTCTCTCGAAGTTTGACGACATTTTTAGGGAACCAGTTCTGCATAGGCTTGCTACCTCCTTATATATACCTGATTCGTTTGGAATCTAGACCTATAAAATTTATGTTTCTAGCGGTTATGAAAATTGTGTTTAAACACATGTCTGAATATTTTTGTCGCAATCATATTGAGAAAAGTTAAATAAGGTCAACTGGGACTCTATCCCCATGCCATTAACTGAAAGACGGACGGTGCTTTTAATCAAATAGGATATTTTAATAAAAGAAATGCAAGAGAACTTTTTTAGTAACACATGCACACTTTGCATTCCCTAGTGTTTTTTTTTTTTGAGTGCGGTGAAAAACACAATACGACGCACTTGGCTGTAAAATGTAACAACATGTGTAATATCGAAAATTTACCTCACCGATCCAAATTACGTTTGCTAGCCAATATATAACTTTGCGGTAATATGACATGATTGCACTATCAGTTGAGCGCTTTTATTGATAAGACTAGGGCGTAAGATTGAGACTACAAGTGAGTGTCGGCGTGGCTTCGTGGACAGGCGTGAAAACTTTTCATTTCGGATAATATTTACTGAAGGGTTTACTGTATATTTCTTACTTAGCTTCACAGTGTATTGCAATTTATGGCTCAAAAACGAAAATTCTGTGTTGCGCAGTTCATGTCGAAGTTACAAAACACGAAAACACGCAAGAAGATTTTATAACGTTAAGGTCAATCAAAGACGTCACATTTAATGGCTGTACTTGAACTCTTAGTAACAACCAAACAAATTGGAAGTCCTGCCAGGATAGTAAGTCCGTTTTTGCTTGACGTTAATTGGCTTAATTCTATGCAGTATATTTCTAGGTAGTCAACGCTACTGTTTGGTAGCATGTCAACTGGGTTAATCTCTTTTAAGGACGTAGGCATGAGCCAGAAATTCTCCCTATCAGCCAAACAACCCGCAGTGAAACCTAATTCCTGCACTTGTTTCGAAATTTAGACCCAAAGTTGCCAGGTGAAAACCGAGCAACCAGAAATGAAGCCTTGATTTAGCATTTCCTAAGAAACTGAGGCCCGAAGAAGCCAGTTGACAACCGAATAACTAGGCAGTGAAGCCTAACTCTCGCTCTTGTTTGGCGATTTAGAGCCAAAATAGTCCGACTCAGTCAAAATAATACCGAGTTCGGTTATACCTTGGTTTCTTCGGGTCTTCTGTGTCCTGAACTGCCAGAAAAAAAAAATTGTGGCTTAAACAACAGTGCTACCTGGAAATTTCGCCAAGAGACCTTCATGGTCGGCGGCAAACCAGTTCGCAGTCCTCCGGGCGTGGTATGTGCTCGCGACCCAAGAGTGAGGGCTGATTCAACCCTCGGCAAGGAACGTATGTTAAAGGAAATGAAAATGCTAACCGTGTGAATGGCGTTTTATAAAAAGAAAGCAACACGTTTACTACTCATTCGTTGTCATTGCAATACACTAAATGCTGCTGATGAGCTACGTACTCTCTCAGATTAATATTTTTTATTTAATTGTGGGGGTCAAACTTGACAGTCTTTTAATATCTGGGCGTTCGCAAAGGCGAAACTTAGTCTCGTCGAAATTCTAATATTTTATGTCCCTGCTCTAGAGAAGCACCTTGTCCAGAGGGAGTTCAAGGTCGCCCAAGGCTGCGCTGCATCAACTAGCACTCCTTCTTTTAAAGTTACTTTTCCCCCATTTTTGCATCCGCCATGCAACCGACTATACTTTGCGTCGATAAACCTGACGAGTCCTCAGTGACCTCAGACTTCGTCTCACAATCTTGTCTTACACGTGACGTTGTTTATGTTCGCACACAGGCAGCTTCCCAGTCTTTCTCTTGCGAACCTTTTTCCGGTCGAATCATTCTGTATCACGAAGCGAGATCAACGAATCAAAATTTTTGGTTGGAGTGCACAAATCGTATAAAGTTTTTTTTTTTTGATAGCGGATATGTTTTCGTCTCTCAAGAGAACGTTTAAACTTCCTAAGCTTTCCATCAGCCGTGAAACAGAAACGGACCACACGCGCACCAAGCGTTCGCTATTGAAAGATTGTGGCTCCATAGCGAGGAAACAGGATATTCACTCATCCGGATTGCTCGCGAGGCGTTGGATGAAATACGATCTACCTCTACTATGAAGTCACGTGACCCTACAACTGTTCACGTGCTGAGTGCCCCTGCGTTTCTGCTCCGCAGTTGAGGACGATGTTTTCGGGCTGCGTATCCACGGGCACCGCGGCGTCGCATAGCATTCGCCCTCTAAACCGAAAGTACAAAGAACCAGTCTGGTATTTTTACAGAGTGTCAATATTTTTATACAAAAATAAAATAAATAATCCTCTCTTACGTTGGTTCGACTAAGTTATTTATACTGAGTACTAGATTACACCTTTTGATACAGCTGGATGGCCAACGAGAGTTAGTACCGTCACATTGAAGCATGCCTTAAGTCAACTCCACCTTTATGCAAGTCCTTCGTATTTCTTCCCCTCCTCAGCAGCAAATGTCACACTCTAGGGACTGGCATTTTACTCTCAGTTACTATAGTGTCCTACATGGCATGCCATTGCCAAGACCGTACCTGTAACCCGCTCCTAAAGGAGGCTGTCGTGTTGTATAAAAACAGGGACAAACAAGCTTCACAAACAAGCAAAAAAGTCGAGGCACACATAATAAAAAATAGATGGACAAAGTCAGGTCTGTTTTAATAATGGGAGAGCGAGGTCGAATTCCTAATTTAGGGGGATGACGGATTGGTCGTGTATAACTGATGGCTTCGAGTAATTTGTTGCGCAGGCACAATCCCATCTGAGTAGAGAGTCGTGTATGTATGTATGTTTTTGTTTGTTCTAGAAAAATAATACCATAAGCCACTCTCGGCGTTTCTTAAGCTATCATTGATTATTGCTGTTCGGTCACCTCAGTCTACTCGTCCCGCCAACAGAATCGCGCGAATATGGAAATATATTATAAGGTGTAATACGCCAAAACAACACGGACGAAAATGAAGGGAGAACCGGACAGGACGCGGTGTAACATTCAACCGAACTGTTTATTCGATGACATACTTTTAAAAATATTCAAACAGGCCACACTTGGCAGGACACAAAAATATAGTTAGGGTTCGGAGTTTTCGGTTTCAACCGATAAAAACCGATAAAAGTACGCCGAATTCATTTTTGGAAATTCGGTTTTAACCGAAAAAGGTCAGTTTTTAGGTTCGGCATTTTCGATTTAAACCGATAAAAACCGATAAACATTCGTCGAGTCCATTTTCTAAAATTCAGTTTTAATGGGAAAAGATCACTTTGACCTTCCAGTCGTACAACAGAGCCTTGGCGAAAAAGTGGAACGACAGAGTCTATCGAAACGTGCCCGAATGTATGGGATACACGAATGCAATTACGACGTTTTGGTTTAGTGTGCGCATCATCGATCGGAACGTGAAGTCCGAAGTGCGCCATGACTTTGCCATGTACGAGCGTGCTTTCAAGCTCGTTGTAAGGAAGACTGACGTGATGCAAGCTCTGCATGTTGTGTTGTGCTTTAAAACGTCGCACCGTGCCTTTTTCGGCGGTCACAATTGGTTGATTGGCCGGTGTTTGCTCAGGCAGCGCTTCATCTCCTTAGCTTGCAGTGTCCAGTGTTGTTAGCGTTGAGAGGGCATTCTCGAAGCTCAGGGTCATATTAACAGAAAAGAAAGAGTGCGCATTAAGGAGAACCTTGGCAAGTACATGTGTGTGTACTATAATGGAGATCGCGTAATCCTGATGTACAGAAAGTGAAGTTCCATGTTTATTGGGCAGAGGCTTCATATCTGACTTGTTCGGACTTCTATGTTGTTTTTTTCTTGTTTCTTTTACAGTTGCACACATTTGCCAAATGAAGTGTCCATTTCTTTTTCAATGTATCTGCGCCGTTATTCTTTGAGTGATCACAAATATCAGAGCTACGTACAAGGATCATCTGATCCGGTGTCCGTTGGTGTTTATTTTATATTCACCGAAAAAAGCCGATAAACTTTTGTGGGCATAAATATCCGCCGAAAAAAACCGTAAATTGTATTTTAAATTAAACACCGGTAAAAGTTCGCCGAATTTTGAAAAAATAGAAACCGAAAACGCGGAACCCTCAATATAGTCTCACCCCCCCCCCCCCCCTTTTACTGAAATGCCATGATAGGGTCAAAGAGCATGCGTTGGCGATGAGGCAGTCCCCGTCTGACAGCCTAGCGGTCCACTGTGACCATTGCGAATACGGGCCCAACTCGGGGAAGTCCAGCACCATCTTTGGTGAGACCTGTGTCATGAGCCATTACAAAACAAAAACGGCCGGAGAAATTCACGAAGCTGTCCTGATTAAGTCCCAGCAGGAGAACTCTTGTGTAAGGCGCCCTATTTGTCCTTGTCCAATAAGGAATTCTACTATCTGAAGAACCAATGACGCTGGTATTTGAGTGTTTTTAGACCATATCTTTGTGTTCTGCCAAGTGTGCCTGTTTTTATATTTTTAAAAGTATGTAATTGAAATGAACCACTTAGTTGAAAGTTACGCCGCGTCCTGTTCAGTTCTCCCTTCGTTTTCGTCCGGGTTATTTTGGCGAATTACACCATGATGCAAGAGCAACTAGCCCAACTAGCCATCCTTATGAAAATATATGTGAAATAGGAAGCATATCAACTGCTGTCGTACCTGTCAATGTACGATTAGCGTGGTCTCATGGATGAGAACAGTGTTAACTTTAATGCGTTAAAATCAAAGGCATTGCCGGTATTGCGCTACTTTTTCGTTAACGTAGTAACGTATACTCGTTACTTTTTTTAGAACAGTAACAGGTAACATAGTAGTTACATTACTCGTTACCTCTTCCCGGGACCTAAAAATGACACTTTACTTTTTTCGTGTTTTTAGGATCAAAGCCATGTAAATTGTTTAGTTTTTTGCGTTTTTCTTTGGGTTTTTCTTTCGTTAGTATTTAGGTAAAACCATAAAAAAATTAAGTAATTATGTTCAGTTTCTGTATGAACATAATGTTTCTTGAAATAATGCGCTTATGCATACCTGTGCCATCAAAAGAGTATTCCGACATAATTCATCATTAAAAAAGTAACGCAAAAGTAACCTGCGGTACGTTTTATCGGTAACGGTGATGGTAACACTTTTATTTTATTTTGAGGTAACGTAGGTTGGTAGCGCGTTCCTTTTGTTTGCAAGTAACGAGTAGCGTATTTCATTACTTGTTTTCGGTAACGCCTACAACACTAGATAAGAGTGAGCAAGGTCTGTCAGTATATGGAGTATTCACTGGCGAACATAGCTTTGTGCGCGACTGCCGAGCGCGTGCTGACAGCGAACTTCCACAGTTATTTTGCAACGTGCTTTCCACACCATCAAGATTGCCGGCCTTATAGCAACCTATTAATGTGAGCTCGTTCTGAGCATGCGCTCTAAAAAGCGCCCTCAAACATGGCGTCCATTGAATACCTCCTTTTGGCGGCGAGATGTTTTGGTGGCGCGCTCCTATGGCTCCCTCTCCTGACGTCACAACTTGCGAATAACAAGATGAATGGTGTTTGTAATGAGCGTAGTGGAAACTTGAAATCATTGCGCTTTCAAAGCAACACTGCCACCACCGTCTAAGTTGAAGTTCTTACATTACTCTTATTTCCATCAATGAGAAATCCTTTACTGACGTCAAAATCATCATTCCCCAATCCTGGCAGGCCGACCACTGCGACGCTTTCGATCACCCATGTCGCCAATAGGCGGTGCTCATTAAGTTCACGTCCACAAGGCCGCACTTGTTACTCTGTTCTTATACGCTGTTTTTAAAAACCTAGCTATGGAGCTTGCATAAGGTAGGTATTATAATGTGCTACGTTCTTTTGTTTCAGTACGTAAGAACGAGAGCGTTTGATTATACTTCGTCTCACCCACGGTGGAAGGAACACATTTTGGTGATGACTCTGGCCGCTTTTCCCGCGGGGAACGAGCGACCAGATCGTGTTCGGAGCTTGCCTCGCACTAGGAGTAGTAAGTTCCGCGCCGCCGCGGTGGGCGCTGAGGTATGAGGTCCCTCCTCGGCGGCCACGGTGTCGGTGGCGTAGTGTGCTCGCCTTTTTCGTCGTATGGTGGTGTGGTGGTGGTGTGCGGCCAGTGGCTAGACTTGTGTTTTGCTTTGGTGCTGTGTCAATCACAGCTTACAGGTGCCACCATCGTGCACGAAGGTGAGTCTTAACAGCAACAACCACTACCACAAGAAGAAGAAGAAGATAGAGAAGCTGGAGAAGGAGGAGGAAAAGCCGGAAGGGAACACAGATTTGCGGACTCTGGCGACTACGTGGCGGCGTGGCGGCGGTGAGGTACAACAAGGAGCGGTGAGGGAGGGAAGGCGGAACCACCGCTGTCAAAACAACCGAAGCGGTCGTTTGGAAGGGTTCCTATACTTGCGCGCCATCTAAAGGGCTCGGTGCGCCGAACATAATGTGGTCGCCGTGTCGGACAGAGAGTCATCACCTAAATGTTTCTTCAACCGTGGTTTCACCTTAGCATAAACTAATGTTAGCCACGCATGCTAAAAACGCGAGATATTTTGCTTTGGATAAAGCCTTGGCGGCTGCTCGAGCGCTCTTGCAGCGAGTGCTCCCGTCAAGGCAGTCAAGGCTAGCAGCTGGCGCTTGCACAGCCTTTGCAGTTAGTCCATGCTAAGGAGAGATGAAGTATAGTTAATTATCTGAGCAACGAAAGAATGAACAAAGCAAAATGTTCAAAAGCTGTATCAGTAAAGGAAGCACAAATGGTTGACATATAGCGAAATAGCGCTCGTTAAGGCTGCGGTCCCACGGCAGCCATCTTGAACAAGGCGTTAGTTCAACCAATAGATGGCGACACGCACCCGAGGGGTGACCGAAATATTGGTTCATACTGTCTATGTTCTATAGAAATAGACATAGATATAGACATAATGTTCTATGGACATAATAATGCCCATAGAACCCGGAGCAGGAATCCGTTTCTGTTTTATTGCCTCCAGTTTTGCGCATAAAAAACGATAAAAACTCCAATTTGCTTTTTTCCTCTGCTCAACCGAACTCGGCCACCAACTTATGAAACCACTTGTTCGTGACTAAAGTAGGCCTTTCTACCGGAAACGGAAGTTCTCCCAGCCAAGCGAGGAAGCCGCGTTGGACACGAGCGCTGCGTCACAGGGACGTATGCGGTCGACAACAATCGATCCGTCGACGAATATTTGAATTCGAGCTCGTGGCCAATGAGTGCCGTGACGGCACTTATCATAAAGCGGGAATGACAAGTTCCATGGTGTGCTTAAAGAGATACTATCAACCCCCCCCCCCCCCAAATCTTTTTTTTTCCTTTTTTGTCAGGCGATTCATTATGGGGTGGGAATACTACCCAATTAATATCTTGCTACAGAGTCACGTATTTTTTTTAATTAAAAAAAAAAAAAAGCGCAACTGCTTGAAACCGAAACCGAAACTCCCTCAGCCCACGGAGAAGTGGAGAGGATAGAGTGAAGTGGCGGAGGTCACGTGGCTAAACCCAACCAACCCAACCGTGCGAGTTTTTTTTTTTCTCCGGACGTAGCAGACGAACTGCGTTCGTTCGCCGTGCGGTTCCTTTGCAATTACGTTTGTTCCGCTCGCTGTTCTGTACTTCAATATTAGTTGTTTTGTACATTTAAGTGTTGGCAATTAGTAGTGAGTGCCCGTGGTGAATTCCCGTGATCGGCACCAAAAAGAATACTCCCAAGATGTTACGTGAAGAACTGCTTCACATGTCCTGCATCTGAAAGTGGCATTGTGCGGCGGAGTGCACCATGCCACTTGCTGCATTTCCTGTACAACAGTTACGCGAAGCTCGGAAAGTGGACGTTACCCGAATTATATGCTCCTTGCATTTTGTGGAAAGCAGGGGGGGGGGAGGGGGGGGGTGAAAGTGCCGCCGCTTCCCACGCAACCTCCTCAGAATTTACGGCGCTCCGTGGGGGCCGCCATATTAAAACTTGATACCAGTGTCGCTGCATCTGTAGGTCATCTTTAACTTAGAGCTGACGGAGAAAATCTGGCCACGGCGCAACGCCGATGTACGCTGGAAGCTAGAGCCGGTGTGCTGCCGTTGTTTTTGTTTGGTCGGAGAAAATCTAGCAACAACGCACGTTCAACATGGCGGCGGTATTATTCTGGTTTGACGCGGTTTTCGAGCACATGTGGCGAAGACGTAACTTTAGAAGTGCCCCTGTGGTGTTCTCGGAAGACGGAAAGTATTATTCGTAATCGTCGTGTGTGCTTCGAAAGCGAAGGGAGTTACAGGGTCCACGAGTGCGCAACCACAAGCCAAGGTTCACGACAGCGCTGCGTTGACTTCGGCGATCTCGTTCTGTTTGGTGCAACGTGACGATGCGACAAAGAGCTGAAGTGTTCGTGGTGTGTGGTACGGTGCTTGGAGGTAGAAGCCCATACTAACACAAAGCGCAAATTGCTTATTGTGGGGTTGAAGTTCAACGGGTTCAGTCCCGTCGTCGTCAGCTGATCCGATCCTGCTGGTCCGGGAGGACGCAGCGAACGTCTTTAAAAGTAAATCTTCCTTTGTTCCGTTTCAAAATGTGGCAGATTCTCGACGCATACCGTGAGTAAAAAGCTGCGGGCGTTTTCACCGAAATTACGTCGTTTTAATTGAACAATAGACTCTTGATTGTTGTCCTAGATCTGCCGTTTTTTATGCTTTGAGTTGTTGGACTGCGTTTGCACAGCGACGCACACCGCCCGAGTAGATGATTCGGTCCTGCAAACGACCGGTTATACAGAATTTCAGGGAAATTTAAGTTACCACCGATATTTTCCTGTAAATCTCTTGTGAGTTTGTTGCGCTCATCATGCGTACAGATGCATGATGCTGATCATGCCTACAGATGCATGAACTGAGACCATTTTTTACGTAGTGAACATAGTGATTCTTTATTTTGGGAAGAGGTGTTGGTGAATTTATTATGGTACAATCACTTGAGAGTTGAGAAATTGGGGAGAGCTAGCAAACTTTCCCAACTTTGTCTCTTTTCTCTTTGGCACTGCCCCTAGTTTCAAGTCGCAGTTCCAGCACACATACCTACTAGCAGGTACAAACGGCTCTAAAGCAAGTAAAAGACTGGTAAGTCAGGACGGTGTGGACTCCGTGTTTCGCGCTTTTCGCAAGGTGACTGGGTAAGTGCTTTTGCGAGGTATGCGGAATATGCAAACGATTTTGTTATGCCCGTCGTTTGGGTCTCTCCAGCAATACGAATAAGATTATCTACAAAGGCGCAATCACGAGCCAAGATTTACGATAACAGGGCGTTTGATTCGGTGGTCCGTGCAGTTGTATTTTACCCTGCTCTCTGCAACACCGTGTCACGAAGAGCTGGAACGTTCACGGTTTGTGCTGGGCTACCGGTTGACAGAAGCCCGCATCGCCCGCATCGGCACTCAGTGCACTTGGGCTGTTGTACTAGGCCAGTATCTCAAACTCATTCAAGTGTGGGGCCAAAGAGCCCACACCGGAAAGGTCGCGATCCAATGTATGACGGGGGAGGGGGGGGGGGGGGGGGGGGGGGGCGGGGGAAGAAACTTTTATAGAGAAGAGACCTCGCTCTCCATGCTTTTTGTAAAATCATAGTTTTGCCAGTGAGGTTTTTCGCTTTCATGTGTTTTATGACTACTCTGGGCCCTGCCGTGATGTGACAACAAGAATTAAAATGACACCGTCCGCCACCCTGCTGCAATTTTTAATAGAAAAGGGGAAGTACACTGTCATTCCCGAGCTTAAACATATTTCCGAAAAAAAAAAAAGCAATCGTTTACGTTGGCAGTTCTTGCATTCCTTACAATTTTCATTACAACACTCTGAGCAAATACTTGTCTTTTAATTGTGACATTTCTTGAGGGCGAGGATCCCGAGCTCGTAGCTTTATTTTTGGCTGTTCCTCCGGCTGATCGAAAGTTCGCGCAGCCGAGATGCACCCTTCAACGAAACGCTCGCGCTTCCGACCTGGTAGCGGAACAGTTGTACATTACAAAAAAGCCGGGAAGCAAGAAATAAAGCGAAACATAGGGCAAATAAACACAGATAAGTATAAGCTATGTGAATGCATTAAAAGAGCAGAGCTATACTCTTCGAGGGAAAATGAATCGGCGAGAAGAGATCACGAGGCCGCATGCTTTTTCTAGCGCTCAAGACATGGGAACCGCGACTCGTAGCGGGTTGCCTGCGGGCCGCGTCCCAGCGAATCACGGGCCACATGTAGCCCGCGGGCCGCGTCTTTGAGACCCCTGCTCCAGGCTGTTGATGATCAAGCCTTTCATTCGCGGCTTGCCGCCAGCTAATCCGGCTGCTCGACGGTGAGGATGCGGCGAAAGTGACCTCTGAAGTAAATGTAAATCCTTGTTCATCCAGTTATCCAGTGTCAAAGTGTGGAAGGTGTCCAACGTGTACTGAGGGCGGGAACTACGAGCGATTTGCCTTGGTTTTGTAACCGAAACCAGAGCAGCGAGATTACTGCCTTGCGTACTCCAAAATGAAGGAAGCAATAAGTCGTCAAAAACCCGTTTTTAGCGTTTCAAACCAAGTAAACAAGACAAATATAATTAAACTTGGTTGTCTCTATGCAGGAGGACTTAAGTAACACAACATTACATTCTCTTACCAAAATTAAAAAGAAAGTAAAACTCAGTCCGCCGTATATGGCAGCAACTTCTTCGCTGCAAAACCTATGCTGGCAACGTAAGCGGTCTTAATATGGCCGCCCCACTTTGCGCCGCAAAGTGAAGTAGAGAGGGGTAGTGAGTCCAGTTGCTGGCCGGAGAGGTTACTCTTTGTGTGGATGCTAGAGTGCCTTCATACACACGCGCGCTTTTGCTTGAGTGGTGACATCTCAGCCATTTTCCCGCCCAATCGTTTTTTCATGCATCTTGAAGTGCGCGCAATCCGGTGTCATTGAGCTCGAGCGCGTAGCTTTGGCTAATGCATAGACGCCATTTTACCGCCCAAGTCACGCACCGAGTACGCGAGAGCGTCACGCGCTGGCACATCAAGAGCAACAATGGATGTCTTCACCCTGGGACAGACAGACATGTAGGCACCCTAGTGGATGCTAGTAAAGGGCGCCACCGCCGCCTTCGCTTGAAGTTCTCTGGCTCCTCCGCCTCTGCTCCGTTGACTCATGCAAAGCTCTGTGCGATAACCGCCGTTTTAGTTATATTTTATAAAAATAATATTTCAGAAATCATGTTTGAAGAGTATCATAAAACTGCCTATTATTCCCGTCTTTTACTGCTACTTGTCGTTCTCTAATTGGACAAGTAGTGCGGTAGCACCTTCGGCCCTTACAAGCGCACTCACTCAGTCGATCCAAAGCAGCGCGTTTAGGCCGATCCGCTGTACTTCGGTGCTTTGGTGAGCAAGTGGCTCTCAACACACGAATTGCGCTAAGCCCGTGCTGACGGGAGCGTTCACCAGCTTTGTATTGCACCGTCAAAACTGGTGCTCATGGCAGACGATAAATAGCTAATGCCACGTGAACAGCGCAGCAACAGCGCTTAGCTGTTGCATCGCTGTTGTAGCAGCGCTGTGTGTTTGGTAAGGTTTGGTATGTGAGAACCGACCTTTGAGCTGAGACTTGAAGCTCCGCCTTCAGTGCGAGCTTCCCGCCCTTGCTAACACAAGTGTAAACGCGCTGGCACGCGCAACCAAAGCACTGCGGAAGCCAGGGACCTCGCGCTGTTTCGCTAAATCAGACTTGCTATTAATATTTATTGCAGTTCACCTTGAAGACAGTTCAAGGGTTTTAGCAACCAGATACCAGCCCGAACTTCGAAAATGACCAAATTAAGTTCCAGAATGTTCCTCACTCTGTTAAATAAGGACATTTCCGAGAAAGGGCTCCTGGTGGTTGGTTCCATTTTTAATTTTCCCGTCTACCCATATCAAGCAGAATACTGGTAATGCGAGTACACGCGCGCGCTCTCATCTGAATAAAATATTTGAAGTACGCAGATAACCAAAATAAGGCGTTAAAAAACCTGCGTGCAAAGTTTTCCTTCTTTTTGTTTTGCTCTGAAAAGTTATTTTGCAAACGCTAGCACGCGCACACTTCTTGGCACTTGGGTAATTTAGGAAACGGTCTATAGTATGTCACTGTCTATACAGTAATAGAGTTCCTTTACGTCTATATACCCATGATGCAAGCGTTTTTATGAAGAGGAAAAAGACCAGTCTCGAGTAGCTTCTACGAGATTCAAAAGGCACGATTCTATTCCACAAAAACATACCCCCCAGACAATTACATATAAAAACTGCAAGAATTAACCTTATACTATGAGCTATTTTATTCAATTACCACTAGGATAGAAAGTACGGAGTGTGGCCTTGGACTTCTGTTTTACAAAATCTTCGCGGTGAAGGAAGACCTGTATTAATTTCTAAGCGGAAGTTATTTCATGGTGGCCAAGATCATACACACTTCCCGTTTTGCTACCAGAATATCTCCCTGCCCCTTTTTAAAAAAAAACTATTTTAAACAGCAATTAATTAGTTTTTTTTATTAAGTTTTGTACCCTTCGGGACCGCTAACAATAACCCAGTCTAGTCGGTCTGGAGCACGGAAAGACAATGGCTTGTCTTTCCGTTTCCCTTTCAACGATGACACCGATATGATATATCCCCTCTGGAGAGACGAATCCCTCAGATCACTCAGTCTGTCTAAATAATCATGAAGAAAAGGGGCTCGAGCTTCTGGTTGATCAAAACAGACGCGTTTGCGTTGCGGAAAATGCCTTGACAAACATATTGAACCGTGTATTTATCTGTACGTCCCGCTTTACGGGAGGCATACTCGTTGGTATTAATGGGTAGAGGAGTTTATTTTACGTTTATCCGTTCCTCTTCATTGCCCTAACTTCTCTTCATTGCCGTAACTTCTGGTTTGTTGTTAAGCGGATTGTTTTAAGTAGAACGTTACGGGGGTTCTGTCAAAAGTAGGAATATAGCTGTTATTCTTGGGGGGTGGTTCCTTGTCGTGAGTTTGCGTGCCTTTTTTCTGTCTCAGTGGGGTGGTGAACCTTGAAGAAGCTTAGCCAGCCGGACTATAGTGCCCGTAAACGCACTAAGCTTAGGCACGTGTTCTTTTCCCCCTATTTCTTGCTTGAATCGTATCAAATCGCGTTTTCTGGTCAATAAACCCTCAGCTGCGTTCGCGATTCGTTGCCTCGTCTATTTTTATTTTGCTTGAACATCTCAGGCTTCATAATTGTGTATATGCAAAATGTTCGCTGCTTCATAAAGCGGATGTTCCTTAGATTAAATGAAAGGCCGCGAACTCGGAGCGACCGCAACACGCTGAACGTTCACGGCCGGTGAGATTTTTCAGGGAAAGTCGACTACAGCGCCACCGCTATCCTCTGCTTTTTTCCACGTTTTCGTGTCCCTCGCCAAGACCGTCTTTGCAGCCGAGTTGACCAGCTACCGCTCTCTAGGCAACTGTAGCGCCGCGTTCCCTTTCCCTCCTTCCCGCCCCCTGGTAGAAAGCGATTACATTGAGTTCGCAGGTGTCAAAAATGGAATCCCATACCATTTAGTTCAGGAACGTATCGTCCACAACAATTGAATATTTTTTTCAGTGATAATTGTAAAAAAAAAGAAGAACTGTAAACATCGCAAAATGCTTGACAAAAAAAGAAAATAAATAAAAAGATACACCCAAACCAGGGATCGAACCCGTGTCCACTGCGTGCAAAGCAAATGTCGTTCCACTGAGCTACTGAAGGAACTCGTTCACACGCAGTAATGAAGCAGGTCAAGTGTTCCAAGCTAACACCCTTGCCGGATAGAGGACGGATCAGAAATACGCTTAGTTACTTGTTTGTTAATTACAAGACCAGTCATGCTGTCACTATAGGCCATCTTCACCCCATCAAAAGTAATTTCGCCCAGGTCAATATGGTTTAGAATGCAAAAACGGAACATGATGGGACACTCGATCAAGAGCTTTTTCATGATCGACTTGCAACAAAGCAACTTTCCGGAAATCCTCAGCACATAGTTTCAATACGCTACGCGCTACATTATTCTTACTCATAAAAGTACGCCCCTTGTTACCGCACGTTTTTTGTTCTACAACCACATCCCCAATTACTGATTGCATTCTGCTCGCAAGGATTTTCATTAGAATCTTATAATCCATATTAGCTAGTGTGAGTGGCCAGTAATTTGCCACATTACGAAGCTTATAAGGGTTTCACTTTTGGAGATAAGGGCCGTGTCGGTAAACAAAAACGAAGGCGGCAAAGCTAAAACTTTTTATATTTTTTATAAAAAAACATTACCCAAACCATCAGGGCCCTGTGATTTTCCGCTTTTCAAATCATGGATCTTCCTACTTCGGACATACCTTTCGGCTGTTTTAACGCTTCTTTTATTTCACTACTTAATGTTGGCAGAAGGGGAAAAAACTATCTGTGAAACCATCTTCGTTTTGGGCTTTGTTACTCAGTAAGTTTTCGCAGAATTTGAAAAATGTACGCTCAAACATGCTAGGGTCACGCGTCGTGGTATCCTCATAATCAGTTTCAGTCATTTTGTTGGCGCGTGCGTATTTCCTTTCTGTGGCTAACGCACGTTTTGTTGGAGCTTCACCCGCGGGAAACTTTTCTCCCCGGGCACGTATAACCCTAACTCTGCAGTGCGCAGTATCTATAAGCTGTAGCTTGTTTTTTTTTATTAATATCATCTATAATCACCCTGGGGATTAGCACTCTTCCAAAACAAGCTGCTTCAAATCGAGCGTAGCTGCTTTTCCTCTCTTCCTTTTTCGTACTTTGGAGTAATCGATCTTTCTATGGTGTCCATTTTAACTGCCCCTTTAAATCTTCTCATTCTCCGGTCATCTCACTCCCGCAGAGGTTCCCTAAATTTTCAATTCGCGTATTTATTTTGTCGTTAAACACCTTGTCGTCAAGTAGCTTGTGGTTCATTTTCCAGTTGTGCCAATTAAATCGGTGTCGGTCTTTTTTTTTTAATCCTTACCCGAATGTCACCAGGCAGTGGTCTCTAAAGCACACCTGCTCGACATTGTTGTTTTCACAGAGCGGAAAAAGCTCAACTGATACATATGCTCTGTCTAGCCATGCGTGGCTGCTTTCTTGAAAATGGGTGAACGGCACGCCCTTCGGGCCCCATCCCCAGCCTTCCTGGACACGGTCTCCTTGAGCCCTCTCTTGGCTATTCTCAGCAAAACGCAGTAAAATGATAATTTAAGCCAAACTACTGCAGAAATCCTTAAGTTCTCCCGGATATCTATAGAGGGCACTAATATACTCTTATTTAATACCTACTTGAACCTCAGGATGGTATACTTTTTATTTCTGGACCCGATATAACATTGTTGCATTGGGTCCTATCGGCCAGTTTGACAAAATTTTAAATTTTTTCTCACTGAAACGAATAATCGTAAAGTTCCCGAGGAATATAATAGCTGCCAATTCATAGCACACACTGCAGCTAAAATTTCGGTATTTTAATTAATGCTTTTTATTCCTCGAGACTTTCAAATTCGGCCGGCCTTTTTTCCCTGTAAAGTTAGCACTCCGCCGTGCACCATGAAGCTTGCGGCAAAGCTACCTTTACATTGGGGGTTGTGTGTGTGTTTATACAGCCTAGAACTTGGTCTGCCTTACAGGGGCGACGAGTCTCCCAGCTGTAGATGAGAAATTTAGCCAGTGCGGTACAACCGCTAGCCTGGGGTCTTTAACGTGCACCACGCAGTAGTGATACACGACCGCACGCCGGTACGATGCTCATTCAGATCGAAACGGGCAGGGGTGGGGCTCGAACCCAGGATCCCTGGGTTCTTCAGCGCGAGCGTTCGCTCCACGTGCTCCGAGCTGGTGTGCGTTTGTGACGTGCATTCCGCACCCTCAAGATTGCCGGTCTTAGCAGCCTATTAATGTGGGCTCGTTCAGAGCATGCGCTCTAGACATCACCCACAAATATGGCGCCCAGTGAATACTCCTTATAATAAGAGGCTATGGCCGAAGCTTTTGGCGTCTGTGCAGTCGCGCAGCTTGAGCACGACTCAAATCGGTACACGTGCACTCTTCATTTTTCTGAAATGACGTAGAAAGCAAGCTGGATTGGAGCACTATAGCCACTCTGCTTTGATAGCTCGCTGCCGTTGTTCGCTGCATTGGGTTTGAAGGCGAAATGGAGGTGCGCGGCGTTAAGACATTGCGCGTTGTCACGTCATCACTACTATCACTACGTCGCCTCCTTATCTCAGACAAGCCTGTGAACACCTTCTTCTTCTTCAACGGTACGCCATCACACTAACGCCAGAGGCACAGGCGCCTGGGCACATTGATACTTTATACCCATGTTGTTGTAAAAAAAAACTATCTCCAAACTCCGGCCTAAAAACATGCTTTTCGTGCATGGCTCGTCAAATTATGAGGCGCTGGAGAAATGCAGCATTCTGCGTTAAGTCCTTATTTCGAACTCTTTTTGTTCGCCTTCCGCCCATTGAAAAGCATGCGGGAAGGGCCTTAGAACGCACCTGGTATCGCTGCACCGCAGCGTTCTTCCGCAACATAAAGTTCGTCTGCTTTCCTATTATCACCATGGCAACGAACGCCGAATGAATAGAAGCACACACGGTACCGCCGCGTGAAGCTACCAACAGCTGACGCCATTTTACGGACGCCGTCTGCTAGCTAAAGCCGAACGCGGTGTGTCAGATCAACTGCCTCCGCCGGTGCGTCGCTAGCAAAGACGTGTAAGCTGAGACACACCGACGGCGATCGAGCAAGACACAACACCGCGGGACGACTGCAACGGCGGCATTTATTCGGATCAAAGGCCGCCTTCGCCGGTGCGGTGCTAGCAAAGACGACGAAGCTGAGGCACGCCGACGGCGAATGGGCGAGCAACAGCACCGCGGGACGACTGCAAGTGCGGCATTTATTCGGATCAAAGGCGGGAAATAAGCAAGAGATAGAGGAAATATTAAAAAACTGTAGAAAACTAAAAGGAACTAAGCTCTGTATCAGTAGTGACTACGCAAAAGAAACAGTGCAAGTAAGAAAACTGTTATGGGGAAGCGCGGCATCGAACAGAGCAAAGGGCGATAAGGTATCACTTGTACATGACAAGCTGAAGATTAAAGGGATACGGAATCGAAACTTGAAACATAGAGAAAACATCAAGAAATGAGCTCAATATCATCAGCTAAGCCTGTAATGAATAATCGCACGGTCGTATTTTGAGCAGATGGCTATATTTTATGCTCTAAATGCCGCGATTTTGGCGAGCGCTTCAAAATCAGCCATGGAGGAGCGCGATGCATCTCGGGAGATTCGGCAGACGTCTTGACGTCATCATGCCTCGGACGACCAAGCGTACTGTAGTGACGAGTTTTGCCACTTGGAGGCGTCAACGCGTTACAATCTCGCTTTGTCGAAGTACCCAAGGGCTGTAGAGATCGCGGGGCCAGCACGCGCACCAAACCTGAGAACAACCGAAGCACGCGTTTGCACGTCGCGCGAGAGCTGAAACCAAGGTGGCTCACTTCGTTTTGGCTCTCTCCACCAAGACGCCTCGGTATTGCGTTCAGGCCTAGGCAATCTATACCAGTGAGCGGACATACCGCTGCGGCGCTGCTTTCATAGGTATGTTGTCGTCACGACATTCCATTGAAGCTTCATAACCAACTACCAGGTGGTTTTTGATTATCGTTTAATTCACTTTAAAATATGTTTTCTTGCGTTTTCTAGCGCAATATTTATGTTTCTGTGGTTGTGCTGCTACCTGCGTCGTGTTGAAACAAAGAAATGAGCTCCAGAATTTGGTTTCCGTACCCCTTTAATGGTGAAACATTTGTGTGGGATCTTAATCCAAACCAGCGACGTCGTGTTCAACCCAGTGGGGCAGCGTACAACTGACGCGATGCAAGGGCAGCTGAAAACGATCTACCTGAATTGAGAGTTATTAGCCTAAACGCCCGAAGTGTGGTTAATAAAATTGAAGCTCTAGAAATTTTGTTTCTTGCCCACAGTCCCCATGTGGTAGCTATTACAGAAACATGGCTAAACTCCAATATAGAAAGCGATTGTATTGTTCCCCCCAATTATAAATTAGTTAGGTGTGATAGAACTACCAGAGGCGGCGGTGTGGCAATTTGTTTAAGAAATGACATTGATTGTGTGGTGCTTGAATGCGACTGTGATGAAACTGTTTGGTGCCGAATTTCTTATTACAGTCGAACGTTCCTTTTCGGAGTGGTTTATAGAACGCCAAACGCACCAGTAGAATTTTTGGAGGGCTTGAATGAGTTTTTGTGCAAATATGTAAATGATACAACCAAGGTAATCATGACTGGAGATTTTAATTTGCCCCATGTAAATTGGGCTCTTTTGACAGCTGGTGGCATTGATATCCTTAACGAAGAAAAAATAATTGACATAACGTTTAATCACAACCTTACCCAAATAGTCAAGGAATACACTAGAATCACCGACCAGTCTCAGTCAACATTAGACCTTGTCTTTATTACAGAAAACATATCGGATTACGAGATTTCAATTGTAGAAGGAATTTCAGACCATAAAATGATTTTGTTTACGATTCCACTACCACGACAGGGTCATTGCAGGGTTGCTAGGCCCCTAATTGTTAAAGACTTTACTCGCGCAGACGATACAAGTATTATAGATTACTTAGAGACATCCTTAGAAACATTAGACCAACTAAGCATTACAAGTACAGTAGATGATCTGTGGAATTTTTTAAAACTACTACTTCCTTTTGCATTAATTCCTTTGTTCCCAATAAAACTAAAAAGACATATCGCAGAAATCCCTGGATAACGCGTGAAGTTATCCACCTAAAACGTCAAATCAAAAGGCACAGAAAAGGTTTTAAAGAACATATCAATGCTCTAAAAATTAAATTAAAAACATCACTCAAACAAGCCAAAGAGAGATTCTTTTCAGTGACTCTTCACAACTTTTTCTGCCCCTCAGAAATTTTGGCGTTTCTTAGGAGGAAAGAGGGAAATGATCGAGCAGATTGTTGAAAACGATGTGGTCATTACTGACAGTGCAGAAATGGCAGATCGGTTTAACGTGTTTTTCAAATCAGTCTTTTCAGCCCACGAGGTACAAAATCACGATGAGGCCTTTAATTCTGATATTGAAACGAGTACGCCAGAAATAGAGATAAGCCAGTCCGGAATATTTGCTCAGCTATGGTCACTGGATACAAAAAAATCAACAGGCCCGGATAAAATACCGAATGAATTCTTAAAGCGATATGCAGAGTGGCTATCTTTTTATTTAAAAATTATCTTTGACAAATCATAACAAACGGAGTCACTCCCGCAAGATTGGTTATCCGCACGTGTCGTCCCTGTGTTTAAAGGAGGAAGCCGTTTTACGATAGAAAACTACCGGCCTATTTCATTGACCAGCGTTTGCTGTAAAGTGATGGAGCACGTCATTTCAAAATATATATTTACTTTTTTAGAGGAGCGAAAGACGTTATACTCTCATCAGCATGGCTTTCGAAATGGTTTGTCAACCGTAACGCGCTTGTTGAAACGTTTCATGATTTTTCTTTATCTGTAAATAATAAGGAACAGATCGATGTAATTTGTATAGACTTTTCAAAAGCATTCGACCGCATACCTCACAAAAAATTATTATTCAAATTAAAAAAGATAGGGTTGTGTGATAAAATCGTTAACTGGATAGAAGCATACCTGTCAAATCGGAGTCAAAAAGTTGAGATGAATGGAAACATATCTCCACCTCTATCTGTAACCTCAGGAGTCCCGCAGGGCTCAGTCTTAGGACCATTATTGTTTTTGATATATATAAATGATATAGCTACGCATATTGCAGAACCAGTAAAATTAAAACTTTTTGCAGATGATTGCCTTCTTTACTCTATCATAAACAACACTAATGATCAATTAGCTCTTAATAGGAACCTGGAAAATCTAAGGCAATGGTGTGAGGACTGGCAAATGCAAATAAATTTTCGTAAGTCGACATATATCCATATAACGAACAAAAAAAGCGTTTTGAAATTTTGTTATAATATAGGCAATGTTAATTTGAGTGTTGTAAACAGTTTTAAGTACCTTGGTGTGGTGATCTCACACGATTTGCAATGGCGCACCCATATAGATAATGTCTACTCCTCCGCCTATCGAAGTTTGTGCTTTCTTAAACGAAAGTTAAAACCTGCAACTAGTAATGCCAAAATCACAGCTTATAAGACAATGATCCGTCCTATTTTAGAGTACGCCAGCATTGTATGGAGTCCAAACAAAAAAGTAGACATCAATAGACTAGAAAAAATTCAAAGGCAGGCTGCACGTTTCATTCTTAATAAATACAAACGAACAGACTCTGTGACTGAAATGCTTAGCCAGTGTGGACTTCAATCATTAGAAATTAGACGGAGAATAGCGCGGCTAAACTTCTTATTTGCGTTGTATAACAATTACTTAAACATTGAACCTGAACTATATTGAAATGAAACACATAAACGATCGCGCAGATTAAATCACAATAAAACAATCCAACCGTATAATAGTAGTATAGACGTTTTTAAATATTCATTCTTTGTGCAAACAATTGAAGACTGGAACCAACTTCCAGATTATGTCATTAATTCTGCAAATATGTCCCAATTCGAGTCTTCTTTAGAAAAGATATTTACCCAGCAATAAATAAAAAGGGCGTTTGTCTTTTTTTTATTTCACTTCTTTTTACAAAGTGTGGCGATATGGTTCACGTTGTCTTCAATTAAAAATTGTATAACAGTCTTCTTCTATTACGTACATATGTATAGAGTTCAAATTTTTGATATGACTGTATATATATTGTTGTTACCTCTTCTGTAATAGCCTTCAAGTGAAGGCTGACAGTATTCTTAAATAAAATAATAAAAAATGACAATTTTTATTTGAATCATAACACCCGATATCCAAGTTGGGGACCACATACCTTTGCTGGGTCTTTCCTGTGAACTTTTTTACAGAGACACGGGGTGCCGCATTCAAAACATAGCTCCGTTTGCAAAATATGGGGGCCCTGAAAAGGCCCCCGATAAGGGTTGTGGCACCCTGTAGAGTAAAAAAAAAAGAATAAAAAAGGAATATTCCGAGCAGCCAGACCAGCACGGCTGCTCTGGCCGCTCTGGCCAGAGCAGCTCCTCTCATCAAAGAAGACGCCGTCCGAAACTCCAGCTGCTCCCTCCTTATTTTTTTTTTCTTTTTATTCACTTTGTTACTTCATTTTGTTATTGGGTTCGACTGCTCCCTTCTCTGTGACGATGCCGTCTGTGGACATACGTTTGGCAAGGGTTTGGCGTTTGTTTTGTCACGCGATGGTGTGGTCCGACCGATCAACCAATGAGTTTGTTAGAATTGTGTCACGAGGTATAAAATGGCGGATGAAATAAAAATAATAAATGCAAAGAAGTGCGCAGTTACCCCTCGGCGCTTTATTCTTCCAGAGGCGAGCATCGCAGTGCCATGGCGTTCAACTTGTGCCGTCTTCATGGCGCCATGAAAGACCCTCTTGAAGCAATTAATTTGCTTTAGCGCGTTGGCCTGCTCCTGGCTCCTGGGTTTTCGTGCGTGTCCAGCGCTGTGTATGTGGCTCTTTCTTTTGTGTGCATGAAAGCTTACCGCCGAATTCATAGATGTCACTCCGAGTCATGCCAAGAGAAGGGCGACCCTTCACTTACAGAAGGGCGGTTGAAGGGGCACTTCCACTTGAAGTGAGGTTTACCATTCTGAAATGGCACTTCGCTTTCACTCGAGCAAGTGAAGGGAGCCCTTCTACGGGATGCGTCCGGGAGCGAGAGTAGAAAAGAAATTTATATTTATACTTTGCGTAAGACCACAAAAGTAAGTTAATTCTTAGTGTGTTTACATAATTTGTGTTTATAAAGAAATATTAGCACATAACAAACATGTTGCGATTTCAGAAACGAACGTAGCTCGTGCATCTTCTTTCAAACTAAATTGGCCAGCAATATAGCCATCAATATCCATGCTGAATACATTCCAAGTCCTTCCGATATCCTTGTTCCAACGCCACCACCGCCGTTGCCTTTTCGTGTTTACTTGCCCTGCTGGTTTGTTCTTTTAAAGTTTTCATTTCCGTAGCGTGTAATGGATAAGGCCAAGGCACCCGCTGCGCGGTTCACAGAGATCGAAAAGGCAATACTGATGGAACTTGTAATGACGTACAAAAAAATCATCGAATGTAAAAAGACCGACGAATCGTCGTTAAACAAAAAAAAGGCAACTTGGATTCGACTCTGCAACGAGTATAACTGCAACCACGGTGTATATCGACGGGACGTGAAACAGCTAAAAAAATGGTGGGAAAATGTGAAGGCCAAAGCGAAGAAGGACCATTCCAAAGAAAAAAACAAGGTCCACAAAACAGGCAAGTCTCTCGTTCAGGTTTCTCATCGCGCTGAAAGTGCCTCGGAATGAGCGATGGGTCACATTTGTAGCCCGAACTGTCGGTCACAAATTCGCCCTTGTTTCGAACTGTTGTTTCTGGAATACCTGTCATGGGGGATGGAGCGTGAACGTGCGCAGACAAGTCGGTTATGCAACCTAATGCTGTCAGTTGAATACCGTAGTAACCTGACAATGGAGCAGCATGAACGGAACCGCAGCACGATATAATACTACCGTTAAATCAGTAATTCTACTTGCAGTTTTTGCGGCGGACATGTACAGTAGATCACAACTGACAACACCCAGATGCTCAATATTTCATTTCATTACGCATGGGGCAGAGGGGATGAACATTCCCTATCAGCAAATGCATGCCTATAAATCGGGGTATATTTAAAAAGGAAAACAGATCTTAGATAACATTAGAACTTGGAGTGCCTAGATTGACTACTGTTTGCTCCTTTAGGAGGGGGGCCACCTGGCAAGCCAATGAGCGCCACCTCCGTGCTGGTTGGGGCGGTGGCCTCACACGTGTTCAACAGACAGGAAAATATGGAGGACAGCGATGGGGCACCCTATCTGCCCCCGGTCTGCAGCCTCCCAGTTCTCCGACTACTGCAGCCGATGCTGGACGGCGAGGAGGACCCTCTTGATGCCGACTTGGGTAGAATGCTTGAACCGTTTCCATGTCTTGACCTGTACACTCTAAGCCCGGTCCCACTTAGTAAGAGGGACATTTCTTCGATTTTTTCCCACTTAACTTTAAGAGGGGCGACAGACCTCTTAATATTACATGGAGATGCTCCCTCTTACTTAAGTGAGACACCACCCCTCTTAAAGTAAGCGAGGCGGCGTCTCCCTTAAATTTGAGGTCAGAGTCCCTTAATTAAGAGGGACAGTTTTTAGATATTTTCTTTCTTAAATTCGGAGGGACGGTGGCCCGCTTAAAATGCAGGGGCATAGTCCCCCTTAAGTCGGGGTCACGCTGCTTATACTTCATACAAAATACATTCTGCAGACATGTTCCGAAACGAGTCGCCTCGACATCCGCGCTTCGTACGCCACGAGGTAACCAATCAAAAGGTTACTTTGTCACGTGGCATACAAAGCACGGATGTCGCGGTGACTCGCATTGGAACATGTCTGCAGAATGTATTTTGTATAATGTATAAGCAGCGTGACCCCGGCTTTAAGTTACCTCTGTTATTGTATCGTACAATTTCTGCTCCTTCGTGTTTTGAGTGTCAGGTGACATGCTGCACTGCACTTCTCGCACTTTTGCTGATATGGTTTAACTAAAGTTATTTTGTGCTGCGTAGCAGAATTGAAATTTGATCTGTATATCTTGTTTGATAAACGGAATCAATGTGTTAAAGGAAACAGTAACAATCTTTAAGAGTAAACACTGTTTTATTTGCCATGACCCAAGAAAATATTTTGATATGTCTTCATCAAAATAATAATTCTATAACGATGTTCTGGTAGCTTTTACGAATAAAAAAAGACTTAGAACAGCGCCAGAAATCGGCGTTTCTTGGAAGCTATCACACAAAAAATTTCGTGCTGCAGAGTGACTCATTTTGCCTATCATAAACAACAACAATACAATCGTGCTGGAAAAAAAAAAAAAAAACCTTTTTTTAGCGGATAACACAAAAAGAAAAGTACATTCTAAAAAAAAAGCCCGTGCGTCTACTTTCCCGCACAACACTTGGAAAGACAATCACCATAACTCTCGGAGGCAGCTCAGCGAATGTAGATGCCGAAACATATGATTATACCAAAAAAAATGAGTTGCGACATTAAGCACAACAAGCGTGATGTTTTGCATTGGTTAATGTCACAACTCGGACTGACTTTTTTGGTCTAATCTTATGTTTCGGCATCGTGATCCGCTGAGCTGCTTCCGTGAGTTACGGTGATTGACTTTCCAAGTGCTGGCTCGGGAAAGTAGATTCCTGTGCTTTTTTTTAGAGCGTAGTTACCTACTTCATAGCATTAAAAACTAATTATTCGGCGTCTCTTGCCATCAGCAGAACCTCAGAATTTCTGTTGTTTTTGAACGGCCATAAGCGATTTTATGAGCTTCTCCGACATAAACTAAATCGAAACACTTTATTTTCAACGAGCAGACCCTAGAGGAGTCCAAGGGTTTGTCCACATGCCACGGGGTAGGAGAGTCCCGTTATGTAATACACCCATAAGCACATGACTAGTGCCCCCTCCATAGTCGTGCTAGCGGTGAGTTTCACTGACCAGTTCCAAGAAACGACCCCTTTCTCCGAACCGAAGAAAGTCTTGGGTCTTGGAACTTTTTCGTCAGGGGTAAAATCGTCCTGCAAGCAGCAATTCTTAAAAAAAAAAAAAAAAACTTGCGTCAGCGTCAAACTTAGATTTCTATTTTTGCATTCGCTTTTTCACATACCATAGGTGATGAAAGAACTGGCCAATCGAGACCGGAGGATGGTCTTAATGTTCAAGGATGTTGTTGGGTTGTCTCCGCAGAAGGCCCCTTTTACCTCCTCCAGGTTTCCCAGCATGGTGACAATCGTGTTATGGAACCGAAGTTGTGCATCCACCTTTAGCTGAATGAAAGACCATATTGTTTTCCTTTAGATACAGAGGGTGGGAATTAGAATAAAGGTAATCAAGCGCTTTCACCTGTTATCAAGCAGGCGATAGGAAACAAATGCGAAAATAAAGTGCAAACAGTTCAAAGATTCGGAACCCAATCTGTATGCGATGAAATAGCGAGTGACATTAGCTTATGACGCAACTTATGCCACTATTAATTTTTGGTACGAGAATAGACTGCAGTTTTAATTAATTTACGAGAATCAATTGTTTCTGTATTACCAAGACAAAACGAAAACGCATTTAGTAGTAGATGAACTTTAGAAGCCCCATGTGCTTTGGTAAGCATGGATTGCATTTGCGGCTCGAAGCTGCAGAAGTGATCTAGCGCATGTTTTAGAAAGCAACATAATCAAATAAAAAATTACATTTCTGTAAATATTTCGCCGCCAGCCATTCATTTTTTTTTTTTTTTTTCAGTAGCAGTGCATTTGCCAACAGAACGTAAATAGAGCCTACCTACATACCGGAATACAAAAAGTTAATAATTACCGAGTTCGTTGTGAACCGTGTGCGGGTGGCCGCAGTAGGCTCACCACTCAGGGTGGTGCGTTCCACCGTGCAGAGGGTCCCGGTAGAGCTCTTTACACGAGCAATCCGAGCGGAACCCCCGCCTGATTCCCTTCATGTCAACGTTCGTTGCCATTGCCTCACTCTGAAAACAAGATTGTTAATAACGGTCAGTCATTTAACGCCCACAGTCAACGCACTAGCCCTAAAGCGCATAAGAAAGAAAAGAAAAAAAAAAAAAGCAAACTTCTGTTTACATATTTTTCGCGGATGCACGACACAGAAAAAAAAAAAAAATATTCAGCCAGCTACAGAAAACAAAGAGCATAATAAACATCATAAATAAGATCTCCAAAAACAAAAACATAGTCGGCGCCAAAAAAAAAAAAAAAAAAAAAAGCCGGTAGCTGTGCCTGCACGACCGTCAAAATATAACGAACAAAACAGTACGCCAAAGAAATACAAAAGAAAAAAAATGTACTCCCTGGCCGCCGCTACACCCTTCCCCCAGACGCCGCGACGCCGACGCAACGCGAACACGCGAAGAAAAAAAAACCTTTATTTCTTCTTTTTGTTTCTGCTCGTCCAATCCCCCTGCCCTTTTCACAAACATACACACACATTATGGGTTTTTACTCGTCGCCCACTTGAGAAAAATATGTTCATAATCACTGCAACGCTAACGATGTCTACAACATAACGTTGCAGTGTAAATTGCTGTAATGAATTGTGAAGGCAAACAAACGCAAAATCGCCAACATTGTTTCTGTCAATCAACGCTCTCGGGCGGTCAACCTCAAGCATTTAGAGTGCACACCGAGAAAGAAATCGGCGAGCCAAGCTTACAAACACTGACTGCCCCAGCTAGGGTGCCTTTATGCTGGCTTTGCCTTAGGGAGGGTGATGCCATCCTTTGTAGTACTCGATGCCGACAGTGTACGCTCACGGATAAAATACCAGGAAATTGCCGGTAATAAAATGCCGGCGTAGCACTGCCAAAGTTAGCAGCTCGAGCTGGGAGAAGAACGATCGCGCGTTCGAAATTGAAAAGTAGACAAAAGCGTCGGACAGAAAATGGTCTGATATCACCAGCTTAAGACAGACGCGTACACGTTGGGACACCCTAACCCGCTAAAAGTGTTTTGTGCGAAAGACAGCCCTGCGGCTCACGGCAGGGCAAACGATTAGCGACGCTTTGTCCTAACTGAACGAGCAGATCCAGGAAGCGACCGCGTCCGCGGACTACAGCTGAACACTCTCACTCTACATGCAAAGCTCGTGCATCTCACAGCCAGCGTGAAAATATTGATGGCTCGTTATTCCCACCCGCAATGCACCCAAAACAAAAGCGTCAATATGGCAGGATTACTCACCCGAAGGAAATCAAACGAGCAGCATGACGCTTGCGACTCTCCGGCAACGACCGTTTCCAGCTCTCCGTGAATTGGCGTGAAGCCTTAGCACCGTGGATTAGTGCGCCTGCCCCCCTCCTCCTGACCGAACTACATTGGTCCAGTTAAGAGGGACCGGTTCCCTCTTAATATGAAGGGACACGCGTGAATCTTTTTGTCTGTCTTTCCTGTTCAGAGGGACTAACGAAACGGTTTCCTTGGTCTCTCTTAATATGTTGGTGTCCCTCTAGATGTTGCTATTTTATTTTTCAATTTCCCTCTTAAAAAGGGCTGTCCCCCTGAAAGCATTGTTGTCCCCTCTAAAATCAGAGGGACAGCGTTTTTTATGAGGGACCGGTTTTAGAGTGTACTTTCTAAACTGGTACCTTTTCGTCTTTACCCACTGATCTTCTCATGGATATGCATGGATACGGTTATAGATCATAATGAGTCTGCCTTCAGAAATGTTTCACCTGGTGTTCCTCAGTAGTACATACTGGCACCCCTACGTTTTTTAATAATCATGAATGACCTTGCAGCAACCATCTCATCTAATATTAATCTTGTTGCAGATGACTGTGTCGTCAATAACAAAGTAAAAAGTGTGCATGACAACATTCAATTTCAAGATAATTTAGTAAAAATGAACAAATGGTGCGAACAGCATGTACATTACTTATGTACAAGGTAACATATATCATTGCAGGGCTGGGTTCCATACAGCTTCAAAACAGTACATGGCAACTACTGCAGACTAACAATGACCATACTCCCCTGACAAAGAAACAAACAGCACAGGGTATTAAAATAATCATAGCATGATTTCTGCCAAGAAATATCTATACCAAGCACTCCAAAAGGTGGAAACGGTTAAGTAATCTAGTGGCCTAGTTTATGGCACAGGTTCAAAATGGATGAAAACATTGTTACACATTAGATCAGCAGCAGAAAAAAAATCAAATACTTCAAATTGCAACTGCATGAAAAACAAAAATACAATCTCAAACTTATAAAAACCCTTTCTACTCTTCATGTATGTCCCATTGTTCACTTCATAACTTCTACGTGTTCTTTCAATTGCAGAGGAGCCCGGTTCACCAGCTGGGCCTGCCTCAGACGTCGATGCACCACTGTCACCAGCGGCTGCCTGCATCGCTGATAGACCTGCAGCAGCCCCAGCAGCTTGCCTGATTAGCCAGACATCTACTGCAGGGTCACCAGCTCCTACACCTGCGGCTGCTGCAGCGTGCAACAGTGGTAGTGCGGCAGCAGCTGTGGGCAGTGGTGCCCGCCAGGTCGGAGGACGTATGGCGCTGCTGGAAAGGAGCCTCGCAGAGGAAAACGATATGAGGATGGCCTTTGTCCAGCAGGAGCATGCCCTGCGCTGCAACTTCCTTGAACAGGACCACCGCGACGCACTCAGCAAGAGAGCTGCGCTGCATGAAATGGAAATTAAATTGCGCGAGGACGAGCTGAAAAAAAGAAATGCCATTCACGAAATGGAGATGAAGCTCCTGTGTATCAAGGAAAACATACTGCTGCAGGAACTGAGCCAGAAGGCTGCACAATAAATCATGTTCAAACTGCTATGCCTGCTTTACTGATGGTTCACTTTTAAAGTCAAACTGAAGTATCACACACTTGGAAGTACGACTCCTCACCTTCATGGCCTGTGTGATGGGCCTCTTGAGCCTACGTGCAGCTCACGTAAAGCTCAGCAGAATGATGTTCTGCCGGATACGCAGACCCGAAGGAGAGTCCTCCGGGAGAATCGGTGGCAGGTGTGGCTGCCGCCGCCTTCTGGCATTCCGTGCCCTGGGACTTGGTGGCGGGGGTGGAGGAGGAGGTAGGGGCTCATTTCTTGCACGTCCCAGATTATGCAAAGCCGCACACGCGGTGATGATGCTGCATGAGTGGCGAGTCTTGTGCTGGAGCCGCATATCCAAACAGAAAAATCGTCTCTTCCAGACCCCAAAGGCCCTCTCGACGGAGTTCCTCGTTCGGATCTGGGCCTTGTTGTACCTAAATCAAATTATAAGGCATGTGATCGATTTTTAGGCATCTGGGAACATACTTGCAATCACTGTATTTTCTTTTTCAGTATGGAAATAACAGGTTGACATTCTTTTGTCGAGGTTAGATATGTTTTATTGACAACTTTTCGTGCACGCACGGCTTCATGATACTGTTGACATCTCATGGAAACTTTTTCGTTCTTGCGACATTTCGTCGACAAACGTTTTCTTCTGCTAGGTGGATTGAATTTAGTGGTCGCGGTCGTCAAATCTTATGATTTTTTTTTCATTTGCCTAATGCTGAAAAAGAAAAATTAGACTGAATTTACTTTTTAGTGAATGAACCACCGACGGCGGGGCAAGCTATGTCTTAAACAGACCACACGATCACACCTCACTTTGCTCCGCTCTGCTAGGGGAAATGGTTCATTAGCGATGTGCGCGACCAAAAGCGCCGCTGCGGTCAGCTTTCGACGATTGGCCAAACCGTGGGCATATGAGCATTGTCAGATTGTCAGCTTTGACGGTGTTACTTTCGGATTGCAATGACTCCTAGCTTCCACTGTGCTTTTTAAACACACCACCGAAGTCGTCGTCGCACCTGATGGTAAGTAGACAGGATAACAACTGGTGACGTCACGTCGAGGCAAATCCCACTCGTGACGTCACGGATGGAAACCATAACAGGGCGCCATTGAAACATCTCGGTGCTAAAATAATCTCAAGTTCGAGCTTGCACCAAGCCTTGTCGAAACCGCCAAGGGTTCGGCAAGGTAGGAAAGAACATTGGATATCGGCGAAGTGATCTGTCCATGAAACGCTTGAAGAACTGTTTGTCATCGGCAATGACTGCCTGCTATTACAGACATTAGTGATGTTGTCAGTGCAGTACCAAAACAAATCTTATACTTCTGCCGATGATTTGGCTTACCTCTCTCCGGGACTATTTGCCGCTCCAGGGTTTGCGAGCGGCGTCATCAGGAAAGGGAGACAGGCATAGCCCATATCCCCCAGCAGGACGCCGGGCACTCTGCTCTCCTCGTAAAGGGCACGCGCACGACTGCCATCAAAGATGCGGCTGTCGTGCACAGATCCTGGCCAACTTGCCACAACATCAAAGAACTGTAGCTGTGGGCCGGTGATGGCCTGCAGGTATATAACATTGCATTAATACGGCAATTTGGGCCAGTTGGCTCATGCTCGAAAACAAGTGAAACAACTGCCCCCCCCCCCCCCCCCCCCCCCCCCCGGGGCTGGCTACGTGCCTGTTGCCCGTAGATAACGTCGCATATGCAAGCTAGGTATAGGCTGTGCAATGGCTATTTCGAGCGGGCCCAGAGGTGTACAATAAGCAGCAACAACACAGCTGATGAAAGGGTTTCCCAATGTTTTACAATGATCGGGTTGAACAGCTGAAATCGTTTTGCGTGAGCATTACCCATGCTTCCCAGCCTGGCAGTTTAGTAGGCAAGCTACGTCAATAAAGGGGGTATAAGAAATATGAGCTCACCTGGACGTTCAGGGAGAAGACTCCTTTCCTATTGCGATAAACTTCCGCATCATCTCCGCCGGGGCTTCTGATGCGCACGTGGGTGCAGTCGATGCAACCCGTGACGCCAGGAAACTGCCCCATTGCGTAGAAGTCGCGCATAACGCCGTGGTACTCCGACGCAGCCGGGAAGTGCACCAGCCTTCGGAAGAGCACCCTCGCGATGAGCGTCGTCACCGTCCTCACTGTGCGGCAGACAGTCGGCTGGGAGACATGCACCAGGATAGCTAGGTTCGACATTGTACATGTACCTTTTTTTAGTACACGGAAGTGACGTCATCACGTCTGATTGGTTGGAAACAAAAGTGACGTAATTTCCCTAGAAAAATGTGGGCGGAGTCGGCAAAACTGGGCGGAGTCGGCTACCGGACGTGACGACAAAATGACGTTTCGTTTTGTACCGAGTACGTTTCAAAAGGTACTTGCTCGGAACTAGGTGTCATTGGCAGCATGTTTTCGGCGGCGAGGCGTCGCCGTCTCGTCAATTCGACTTTTTCTTTAATAGAGCTTTTTTTTTTCGCCCGAAAGGCTGTATCGGGAACACCGCGATGCATTCGAGCTCCCGGAGGAGAGCTTTCGGAAGCAATACCGCCTGCCCAAGATCGTGGTGCGGTGGTTGTGCGACGAACTTCGCGAGGAACCGGAGGTGAGGAGAGTGCGTACCTCGTGGACGGTCATGACTGTGGAGCTTCAAGTGTTGTGTGCACTGCGCTTCTACGGCACGGGGAGCTTCCAAGGGATGGTGGCGAGCGACGAACACGTAGCGCGGGACCAAAAGACAGTCAGCGTTGCGGTCCGCGCCGTGTCCGTCGCTATCGTGCGTCGTCTCGGGGTCCAGCGTGGCTTGATCCACTTCCCCGAGACGCCGAGCGAGAGGTTCGACGCGGAGAAGGGCTTCAGGCTGCTCGGCAGGATACCCGGCGTCATCGGTTGCGTGGACGGGACCATGGTCTCCATCGTCGGCCCGTCCAAGAACGACCCCACCGTCACGAAGGCGGCGTACTGGTGCCGCAAGTACTTCTACGCCCTCAACGTGATGGTGGTAAGTACACTCATGTTACGTTGTCAAAACGCGCCCCAAATCTGTAGAAAAAAAAAAAAAAAACGTATTGCCGATACGGTTTAAGTATGCCGTTTTATGACTGCGGGCTCTCGGGTCTCACGACTGCGCGAGCGTGTGCTCTACATAGCATGTGAGCCGTGAGACGCTTCTCCCAAAAATAATACTTGTCTGTTCAAGCTTCCGTAAAAAACAAAAACAAAAAAAAACGTTATTTTTGTTTCAAGGTAGTTAGTTGTACCTTGCATCCAGGAAGGTGTGTTGACATGCATGTGTCAGACAAAATAACTTAAAAGGTTCTGAAATTACGACTGCTTTGTGAACCATAAGTACAATCTACTACTTGTGGATTCAGGTAATTACATGTCAATATCTCTCTCACTTTCAGGTGTGTGACGCCGACTGCCGGATAATGTGTATCGACACACGGTATCCCGGGTCGGTGCACGACTCCTTCGTGTGGCAATTTTCCTGGCTCCGAAACCAACTCGAGCAAGGGCAGGTGCCACGCGACGGCCGGTTCCTGCTTGGTGAGCATACTAAATTCATTCCTTACGCACACGGTGGCTCCCACTGCTTGAAAGCCACAGTACCACACGTACTGTGCTTGTTGTGAGGCACACAGACACAGTTGCTGGAACTCCTTGAAGTGAGACAACACCTAAAGTTTGGCCATTAATCTCTGTTTATGTCCACATAACTCTCACACTCTGCAGGCTACGAAAGCCACACTACACCTATCTCACGACAGTGATAGACTATGCAAGGCATGCGACCGCAGTGCGAGTCGCTGTCCGGTTCGGCCCACTCACTGTTACTGTCTGCCTGTACCCGCTTGCTGGTTGGTTTTTGCATGAAGTTGGAGCTCTTTCGCTGATACGTGGGGGCTCGCCTGGTCGCTTTGACGGTCGTCAGTTTGTACGGAATGGGATCAATTCCTCCTTGGCCACTTGGGGCTCGCCAAATCTGTCCTCGGGTCGTCTCTGTCCCACACACTGGATTCTTTTCCCTGACCCTTCTTCTTCGGTCTGCCTATATAGCTCCTCCTATTAGACCCTCCGTGTCCCAACAGGACCTGACTCCTTTCTAATCTAACCACCCCCTCTCTTTTCCCCATGTCCAACTCCACCGAGGATTAGGAAAGAGGTTCGTCGAACTGGCGCCTTATCCCCTTGCTTGCCAAACACAAGGCCAGCGTGTTCTGCTCTGCCCGCGCCTAAGGTCACGGCCACACTCCCAAAAGCAACAGAGCTTTTATCTGTCGGATGCAAGGGCCTAATAATGCACATGCATACAACACAGCACCCCTAAGGAATCGTGCGCACATCCCATACAACTCACCAGGAAAACACATAGTTACATGAAATAACAGGGAGTTTGCAGGCAAGCTGGTGCTAATTAATCATAATGTAAACTGATACTGTAGTGCAGAAATATTAACACACTTTTAAGTCACACTTAAGTTACATTATAATTGACATAGTTGCACACAGCTGTTTTCTTGCCTTTTATTTTAAAAAGTAAAGAATGTAATATGTTCCATCCTCTACATGTGCAGGTGACAGCGGCTACACCTTGGAGCCTTGGCTCATCACCCCTGTCCCCGGGAACCACGCGACCTCCACCGCTTGCGGCCGGTTTAATAAGGCGCATTCCTCGATCAGGTCTGTTGTGGAGCGCTGCATCGGGCTGTTTAAAAACAGATTCCGGTGTCTGCAAAGGCACCGGGCTCTGTATTACCACCCTTCAACAGCCACCGCCATTATTTCGGCATGTGCAGTGCTCCACAACATCTGCCTTGCATCGAGCGAGCCAGAACCGGAGTCAGACTCCGACCCTGAAGAGTCAGAGTTGGAGTCTGAGCCGAGCTCGGACGGTTCTGAGCCGAGCTCGGAGAGGTCAGCGTCGGCTCCCGAGAGGCTGGCTCCTGCCGGCCTTCCGGTCGGCCTTCCGGTCGGCCTCTCGGACAGGGGGAAGGCTCTGAGGCAGCGCCTTGTCACCCGGTTCGGAACCCGCCGCAGACGTGCCCGTGCGGAGCGCCACACGCAAGGAGTCCGCCGCCACGACGGTAGTCCCGACCACCAGGGACACCGTCGGGAAGCCCCTCAGCGCCCTCACTGCGGTGGTGCCCAGCATGGACGCCGCCAGCGACAGGGAACCTTTCGCCACCACGACTGAGGTCCTGACCACCAAGGACCCCGTCCCATCCTTGCACTCAGTGAAGCCCTCCCCGTGGAAGCCGTAAAGTGCACACTTCGCTTCCTGCTCCACAGCCATGGCCGTCCACAAGCTACATACTCTCTTCAGCTCTTACACCTTGTGAAGTTCGTCGCACAGCCAGCGTGCTGCCTCCGGATACGTGTCGAGTGCATCGCGGTGAAATCGATACAGCCTTTTTTTTTATTTTTATGAGCAGAAGGCACGAGACGCAGTCTACAGTGACAGAAAAGGTTCGGAGGTTTAGTTGCCAGACCAACAGGTCATCTGGATTGCCCCTGCAAAGAACTCAGAAGTAATTTAGACTACCTCTAGAAAGAAATGCTCGCTTTTGCAGAGATTGCTTTCTTAGTTGCTGATTGAACCAGGGATATTGTTGTCATGGACATTGTTTCATTTTACAAATGCTTCAAAGCGTCTTGCCTTCTGCTCTATTTTATTATCTCTTTTATGGTACTTCATCAAAGTTAGGTGATTGTGTTATCTCAAGACAGTGCACATGTAGTTTGTCTTGAAAATTGCTTTATTTCTTAAAGCAAAACCTGTGACTTCATGAATAAAAGTGTGATAACATGGAATGTAATATTTCATTCTTGGAAGTAAAACTGAGCATCGACTGGAACCATGTAAGCTATTGGGCAATCTTAAGTATATATCACAGATATCTTGTTGAACACTCTGGTCTTATTTGAGCACAATAGTTAAATTTCGAAAGGAAAAAAAAAATATATATATATTCTCTGACTAGCATACCACCATATAAACACTGGACCACTTTGAAAGAATTATCACAGATGTTGCGCCAAACATTCTTATTTGAGCACAGCAATAGCAAGTTCTCGGAAGATAAAAAAATTGTTTCTGACTAAAGCAGCCGTCACTCGCGCGCTCCCCGTTGGTTCCGCCGACCCCTCCGCTGCCCCCGGCACACCCGGCTCCTCGTGGTTCGACATTTTGGTTTGAAGATGGCGCGTAGCGCACATCCCGCATAATATTGGAACAACTTTCTCTCCAATTAATTCTTAAATGTATTGCAAAAGGGTACAAAAAAGCGGTTTGTTTTAACAACGCCCAAAAGGTTTTGATTGTTTTTCAATACTTTTACCTGTACTAGAACAGATGCGACGGCCAGCGACGCACAGGATTGGTTGCCGTTCCTTCGCTAAACGCAGGAACTGCTCCCCGCGTCGTAGTAAATCCTACCCCGTATCCCGCGCGTAGGGACGCCTCAGGGAATGCGTAGCTACTTCCGCTCGTCGGTGGTTGGCTCCGGACGTCGCTGAAACGGGTGACGGGTGTCAAGTTTGCGATGACGTAGCGGCGTCAAAGTGGGCAGAGCCGCCACGTGAGTGTTGCTAGGATACGCTCCTCCTTTGCATTACGTCACTTCCATGTACCTTTTCTCAAATGTCCAACCTAGCGATCCAGGATCGCTAGGTTGGACATTTGAGAAAAGGTACATGGAAGTGACGTAATGCAAAGGAGGAGCGTATCCTAGCAACACTCACGTGGCGGCTCTGCCCACTTTGACGCCGCTACGTCATCGCAAACTTGACACCCGTCACCCGTTTCAGCGACGTCCGGAGCCAACCACCGACGAGCGGAAGTAGCTACGCATTCCCTGAGGCGTCCCTACGCGCGGGATACGGGGTAGGATTTACTACGACGCGGGGAGCAGTTCCTGCGTTTAGCGAAGGAACGGCAACCAATCCTGTGCGTCGCTGGCCGTCGCATCTGTTCTAGTACAGGTAAAAGTATTGAAAAACAATCAAAACCTTTTGGGCGTTGTTAAAACAAACCGCTTTTTTGTACCCTTTTGCAATACATTTAAGAATTAATTGGAGAGAAAGTTGTTCCAATATTATGCGGGATGTGCGCTACGCGCCATCTTCAAACCAAAATGTCGAACCACGAGGAGCCGGGTGTGCCGGGGGCAGCGGAGGGGTCGGCGGAACCAACGGGGAGCGCGCGAGTGACGGCTGCTTTAGTCAGAAACAATTTTTTTATCTTCCGAGAACTTGCTATTGCTGTGCTCAAATAAGAATGTTTGGCGCAACATCTGTGATAATTCTTTCAAAGTGGTCCAGTGTTTATATGGTGGTATGCTAGTCAGAGAATATATATATATTTTTTTTTTCCTTTCGAAATTTAACTATTGTGCTCAAATAAGACCAGAGTGTTCAACAAGATATCTGTGATATATACTTAAGATTGCCCAATAGCTTACATGGTTCCAGTCGATGCTCAGTTTTACTTCCAAGAATGAAATATTACATTCCATAATATCACACTTTTATTCATGAAGTCACAGGTTTTGCTTTAAGAAATAAAGCAATTTTCAAGACAAACTACATGTGCACTGTCTTGAGATAACACAATCACCTAACTTTGATGAAGTACCATAAAAGAGATAATAAAATAGAGCAGAAGGCAAGACGCTTTGAAGCATTTGTAAAATGAAACAATGTCCATGACAACAATATCCCTGGTTCAATCAGCAACTAAGAAAGCAATCTCTGCGAAAGCGAGCATTTCTTTCTAGAGGTAGTCTAAATTACTTCTGAGTTCTTTGCAGGGGCAATCCAGATGACCTGTTGGTCTGGCAACTAAACCTCCGAACCTTTTCTGTCACTGTAGACTGCGTCTCGTGCCTTCTGCTCATAAAAATAAAAAAAAAGGCTGTATCGATTTCACCGCGATGCACTCGACACGTATCCGGAGGCAGCACGCTGGCTGTGCACGAACTTCACAAGGTGTAAGAGCTGAAGAGAGTATGTAGCTTGTGGACGGCCATGGCTGTGGAGCAGGAAGCGAAGTGTGCACTTTACGGCTTCCACGGGGAGGGCTTCACTGAGTGCAAGGATGTGACGGGGTCCTTGGTGGTCAGGACCTCAGTCGTGGTGGCGAGAGGTTCCCTGTCGCTGGCGGCGTCCATGCTGGGCACCACCGCAGTGAGGGCGCTGAGGGGCTTCCCGACGGTGTCCCTGGTGGTCGGGACTACCGTCGTGGCGGCGGACTCCTTGCGTGTGGCGCTCCGCACGGGCACGTCTGCGGCGGGTTCCGAACCGGGTGACAAGGCGCTGCCTCAGAGCCTTCCCCCTGTCCGAGAGGCCGACCGGAAGGCCGACCGGAAGGCCGGCAGGAGCCAGCCTCTCGGGAGCCGACGCTGACCTCTCCGAGCTCGGCTCAGAACCGTCCGAGCTCGGCTCAGACTCCAACTCTGACTCTTCAGGGTCGGAGTCTGACTCCGGTTCTGGCTCGCTCGATGCAAGGCAGATGTTGTGGAGCACTGCACATGCCGAAATAATGGCGGTGGCTGTTGAAGGGTGGTAATACAGAGCCCGGTGCCTTTGCAGACACCGGAATCTGTTTTTAAACAGCCCGATGCAGCGCTCCACAACAGACCTGATCGAGGAATGCGCCTTATTAAACCGGCCGCAAGCGGTGGAGGTCGCGTGGTTCCCGGGGACAGGGGTGATGAGCCAAGGCTCCAAGGTGTAGCCGCTGTCACCTGCACATGTAGAGGATGGAACATATTACATTCTTTACTTTTTAAAATAAAAGGCAAGAAAACAGCTGTGTGCAACTATGTCAATTATAATGTAACTTAAGTGTGACTTAAAAGTGTGTTAATATTTCTGCACTACAGTATCAGTTTACATTATGATTAATTAGCACCAGCTTGCCTGCAAACTCCCTGTTATTTCATGTAACTATGTGTTTTCCTGGTGAGTTGTATGGGATGTGCGCACGATTCCTTAGGGGTGCTGTGTTGTATGCATGTGCATTATTAGGCCCTTGCATCCGACAGATAAAAGCTCTGTTGCTTTTGGGAGTGTGGCCGTGACCTTAGGCGCGGGCAGAGCAGAACACGCTGGCCTTGTGTTTGGCAAGCAAGGGGATAAGGCGCCAGTTCGACGAACCTCTTTCCTAATCCTCGGTGGAGTTGGACATGGGGAAAAGAGAGGGCGTGGTTAGATTAGAAAGGAGTCAGGTCCTGTTGGGACACGGAGGGTCTAATAGGAGGAGCTATATAGGCAGACCGAAGAAGAAGGGTCAGGGAAAAGAATCCAGTGTGTGGGACAGAGACGACCCGAGGACAGATTTGGCGAGCCCCAAGTGGCCAAGGAGGAATTGATCCCATTCCGTACAAACTGACGACCGTCAAAGCGACCAGGCGAGCCCCCACGTATCAGCGAAAGAGCTCCAACTTCATGCAAAAACCAACCAGCAAGCGGGTACAGGCAGACAGTAACAGTGAGTGGGCCGAACCGGACAGCGACTCGCACTGCGGTCGCATGCCTTGCTTAGTCTATCACTGTCGTGAGATAGGTGTAGTGTGGCTTTCGTAGCCTGCAGAGTGTGAGAGTTATGTGGACATAAACAGAGATTAATGGCCAAACTTTAGGTGTTGTCTCACTTCAAGGAGTTCCAGCAACTGTGTCTGTGTGCCTCACAACAAGCACAGTACGTGTGGTACTGTGGCTTTCAAGCAGTGGGAGCCACCGTGTGCGTAAGGAATGAATTTAGTATGCTCACCAAGCAGGAACCGGCCGTCGCGTGGCACCTGCCCTTGCTCGAGTTGGTTTCGGAGCCAGGAAAATTGCCACACGAAGGAGTCGTGCACCGACCCGGGATACCGTGTGTCGATGCACATTATCCGGCAGTCGGCGTCACACACCTGAAAGTGAGAGAGATATTGACATGTAATTACCTGAATCCACAAGTAGTAGATTGTACTTATGGTTCACAAAGCAGTCGTAATTTCAGAACCTTTTAAGTTATTTTGTCTGACACATGCATGTCAACACACCTTCCTGGATGCAAGGTACAACTAACTACCTTGAAACAAAAATAACGTTTTTTTTGTTTTTGTTTTTTACGGAAGCTTGAACAGACAAGTATTATTTTTGGGAGAAGCGTCTCACGGCTCACATGCTATGTAGAGCACACGCTCGCGCAGTCGTGAGACCCGAGAGCCCGCAGTCATAAAACGGCATACTTAAACCGTATCGGCAATACGTTTTTTTTTTTTTTCTACAGATTTGGGGCGCGTTTTGACAACGTAACATGAGTGTACTTACCACCATCACGTTGAGGGCGTAGAAGTACTTGCGGTACCGGTACGCCGCCTTCGTGACGGTGGGGTCGTTCTTGGACGGGCCGACGATGGAGACCATGGTCCCGTCCACGCAACCGATGACGCCGGGTATCCTGCCGAGCAGCCTGAAGCCCTTCTCCGCGTCGAACCTCTCGCTCGGCGTCTCGGGGAAGTGGATCCAGCCACGCTGGACCCCGAGACGACGCACGATAGCGACGGACACGGCGCGGACCGCAACGCTGACTGTCTTTTGGTCCCGCGCTACGTGTTCGTCGCTCGCCACCATGCCTTGGAAGCTCCCCGTGCCGTATATAGAAGCGCAGTGCACACAACACTTGAAGCTCCACAGTCATGACCGTCCACGAGGTACGCACTCTCCTCACCTCCGGTTCCTCGCGAAGTTCGTCGCACAACCACCGCACCACGATCTTGGGCAGGCGGTATTGCTTCCAAAAGATCTCCTCCGGGAGCTCGAATGCATCGCGGTGCTCCCGATACAGCCTTTCTGGCGAAAAAAAAAAAGCTCTATTAAAGAAAAAGACGAATTGACGAGACGGCGACGCCTCGCCGCCGAACATATGCTGCCAATGACACCTAGTTCCGAGCAAGTACCTTTTGAAACGTACTCGGTACAAAATGAAACGTCATTTTGTTGTCACGTCCGGTAGCCGACTCCGCCCAGTTTTGCCGACTCCGCCCACATTTTTCTAGGGAAATTACGTCACTTTTGTTTCCAACCAATCAGACGTGATGACGTCACTTCCGTGTACTAAAAAAAGGTACATGTACAATGTCGAACCTAGCTATCCAGGTCTCCCGCTACCATCTGGAAGGTCCCGGCGCCGTAAAAGCGAAGGGTGACCAGCAACTGGAGCAGGGGGGTGAGCGGCAGTCCTCGGTTGTCGCCGGTTTGCTGGAGAGGCAGCAGCGTCAGGAGTTCCCTCACCGTCGTCTTCGTAAAGCGATATCTCGCGAGGAACTGGCGGTCACTGTACAGCTCCATCGGGTTCAGGCGGTCCGATAGATTACGCCGCGGCACCGACGGACCGAGCGGGTACATAACGCCGAACACAAGGTCGCACGCACGAGTAGCGAACTCAAAAGACGCGATCCTGCGAGCGGCATCACTCCGATAACCCGGGTAACCCGCCATCTTTTGCGATGAAGGGAGGCTCGAGTGTAGTTGAAGGGCGGTGCCACCGCTCACTTGAATTTTTTCGAGAAAAGTCCGAGTGAAGTGCGAGGCGAGGGAGCGTTTCGAGTGAAGGGGGATTTATGAAACGTAATGACACCCACTCAAGGGCGTTGGAAGTTAAGTTCGAGTGAAGTGGGATCTATGAATTCGGCGGTTAGAGTGCTTGTTTTGAGGGTGCGCTGTTTCCTAGTCAGTCAGAGTGCGAAGCTGCGATGACAAGCTGCAAGTCCGCGCTAGACCTGCGGATGGCTAAACGGGGGGGGGGGGGGGGGGGGGGGGGCTGCGGTGTGTAGATGATTTGTGAGGTGCCCAAGAGGAAGCCGGTCAAAGTTCAGTGCCGGGGCGAGGTCTCGGTATGGAGCGGTTCCTTTTTCGAAGGATCGCACCTGACGCTTCTCCAACTCATGAAAATCATCCTCCGGATGCCAGAACTTACCGTGCGCCGTCATTCAGCGGGAGGCTGATATCGCAAGTAAGACAATAACTGATTGGGCGAGCCTTTGTCGGGAGGTTGTGGTAAATGCCGTCTTTAAGCATTCAGACATGATTGGTGGCGAAGGCGTGACTGTAGAACTAGACGAGAGTATGTTCGGTCGGCACAAGTACCATCGCGGGTATTTAAGGACCGGCCAGTGGGTTTTCGGCGGTGTGGCGCGTTGCAGCGGGTGCGGCTTTCTTGTTCCCGTGGAGACCCGTGACGCTAAAACCCTGCAAGGGCTAATAGCCGAGTGGGTCCGCCCTGAAACAAGAATAAACACTGATTGTTGGGCTGGCTATCGCAAGCTTGCAGATGACGCTCGCTTCACGCACCTCACCGTCAACCACAAGCTCCACTTTGTCGACGCGAACACTGGTGCGCACACCAATACGGTGGATTGCACCTGGGCCCACGTCAAAATCTTTCTTCCATCTGGATGCCGCGAAAGCCACCATTTCACTGGTCACCTTGCAAAGTTTATGTTTTGGAGGAGAGACAAGGCGCGCGGAAACACTGTTAGATTCCAGTCGTTCGTCGCCGCGGCCGCCAAAATCTAGAGCCCCGACGCGGACAGGGCGAGGATTCTGATGGCCCCGGTGACTTCGAGGGATCCGCTGCGCTGAGCCCGTCACCCGCCTGCATGCATAAAGACGACTTATGCGCCAACCGCTCGTCAAGTGCTCGTTACGTCAGTTATAGGTTCTGGTAGCGGTCTAAACGGTCCTTTCAGGGCCCCCATATTCTGCAAACGGAACTGTGTTTTGAATGCGGCACCCCGTGTCTCTGTAAAAAGTTCACAGGAAAGACCCAGCAAAGGTATATGGTCCCCAACTTGGATATCGGGTGTTATGATTCAAATAGAAATTGTTCTTGCTTATTTCCCGCCTTTGATCCGAATAAAAGCCGCACTTGCAGTCGTCCCGCGGTGCTGCTGCTCGCCCATTCGCTGTCGGCGTGCCTCAGCTTCGTCGTCTTTGCTAGCACCGGACCGGCGAAGGCGGCCTTTGATCCGAATAAATGCCGCCGTTGCAGTTGTCCCGCGGTGTCGTGTCTTGCTCGATCGCCGTCGGTGTGTCTCAGCTTCGTCGTCTTTGCTAGCGGCGCACCGGCGGAGGCGGTTGATCTGACACAACGCGTTCGGCTTTGGCTAGCAGACGGCGTCCGTAAAATGGCGTCAGCTGTTGGTAGCTTCACGCGGCGGTACCGTGTGTGCTTCTATTCATTTGGCGTTTGTTGCCATGGTGACGGCGAGGAAAGCAGACGAACTTTATGTTGCGGAAGAACGCTGCGGCGCAGCGATACCAGGTGCGTTCTAAGGCCCTTCTGGCATGCTTTTCAATGGGCGGAAGGCGAACAAAAAGAGTTCGAAATAAGGACTTAACGCAGAATGCTGCATTTCTCCAGCGCCTCTTAATTTGACGAGCCTTGCACGAAAAGCATGTTTTTTTGGCCATCCCGCGTCCTGTTTTTTTTATCCGTAACATGGGTCTGAAGTATCAAACTGCCGGCGCCTGAGCCTAGCCAGAGCCGTTTATACTGAGAGAGTTTGGCCGATGGGCGGAGCTTGTTGGCCGCTAGAACAAGCGGATTTCGCGATAACACAATATGGCGTCACTTCTTTGTCTTGTTCATTCCTGAGAAATCGCGTAGAGTTCCTATGAGTCAGAGCCACAATATGGCGGACGGAAGTAGTCATCCCCCGGTTGTCAGACTACGCTGCTTTGGTTGTCAGACTGTCAAAATCTCCTTAAGAAGGCCAAACTCTCTCAGTATAAACGGCTCTGAGCCTAGCACAGCAGAATGCTTTTTGTCTTTACGAGAACTCGTGCAGAGGAGGCGCTTTCCAAGGCCACGCGCTCGTGCCCATGCTGTTGCTTGTACTGCAGATGTTCGTGAGATGTATTATGGAGTTGTTGTTGTTGTTGTTGATATTTTATTTGCATCAAATACAGAGTACATGATACTGGAGGCTTGTGGAAAAAGCGGTCACAAGACCAGCTTGACAAAGCCACAGGCCCCCACATTGGCATTTGCAGCACTATAAAAAGAAAATTATCAACATACCGTACAGATTACAGCATTAACAGAAAAAGCAAGATAAACAGAATAGAGAGAAGCAACAATGGACACACTCAAATTACGTAACAACCACGCAATTGTAGGATATCTTGAAAGGCACTATCAAGAAAAAAAAAAATAAAAAGATTACTTACATGCACAACTAGTTTCACGTCTAATAATATTACACAACATTTTTTACATAAGGAAAGTCGACTGGGGGCTGAAATAACGACGCAATGCTTTAAACGTAATATCTAAAAGCTCAACATTTCCGGCAGCTAATCTATTTAGTAACCTTGGCAGTCTGTTTTTCAACGTATCTTGCCCGTAGATTGTTCTGTAAGTGCTAACCTTCCAAGGCTCACCATGGCGCGTAGTGTAGGCGGTAGTATTGCTTTGTAAGTTAGCTAGTCCTTTTAAAAACGATGATTTAGTTTTTACCTCTTGTTTAAAAGTTTTAGAAAGCCGATAATCGTACATTTTATGAATTGGCAATACATTATATTTTACGAACAACTCATGCGTGTGAAAGTAAGACGGAATATTTTCAACAACTCTTAGAAACAGTTTTTGTAAGACATGTAGTTTATGTAGATTTGCTTGAGTTGTGGATGCCCAGACTAAGTGGCAGTAGTTAAGCCTAGATGAAAACAAACTATTATAAATTAAAATCATAATATTTCGTGGCAGAATGTGCCTGAGGGTTTATAGCCCTTTTCTAATTTGATTCGCGTTCGCTCTACCTGGTGCGTGTGACTGTATCAACCCATTAAAAATAATATAAAAAAATGAAATATGTTTACAATTCTCTGTAATCCCGAATTAGAGCTCAGCTCTTGAAGAGGGGGAGGAGAGGGGAGGGTAGGCTCGTGCGGCGTCACGAGGGTGACTTCACTCATGACCCTCGTGACGTCACTCGTGGCACTCGTGACGTAACACGTGACCCTTGTGGCGTCAGTCATGACGTCACTGGTGACCTTTGTGACGTCACTCGTGACCCTCGTGACGTCTCTGGTGACCATCGTGACGTCATTTCTGGCCCTCGTGACGTCCCTGGTGACCCTCGTGACATCACTCGTCGCCCTTGTGGCGTCACTGGTGACCTTCGTGGAGTCACTCGTGACGCTTGTGATGTCACACGTGATCCTCGTGATGTTACTGGTGACTCTCGTGACGTAATTCGTGGCCCTCGTGACGTCACTGGTGACCCTTGTGACGTCACTGGTCGCCCTCGTGCTACGTTATTAGATTACCTCAGTTGTGGAACTCCCGCGGAAGGTGGTACCCCCCCTGAATCACTTCAATCCGCCTGCCGTCGTTCGAAGCGCCATCTAGATTTTCGTTTTATAACTGTGCGTTCCATAGAGCCTGCATAGAGCAGAGCTAAAACGTCATCTAGACGCCGTGCTTCGAAACATACGTATCCCGAATCGATTACCATAGAACACACTGCAGTTACCAAAGCAGCGACGCGCCGCCAGGCGAGTCGTGGTGAGTGAGGGGGTACTGTTCGTGAATGCAGCGTCTATGAGCAGTTCCGTAACTGAGCTAATCTAATAAAGTTACCCTCGTGACGTCACTGGTGACTTTCGTGACGTGACTGGTGACCCTCATGACGTCACTCGTGATCCTCGTGACGTCACTCGTGACGTCACGCGGTTATACTGACGCCGACCGCGACGCCGCTCAACCCGGAAACGGGCGCCTAAGAGCTGAGCTCTAAAATGAATCTGATGTACCTTGAAAAGGATAGGTGAAAGAAACTCAATATTTTGAGCACATTTCCTATTGTTGTTGACGTCATTGGTCTCAACCAATAGAAAACCGAAACGACAAGAGCGTGCAACAATCATGAGCGCTCTTCCTAATTTGTTGGAATAGACCGATCTCATTAAGCGTTCGGCGCATGCGTAACCCCGCCATAACTTTAGTTCATAGGAGGCAGACGGCCTGCATGCGCGAGCTCGTGCCGTATCGTGCCCCACACGCGCAGAGCTCCAGCGGGGTTTTCGCACGTGCAGAAAGACTAAAGTTCCCTCGATGCACTGCGGCAGCGGTGGCGTAGTCAAACTGGCTGGTGAGATCGGTCTATTAACGTCCAGTTACGAAGTTGTGAACGCCCCCCCCCCCCCCCCCCTCTATAGGGAGTATTCACTGGCGGCCATAGCCGTGTGCGCGACTGCTGAGCGCGTGCTCATGGCGAGCTTCCACAGTTATTTTGCCACGTGCATTCCACACCATCAAGAGTGCCGGTCTTAGCAGGCTATTGATGTGAGTTCGTTCTGGGCATGCGCTCTAAATAGCACCCACAAATATGGCGTCCAGTGAATACTCCTTATAGGGGTGTTCCAAGGAAATATATGAGTGACAATCGCGCGCTTGAAAGGATCAGGAGGGGTCACGTGCACCTATTCAGGCAGTCCAATTCAATAACGTTCAGGCAGTTCTACCCCTAAATTCGATGTTGTTATTATCCGAGGCTCTAGATTAATGTCGTCTCTAAACGCTTGTGTTTGACACTGCTGGGCACGCCCTTCGAAGCAGCATTCGGTTCTTTTCGTCCCTTTTAAATGCCCCTTCAAGCAGAGACTAGAAGCTCCATCTTCAGCGCGAGCTTTCTGCCCTTACTAACGCAAGTGTGAACGCGCAGGTAGGAGCAACCAAAGCACTGCGGAAGCGAGCAAGCTCGCGTCGAAGGCGGAGCTTCTAGACTCAATTTAAAGGGGAACGGAATGTAATCATACTCCGTTTCACCTTATGTTGTACCCCAGCGAAGGCTAGAAGCGCGAGCTCATAGCGTTGGCAACTGCCATTGGTGCACGAGAGCTTGTGCCGCCGAGGTGTGCCATAGAGCAAGGAGCTCGCGCTTGTGGCCTTTCCTGCGGTACAACACAAGGTGAAACAGAGTATAGTCCCTAGCCCGACGCTGAGCTTCCTTCGACGCGCTCGGTGGACATGACTTCCAGCCAATCAGTGACTGCACATATCCAATAAATTTTAACCATTTTAACCTGTATTACTGTGACTATTGATTTTACATCAATTTTTTGTTTGTTCTATATTTTATGTTTATATGTTTTGTATTACCCCACAAGCTTCCCCCCCTTATGTAATGCCCCACAGGGCCCTTAAGGAGAAATAAATGAAATGAAACGTTGACGCTGCGCTCGTGTCCAATTTGTGTCTGCGCTTGATCTGACTGTTATGACATCAAAATTCTAATCCAGCCCATTCTCTAGACGACAGCCCATTCTCTATTCCAGCCCATTCTCTAGACCACTCTAGACGACAAAAAAAAAAATCTCATAGTTATCCGGCTAAAACAATCTCGGCCACGCCCGGTGTCAGCTACGGCGCGTGCCGTGCAGAATTCGCTTAGCACAAATATAGACCCGTTGCTTTGGGACAGGGGGTGCGAGCGTGTCCGGAAGACTTACGCAAGACGCGACCACGTTATGCTGGCTGTACACCATCCGTGTGGCGCTGTAACGTGCGATTTTGCACGTGCCACGTTTGAATACAAGCATCTGTCAGCACCTGTTATGCGCGGTAACAAGACGTCTAAAAAAAAAGAATTATGCCACCAGCGGCCGCAGTATTAAATTAAACATTTCTTTCTAAGGCCCCTTTATGTTTCAAAAGTAGCGCAAGGTGCGTCGATGCACGAGGCACGTGCAGCGTGCAGCCCTTGGGAAGATAATGGCGGCACAGCGTAGCACTGAGCTAGATTTCAGACGTCACGTTCTTCCTAGAAGCGGCGCGCGGCAGGTGTCTCGAGTAAAGCCCCTTCATGTTTCAAAAATAGCGCAAGGTGTCTCGATACACGAGGCACGTGCAACGTGCAGCTCTTGGGAAGATCACGGCGGCACAGCGCAGCACTGAGCTAGATTTCAGACACCATGAATTTCCCAGAAGTGGAGCGCGGCACTTGTCTCGAACATTTCCACAGCAATGAATGGCGCCACTTTTGCCAGAATAGAGGGACTTTATTTTGTTCATATATGCTTTCTTTCATAGCTTCCGCGAGCACGCATGTTTCACTTTACGTGATAGCGGAGCCGAAGCTACTCGCAAAAGCACGTCTTCCTGAACAATGCTCGCACTGCATGACCGCGCGTGCTTGGCAGGGACGCTGAAAGCTCGCAGCTCGCTCTTGTAACCTCTGCTACGCTGGCACTTAGGATAAAACGGAGTATATAAAAAAAAAGTCGGAAGACACCTAAGCACTTGTTATGAGTTGTGAACGCGAAAGCATGAATGCCCAACGGAACGCCACGGAGTGATCCGCGGAGTTTTGTGGCGCGACTTAAGTAATGTTTTCAAGTTGTGGCAGTAGCACCGGCGACGATGTAGATGCTAGAGGCGGCGCCATGTTCGTCAGCGGCGAGACGAGCAGAAGCCTCCGAGCGCGCGCCAACGTGTCCGTTTTAACCGGCGCGGAGCCCGTAATGGCATGGGCAACCTCCGGACACAGAGCGAGTTGCGCGGCTCGAACACGGATGGCGCCACCAGGTGTACAGCAGCGCTCGCGTGGTCGGAGGCGCTCATTACTAAAAACTAAACAAAACAATAATGAATCAAACCTCATTCAACTTTAGTTATGACTGCATATTATTTTACTAAATACAAATTACGTGTTCCTAAAAATATAATATATTTTTTTAAAAGTTAATGTAAACATCACACTCTCGAAATTTTGCTTTTTTCTGTTTTTTGCGTTTCTAAAACGAAACCGCTGCCTGTGCGCATGCGCGCTTGCGCTCTGCGCGTTCTGAAACCGGTGGACCGTTGTGGAGGCGTCCATGGGCCTGCTCGTTGCTTCCGTGCTTTGTCTCGCCTTCGGAGCGTCAAGCTTCGGCGCCTCGATCATCGCATTGTGCGAGCCTGGCACTTTCGGGCAAGTGGAAAGCTTCTCGTGTCTTTGAGCCACCTCATTTGTGCGGTTACGCAAAGTCGTGCTCAAGCAGCGTCGGGGACAAGAAGCACCCGGTCGTTCGGATCCCAACTGACGACGGTGAGTTTGAAAGTTTTCACCCCAATTGAAACTTTTCCTAAGCTGATCTTCCAGCCACAAATTGCACCATTTGACAGTTTTGTACTCTTTTAGGGAATTGAATATATCGTTTCATTTTTGAAATTTACAAAATGTCACCGTGATTTCATTGCGATGCACCCATTTCGGCGAGCGTTCTTTGCACGGTTTAGTGGATGAAGACCGTCCTGCAAATATTTTATGATCTGTAGACTGTTGGCGAAATATCACCTCCTCTACCTCTCGTCGATCTCGTTCACAGCAGTGTCGATCCCCGTCGAGTAAATTGTAGTCTCTATATAAGTATTCTTCTCCCAGTTTTATAATATTTCGGAGTTCGCATCTTATATCTGCCAGTTTTTATTAATGTATCTCGTGTAGATTATTTTACAGCCCTGCGACTAGTTTTGCCACGTTTTATTTCTTTCAGAAATAAATAGAAAGCTGGATAGTAAAATAATTTAACTTTTAAAGACACTTTTAGAATCTTGAAAGATTTACGCATAGAATGCAGACAGCAGAGCTTGATCGCGAGATGTGCTATCCGTCCTTCCATGTGTAATTCTTTCAAAAGTTTTTACACCTCTTAACGCACTCCCCTCAAAACAATTAAAACTCGCGTTAGGCATTTTTTTTTTCGTTTGTTTCACATAAAATGGCATCATTTGCATTTTTTTTTTGTTTTTTTTTTGGTGTATTTCATACAGATTTTCAGGGCATGAAAATCACTCCAACAAGCCTCAGGGACAGGGAACCCCAATAGACTAAAGGTATGTCCGTGGTAACTTTTTTGTGAAGTGCACTTGATTGTTGGCCAACCTATCAAGCTGAATATGTAACCATCAGCATGCTAGTTTCCGCCGTAGTGATTTATGCAGTCTAATCTACGATCAACTGTAATGTAAAACGAGAGTGGCTGGGGCAAAGAGAATTACAACAAAAACAAAAGGATAGTAGGAGCAGCCCTGTTTCTCTTCTGCAAGTGTATGTGTTGTGACGAGACAAACTAATGTGTTCTTACATTGTGCTGTGCAGATCCTGAGAGGATAGAGAACACACATACAGCAAAAATGAGAAAGAGCAATGAAGTGGCTGGTCCATCCCATGGGCATCATAGGATCTCGGTGGCCACGCCAAGAAAACCTGGTTCAACTCTTGGTTCAACTTGACGGTGCAAGCGACAGGTATCGGAAGCTCATCAAGAGGCCAAGAGAAATGAGAAATACCAAAGTGCTCTACAGAGAGCTAGGTCTACACATTATTAAGTCTCTAAAGATTTTGGTTCAGGTCTGTAAGTAAGCAACGAATAACTTTGCCCGAATTACAATTCATTGTGTTAACTGTTTATTTGCATGGACCAGTCAGAATGACACGAGCTTTTAACTAGGCATGAAATCTTGTGGCTGTGCTTCTTGAGACCCTCGAGAGACAATGTTTTGTCCACTGCGTCAGCAGGTTGCTCCTTGCACGATTTTTATGGAGTAAGATCATAGACCAGGGTGGGCCAAACCACGGCTCTTCGCTGGTTCAAGTGCGGCTCACAGATCCCTTCTAAGGAACCAAACCCCCCCCCCCCCCCCCCACCACCCCTTTCCTTTCGCGCTTTCCTCGTTTCCCAAGGATTTCAGAATGAAGAACAGCTTGCGGTTTGGCATCCTTGTGCCCCCCTACGTACAGTCTAACCGCTTTTCACTCATATGCTTCCACAGATCCTGTTTCTTTCATTGTTCACGAGAGTTTGCCGGACCCTAGGGGAAATGCATAAAGGACAGCGACTGTCAAAACACGCATGCACTTTGGCTTGGGGTCGAGGAAATGTTCTGTCTTGCGGCCTTTGTCACTCGCCGGTGATACATGTCCCCTTTAGATAAAGGATGTTCCCTATCAGGGAACATCCGCGACCTTCAAGAAAGAACTTCTTGAAGGTCGCGGAAGCCCGAGTTGTCATCATTCATAGCCCCCCCCCCCCCCCCCCCCTCCCCCACGGCTCTTACAAGTTTCTTGGTTTTGTTGGCGGCTCATAGACCGGGTCAAGCTGGCCACCCCTGTCATAGACTAACAGAAGCCTCTGAGCATCCACTTTGTTTAGACACGTTGTTAGCCTGCCGGTGGCCAACAACCTCTAGGCATTTTTTTTTTTTTAGGGTGGGAGGGTGAGGGGGGAAAATATCTGTTGCTTCGAACCGGGGATTCCAGGACATTTGGCAGCTAGGATTCAAACTACGTACTTGGAGAGTTTCACTCTTTAAGATCTCAAGTTTTGGTGGACAATATCTGACCTACTAAAATTTTACATTATTGTCTTATTACACAGGTTGAAGAATTGATGTTTTATCGTAATATACGTTCAGGTTGGTATTTGAGATTCCACAACCAATAATCATTTAAATATCTTCTTAGATATACCTCACCGATAGGGCTGTTTGCATACAATTCTCTTGCAAGGCTGCATATTTACTTCACACTGGGTTTGCTTCTATGTGACACATATCAGAAATTATGAGTATTGTGTTTTCATGTCACGGAAACAGACATTTCTGTTTGCTGTTACAGTATTTTCTCTTTAATACGGACATCTCCAGTTTCCAAAACAATTCTCCATCTTGTTGGTCGTCCATAATCTTGAATCACTGCCAAGATCACAAAGAATAAACAATGAAGGTAGTATGTTGTTTATTTTTGTCATCTGGAACTGGGAAAGGGAAAGAACTGCAAGTGATTTAGGCTGGAAACCCCTGAAAACTGTAACCATTGAGTCACCATTGACATATCTGACAATGGTGCAGCTCTGGGTAAATTCCGTAACCGAAGAGCTTTACTATCCTTTTTTGCCTCACTAATATGTCCCCCCCCCCCCCCCCCCTCGTTTTGCGTTTGTCTTTACATAGATCACAATAAAAAGTTAAAACATGTATTTATCCATTTCGTTCCCAAGCTAGCTGTCCATAGTACGTACTTCGGGTTTCTTTATTTAACGTGACGAGTTTGAACTGTATGGGGACACATATCACTCCCCGAAAATATGACATTTATAGCGGCGTGACCAAAACGATCGACCATGTTAGCGAGACATGACTATTGTGTTTTTCAATCGCGAAGACATATTCTCGCGCAATAGTTGCATCTGAGGCTTACGAAACTTTAAACTGTCACTTAAATAGTTAGTGCGCGCCGATAGCCTTTCAAAGTGAAAAGCTGTCATGTTCGCGCTAACAGTGTCGCACATGGTATATTCACTGTAGCACCTCTTGCTAACGTAGATACTGCGCGCACTATTAATTTTTTCCCGTATGGCAACGTTTGTTTAAAGTTGACAGTGTGAATGGTTTTTCCTTGCCATGCAAATGACTGAATAAATGCGTCAACGAGTACGAAAAATGCTGCATCTGTTTCGATTCCCTGGAAGACGCCGACGACAAGTAACGGACTGTCAACTGCTGGACACAAGGTAGGCAAGCAGAACTTACTATTCTTTGCCATAACACGTGGCATGGCACGCGGGAACCGTAAATTTCCAAACAAAACCTACCGCGGTACCGGCGGTACCGCGGTGGAGCAGCGGCAGGGCACGGAGGAGGGGTTGCGCCATGTTGGATTTTGAGCGACTTCGTCTTCGCAAACGGCTAGAAAGCCGCTAAAGCTAGCTCGACGGCGTCAAAAGTAATTATTAAAACCTTAGCGCTTCATTTTATGAATATAATTCTCGCTGCTTATTTTAGTTTCGCAATCTATTAATAGAGCAATGAGGCTTCGATTCGTTGCAGTAATGAGCGCCTCCTACCACGGAAGCGCTGCTGAGCGCCCAGTTTGCCCAGAAATCGACTCCATTGGGTCTATGGCAGTGACCGGGCACTGGCATGGGGTTGCGGCGGTTAGTTTTATCGGCGCGCTGGCGGCACGGACACGCAGCGGCACCTGGTGGCGGTCGTTGAAACTGACGCGCGCAGCGGTCATTGGGAGCCTCGCCGCCGCACGCCAGCCAATGGGACCTTTGGGATCAGGGAAACTAGGTGCCGTTTTCACGCTTCAAGCTCATGACATCGACTCGCTCCATGGGACAGTTAATGCTTTCGTATTAAAATTGTAGTGGGGAAGCGTATTGAAGCATGTTGGAAACGAGAGCCAAATATTCTATTTTGCTCGCCAGGAGCGCTGCTCCAAACTTGGGAGCTACGGGCCCATTGGCGACATGCGCGACCGAAAGCGTCGCTGTGGTCGGTCTTCCACGGTTGGCCGAATGCTGACTATGACGTCAGCAAAGGCTTTTTTATGGACGTGAATAAGAGTAATATAAGAACTTGAATGTTGACGGTGTGTGCAGTGTTGGTTTCAAAGCGCAATGATTCAAAGCTTCCACCATGCTATTTACAAACACCATCGAACTTGTTGTTCGCAAGGTAATGACGTCATGAAAGGGAACCATAGGGAGTATTCACTGGCGGCCATAGCTGTGTGCACGAATGCTGAGCGCGTGCTGACGGCGAGCTTCCACGGTTCTTCTGAAACGTGCATTTCGCACCATCAAGAGTGCCGGTCTTAGCAGCCTATTGATGTGAGCTCGTTCTGAGCATGCGCTCTAAACAGCACCCACAAATATGGCGTACCGTGAATACTCTCTATAGAAGGGCGCCACCAAAACTTCTCACCGCTAATAGCAACTTTCCCTGGCTATGGTGCCAACGCTACAGGTGCCCGTGCAGTCGCGTAGCTTTGAGCGGCGCTGAAGCCTGTGAACGTGCGCTCTTCACTTCTTCCGAAATGCCCGAGCACGCTCACTCACGTGGCGCGCGAACAGTATACGTGAAATAAAAATATCAATAACAAAAAAGTAGAAAAAAAACAACATTGCCAGCGTTTTGATGAAATACTTAAATGTGGTGCACTATGGTTATTTTTTACACTTTATTAGCGCTGGTGAGCAGATGCTGAAAGATGATTATATACCGTTTCTATGTTTACAAAATCACGGCCCCAACAGCTATGATTTTTATCGTTTCGAAAAGTGAGTAGAGCACATGCAATAGTCACAAACGCTGAGAATCATGTGGCCACAAGCTTCTTGTTTACAAAATGCTGCGCTGTGAAGATCGCACCGCTCAGCATGCGATCTTCACAGCTCGGCACGAACCTGTTCGTCGATTCTGAAAGCGAGCAAAGCACGCGCCGTACGCCGAAGCGCTGAAAATGGAACCTCGGACAGAAGCTATTTTCTGCCTACAACTGTGACTCGTGCATAATCTCACACTTCTGATTACAAGCTCACATCTAAAATCGAGCAAAAACTAACAGCAAAGTTAGTGCTCAAAAAAAAAAATTGTGAAACCACACCGCTGCGTATTTTTCAGAAACCGAATTCCATTAACGCCGAGAAAGCCAATACATGATGGCAAGGCGTGAGTTGCGTGAGAGACTTCGTCTGCACACAAATGGCGCACTTGCAAACGCTGAAAACACGACTGTACTGTCAACGCACAACATTGCCAAATAAGGTGTTCACAGAATACGCTTGAATGGTCTGAATGGCGTGGATACTTCGGAACCACTCGACAATCAGAGCCATTTTTTTTTACTATATTGCAAGTACCCCCGCGCCGGCCGTCGACCCCTGCCGTTAGTGGCGGACGCCGGGCGAACAAAATCTAGCTCGCCTAGATCGGCGGCGAATAGCCCCTGGCCCGAGCCCACCTCGAGGGCCCGACCTGCGTGCACAGCTGCGTGCATGCAACTCGCTTGTTCCGGAAAACTTCTGCGCCGTCTGTGAGGTAAAGGCTACAAATAAATTGCGGGTGCGATTTATTAAGGCGAAAGCACTATATGTCCCATTCTGAGAAAAGGTGTCGGCGTTGTGCCCGAAAGATGGCCATAAAAATTTGGGGCTCCAATCCACGCTGTGAAGGTGGTTGGACAGCGAAGCTGTGGTATCACTATGAAAGAGAGCCGTTTACAACTCCCTGTAACGCCGAATTAGAGCGCAGCTCTTGAGGAGGAGGAGGGAAGGGTATTGAGGTTCACGTATTATCGGGGGGAGGGGTGGTCACGTGACCTTGGAGGGGTCACATGACCCCCTCGCCAAGGTCACGTGGGGGTCACGTGACCTGGGGGTGTCACGTGAGCACGGGGTAACGTGACCTCGGGGGGTCACCTGACCTCAAGAGAAAGTTTTCCGCTAGATTTAGCGGGGAAATTTTTCCGCTAGATTTAGCGGGGAAATTATTCCGATAGATTTAGCGAGGAAAGTTTTCCGCTAGATTTAGCGGGGACGTTTTTCCGCTAGATTTAGCGGGAGAAGTTTTCCGCTAGATTTAGCGGGGAAATTTTTCCGCTAGATTTAGCGGGGAAATTTTCCACTGGATTTAGCGGGGAAATTTTTCCGCTAGATTTAGCGGGAAAATTATTCCGCGAGATTTAGCGGGGAAATATTTCCGCTAGATTTAGCGGGGACGTTTTTCCGCTAGAATTAGCGGGAAACTTTTTCCGCTAGATTTAGCGGGGAAATTTCCGCAAGATTTATGTGGGGAAATTTTTCCGCTAGATTTAGCGGGGAAGTTTTTCCGCTAGACAGGGGGGAAATTTTTCCGCTAGATTTAGCGGGGAAAGTATTCCGCTAGATTTAGTGGGGAAATTATTCCGCTAGATTTAGCGAGGAAATTTTTCGGCTAGATTTAGCGGGGAAATTTTTCCGCTAGATTTAGCGGGGAAATTTACCCATAATGCACCGCGCGGTTACGCCGACGGCGACGGCGACGCCGACGCCGCTCAAGCCGGAAACGGGCGCCTAAGAGCTGCGCTCTAAAATACGTCATTAAGCACGCGCCGCTCAAGGTCAAGGCGGAAGCGCCAGAGAAATAAAACACAAAGAAAAGCACAGCAATGCAGGTGGCCGTGGCCGGCAGAGGCGCCTCGCCTGCCGGCCGCGCATTGTGGCCGGCAGAGGCGCCTCGCCTGCAAAGTGGGGAAACGTGATGTCACCGCCGGAGTGCCGTGTGCAAAAGGAAGACGTGGCGCGCTGCTTGTAGGAATGCGCTGCATGTAGGAATGCTTTCGCATTCCTACACGTAAGCAGTCTTAAGTATCTTCGGCGTGTTTTTTTTTTTTGTAGCCTTTATAATAAAGCCCTTAATTTGTAGTCACAATGCAGCCCTTAATTTTCATTACTTTGTGTCTTTTGCTATCTTCGAGCCGACTGCATTGGCGATCATAACAAGTACTGCTACCCTAAGAACACTTCGGAGGCATCTCAGTACAGGAGAGCCAAGGGAATGCTAACTGTTGCACTCTGTACTTAGTCAGGTCACCTAAGGTTCAAGATACCACCAGCCCTTCCCGAACTAGAATGTAAAACTGTTTAGCATATGACTTCTAAGCTCAGTAAGTGTAATCTTGAAGTAGTCGGAAAAATAGTTGATTTACGATGACAAGCTCGACGGAAGCTTACCCGAATTCAACCGTCACTCAGATTGACGAACTGCTCAACGTTAGCGATGAGGCCAATACCGCAAAACTGCTGCTGGAGGCAGCAGTTTTGCCGCCTCCAGCAGCAGTTTTGCTGGTGGAGGAAAAGAAAAAAGATATAAAACAAGAAACATTAACTGTAGTATATTCGTATACAAGTTTGCAATGGCCTGGCCTCGAGGTTGTTGCTTAACTTAGATGCCAGGCTTATTTCTCCTTTCAGACAGAACAGAACGAAACGAAGATTGTTTAGTAGCGTAGCTAGTCACAAGCCACAGAAAGAGCTGTTTCAGAAACAGAGGAACAGTTCTCGTACGCCAAAACACATTACTTGGATTGTAATTCATTTAGAGTAATTTGAATTACTGCAGTCAAATTCACTTTCTGGGGTACTTTGTATTGTAAATTATCGCTTTTGTAGAAAAAGTAATTAATTACAATTAAATAACTATGAAAACTATAGTACTTATAGAGGAAAACGAAGATGCTCCGCATACAGCTGCCTTACATGTCAACCCCCCCCCCCCCCTTTCCCCACACACACACACCAAAGAAAAAATCAAAATGAAGTGATTTCGGGTTGTTTACTGAATATCTTATCATTGCTAATGTCCTGATAACCTTCCTACGATACGTAAAAATAAAACATTCATTTGAATTTTTATTTGTCTATTAATTCAACTACTTTTTAGATATTTTTAGGTTGAACGGCATAAATTAAAGTAATAATAATAATAATAATAATAATAATAGTAATAATAATAATAATAATAAAAATCATAATAATAAACTAACCAAATGGCACTGCTACAAAAAATAAGGTAACTGGCTCGCATAATAGTCAGAACTCCTTTTCATAACAAGAATAAAGGAAGTGAAACAAAAACAAAACAAAAATGTTTCGAATTTTAAATTTAATACACTGAATCCTTCACGTCACACTAGAAATGAACGAATAAATTTCAATACTGAAAAATGATTTCAGTTGAACGTCGTTGACGACGGGTAACTCTCAAAGAAAAGTAATGTCAATCCTTTTTAAGTTAATTTATAAGTGTAATTATTTTTTGTGATAGTAGTTCTAATTTTAATTGACTACTTGTAGAACAAAGCGATTATAATTTCGTTTTACATTTCCGAAGTGATTTACTTAGTGCGCCCCGAAACAGTCAATATCGGGTGTGACTTTGCCACCGAAATTCTTATTATGAGGGAAAGTATCATTGCAGGATATTCCAACTTCCAACGAGTACTGCATGATCCGAAGAGGGGAAGCAAACTTAGCTTGAAACAGATACTGAGGTGGAATGCGTTGAAACTTTCAAAAACATGTTTATGTATAATAGAAGGGAGGCGTGTGGTCAGGAGTTTTTTCTGTAATAAGTGATGACTTGGCTATTGCTACTACAACTTCCCAAAATTGCTTCAAAGTGTCAAAAATTGATCAAACCTATTACGTTTTGGCAACCACCCACGGCTTCCAAAGGCGATTTCGCAGTTGAGGTCGATTAGCCATCTCTGCGTGCTTGCTCGAAGTTAAAATGAAAGACTCGTGGTTCCGAAAACATCCTGCATGACAGTCAACTCTAACTTAAATGGAATTGAAAGTGTCTCCGTGTGCGATTCCATCTTGTGTCTTTTTAATAATACCTAAAAAAAGAGAACATAGTTAACATCTTTACTTGTTAGCAAGTTTTTAATTTGGAGAAATATATTTAGAACTACGGTATTTTATAAACATTTTAGACGAATCTTTGTTTTTAGGTTTTTGTCAAATACTAAAATACAGAAAGTAACACCAGGTTTGCATCGTTATATGTTATAATTTTGAACATAATTACTTAAAATTCTAAGTATTAATTAGCCCCACCCCGCATTCTTCATGTGGGGCCCACGCCGGCCCCACGTGATCTGCCAAGCTCGCGTTATTGACATTGCTACAAGACAGAATTAGGCTCAGATTCGCCGTTTGGAAGGTGATCCATCTTTTGTTGCATCGGTTCCGGTTCCCACGCTCGTGCCTGGCGTCAATATTGGGAATGGGTGAAGAGATGAACTCTTACGGAAAATAAAACGAAAAAGCAGCCTCTCTACTGCCTATGCTTCTTGCTTGAACGGATTCATACGAGGCAGCTGGGAAAAGGGGCAGCAGCTGGGAAAAGGGGCAGCGCTTCGCCAGGAAGGCGAAGATTTCCAGCGTCTACATTGGAGAGAATCCGGCAAGTTAGAACAAAGCCAAAAAAAATTACGATTGCAATTTTTATTTTAGATTTAATTATAGATTATTCAGAGCTTACTTTATAAAAAGTTCGACTAGGTCATGTTTTTTTTTGGGGGGGGGGGGACTCTATTGTCCCTGCTCCTTCAGCTTACTGGTAACATGGGACAAATCTTGTGCTTTTTCTGTCATTACTGACATCGTTGTAAGAGTAATTTTTGTTCGTTGCCTGTTTGCCTAACTTGGTTTAGACAAAAAAAACATTTGGTGACTTTAATTCACAGCTGCCGAGTACTGACCAGGTGCACTTACGTTCTTTCATGGTGAATCGTTTCACATCAATTGCATGGGGTCCGCTTTGTTCAGTGTATGTAGGATTATGCTGTTCTATATTTCTGAGAAAGAGTAGTACAAACAGATATTTATAGTGCGAGCGAGTGGCATATTACATTTTACATTATAACATACTGACCAAATTCTTAAAATCATAGCTTAAAACCGCAGAGTAAAATATTTGTGTAATGGTCGGAGCCAGGATCTCTTTTGTTTAAATTTCCCATTCATGTTTTAAATATGCGACGATTTCCAATGCAAAATGGGCAGTTTTTCAACACTGCTGCTTATTTCCGTTTGCGTTTTGATTATTCGCGATGTGCCTTTGTCATAAAATATGGCTCTGTCAGGCGAGTCATAAATTGGCGGTGTAACGATTTTTCTACTTTGCGCAAATACCCCTTATTACAAATTCCCGACGTTGATAACCTATTCCCCTCGTTGAATGGTAGTCGCAAAAATAGGTAGAGTCGTAAAAGAACACATTTCCACAACTTGGCATTCAACTTGCGATAAAGATAAGAATCTCTGGAGAAGGGGAACAAAGGCCAAACAAAAATCTCCAAGCAAAGTCAGATGACTGGTGCTGGACTGAAAAATTCCGCCTGGTCCTGGTATCAAACCAGGGACTTTTCATTTCTAATAGAGCGCTCTACCAACTAAGCTAACCCTGAGTAATACCCCTGTCAGACGGCAGCTAAAATGGCATTTACGCCAAATGACATTCAGTGTAAATGTCATTTAGGCACTGCCACACGGCAACTCGAATGGCATTTAACTTAAATGCCATTTCGGGTAAACAGAGTTCCCCAAACTCATTTAAGGCTCACAAAGCGTACTCTCGATGGCAGCGCTCGACACATATTACGGGATTGTTTTAAAAAAAGAAGGCATATATTGCGGAAACAATTTTTACATCGTTTTAATTACGAAAATAATTTTTTAACGCGTATTTCGCACGCACTTTACGTTCCCAATTGTTTAACCTACTCACGACTCCAGTTATCCAGTAGGCCTAATGGCTCTGAACCGCTTAACCTGTCGCGCGCTCGCCTCGGTCGGCTCTCGGTTCGTTGGTTCCACTTGCGATGCGCTCCTCATTTACGCGTATTTACGATGTCGAAAGGAGCGCCTGCCGACAAAAAAAAAGGCGACCTGTCCCGCGAGACGTCGGTACTCAAACTATGTGAGACGAGCACCTCGAATGTCTTCGGTAGCAGAAGCGGAACGGCGGGTTCTGCACCGGCCTACGGGCGATTTGAGAAGCCCTCCGTTTCCTCAAGATATACGTCGCACTCCATCACAATACCGAAACCTCAAGGAACATTTTTGGGTAAGATATAACTTTCACGGTGGGCATAACCAACAGGAGCACGCGAAACAATTAGCGGAGCGGACGGCCGTCTAGTATTCGTTTTGTGTGTGTGGGTCGTCGCAGCACTGCGTACTTCGAACGAGTACTGCGTACCTCGAACGAGTTCATTGCACGACCGGCTTGGTCGTGGATATACTAGCTGACTTCGCCTAGCAGCGCTTTAAATTTCGCGTTTGTTGCTCTGGCAACAGCTCGCGAAGTTAGCTGAATGTTTACTTGGCTGCCGCGAAGTAGAGATTCTGGGAAGAATGCAAGACGACAAAAAGTGGTTACTTTTCTTTAAATGGTACAAATCTTGTAAATGCCCTGTTGTTGTAATAAACGTAGTGTAGGTATTCGCCACCATGACTTCTTACCGGCTTTTACATTCCCATTGACATTCTTCAAAAAGAAATAAAAAGAAATGCTGCGTGAAGTCAGACTCTCAATGCTTATATTTCTAGCTTTCTTTGATGTTGGATAATCCCATACTGTTTCAAAGCGAAATATGCTACGTGTGTTTACATGATACGTGCACAATTTTATTCCAAAACATCCTAAAAATTGTTTAATAAGGTATTGCATCTATACATTGAATACAGTTGCTGCACAGTTGCTACTTGAGATATTTACGTGTTCCAGAAAACATCTGCTGCTGGGGGCCACCATAGAAGTAGGCAAAGTGAGCTGGCTACATTACAGAGGAATCTACAAGTTCCCGGGATCACTGTCTCTAAATAAGTGGCAGTTTCTTGCAGCCATGGCCACTTTTGTGACATTCTCCTCACTTGTTTTCAGACGTGCAGTGTGAAAGCATCGCAGAAAGCAACCTGTGTGAGGTACCTTCTAGAAGAGCAGCAATAAAATAATTGTGTGAGGCTGACGATGACAGTGCAATAGCCAGCATCAAGGCTGCCACTGGTATTGACCCCAATATGCCCGAGACTAGTGGCAATGTCAGTGATGATGCCATGAGTTCCAGAACAGGCCGACGAAGCAGTGGTATAGACCGACACGCGGCCCTGACGTCACGCAGCTGCGGTGGCGCTGTCGACGGCACTGCGCATGCGCAGACGCTTCGCTTAACGCGAATTCGGTTTCTGCGCACGCGCAGTGCCCACACCTGGTGTGGGCAAAAGCGGATTTGTTTGTAAACAGCGTGTTGGTCTATAAGGGCCAGCACAAGCCGTAATGTGCAGCTGAGCTGACAAGAGTGAAGAGGAAAAGGCCACATAGCCATAGAAGCTGCTTCGGCTTGTTGTTGAAGCAGCCCGATATGCCCCACTAGAGCACTCGGAAGATGCGAGTCGCAGTAGCAGTGCCATGAAATGTTGGAGAAGCAACTACTCGCATTGCGCAGAAGGTTGAGTGGCTAATTACGTTCAATAAAGAAGGTGGTCATCGTCTTAAAGACGAAAATCGATTTCGTCGCTGCAAATCTTATGGAGGCGAAGGAATTGTGAGAAGGGAATAGAGTTGATTTGGGACCTAGGATGCATCAAGGAGTAAAGAAGGTAGTTCTGGCTGTCAGTGGGTTTATAGTGCACAGAGGTGTGTCACCAGTGACTTTTAAGTCTAGGAAGCTGACAGCGCATTTCGATATCAGTGAGGTAAACTTGAGGGAGGGGTAGGCGTTACAGAGTGCAGACCACCACGTTTCCACCCTTATCGGCTGGCTTGGTTACGAGGTTAGTGCGGTTTCGAAGGGATTTTAGAGCGGTAACTTCTTGTGGGGTTGCGTTCAGGTATTTAGAGATTAGCTTGCTAGAGGAGTTGGCAATGATGCTACGACATGCTTTGATTGAACTGTCAGTTTCAGGGTGTTTGGCGGGAAGCGGGGTACGGATACTTGTCTTTGGGTTAATGGTGTCGAACATGGTGCGATTAAAGTTAGACGGATGCTGGGTGAAGTAGGCATCGGAAGAATTGTTCGCTGTCCACATGTAAAAACAAAAGAAGGTTAAGGTCGGCTTTGAAGTGCAGGGACGAAGGACAGGCCCTTCGATAAGATAACGTGTTCAGGGGCAGTGTGGGGTAAATCGTCTCGTATGGTGACATTATCATTGCGTTGGACGGCAGCCTCATCATTTAGGGGCAAGAGAGTGTCTAGTTTCCTTGATTTACAGGTGAGACCATAGGCATAGAGATACGAGTTGACTTCCAGAATTTTGTCAACAAGTTTGCATGAGTGTGAATGGAAAGATGAGTCAAGGGACTTGAGGAGTCTTAGCGACGCTGAGCGTTTGGCGTAACTGGGCACAGTGGTCATTATCATATCTCAGATGTGCCTTCACTAGGTGGGGAGCAGCATTATCTAATATTTGTGACACTTTTGAAGGGCCGGAGGAATTCTCACTGGCAGTTGGAAGGAGGGCCGGTGTGTTTGCACGCAAGACATGTCGGAGTGCCGCACGGCGTGGTACCAGGGAGCAAAGTCTGAGGCTTTGTGGACTGGTTGCTGCATACTGGGAGGGATCGTAAGTTGGGCTGTCGATAGGAAGTTGGGGTGGGTGCTTTAGAAGTAACTGTAGAGTCTATGAGGTGGGAAGTGGTCTCCATGATTAGTTTGCCGAGCCTGGGTACGGAGGGATGGAACGTAAAGATGAGGGGGTTTCGGAGTGGTTGCTGCATACTGGAAGGGATCGTAAGTTGGGCTTCGATAGGAAGTTAGGGTGGGTGCTTTAGAAATAACTGTAGAGTTTATGAGGTGGGAAGTGGTCTCCATGATTAGTTTGCCGAGCCTGGGTACGGAGGGATGGAACGTAAAGATGAGGGGGTTTTGGAGTGGTTGCTGCATACTGGAAGGGATCGTAAGTTGGGCTTCTATAGGAAGTTAGGGTGGGTGCTTTAGAAATAACTGTAGAGTCTATGAGGTGGGAAGTGGTCTCCATGATTAGTTTGCCGAGCCTGGGTACGGAGAGATGGAACGTAGAGATGAGGGGGTTTCGGAGTGGTTGCTGCATACTGGAAGGGATCGTAAGTTGGGCTGTCAATAGGAAGTTAGGGTGGGTGCTTTAGAAATAACTGTAGAGTCAACGAGGTGGAAAGTGGTTTTCATGATTAGTATGCCGAGCCTGGGTACGGAGGGATGGAACGTAAAGATGAGGGGGTTTCGGAGTGGTTGCTGCATACTGGAAGGGATCGTAAGTTGGGCTTTGATAGGAAGTTAGGGTGGGTGCTTTAGAGATAACTGTAGAGTCAACGAGGTGGAAAGTGGTTTTCATGATTAGTTTGCCGAGCCTGGGTACGGAGGGATGGAACCTAAAGATGAGGGGGTTTCGGAGTGGTTGCTGCATACTGGAAGGGATCGTAAGTTGGGCTTTGATAGGAAGTTAGGGTGGGTGCTTTAGAAATAACTGTAGAGTCAACGAGGTGGAAAGTGGTTTTCATGATCAGTTTGCCGAGCCTGGGTACGGAGGGATGGAACGTAAAGATTAGGGGGTTTCGGAGTGGTTGCTGCATACTGGAAGGGATCGTAAGTTGGGCTGACGATAGAAAGTTAGGGTGGGTGCTTTAGAAATAACTGTAGAGTCAACGAGGTGGAAAGTGGTTTTCATGATCAGTTTGCCGAGCCTGGGTACGGAGGGATGGAACCTAAAGATGAGGGGGTTTCGGAGTGGTTGCTGCATACTGGAAGGGATCGTAAGTTGGGCTGTCGATAGGAAGTTAGGGTGGGTGCTTTAGAAATAACTGTAGAGTCAACGAGGTGGAAAGTGGTTTTCATGATTAGTTTGCCGAGCCTGGGTACGGAGGGATGGAACATAAAGATGAGGGGGTTTCGGAGTGGTTGCTGCATACTGGAAGGGATCGTAAGTTGGGCTGTCGATAGGAACTTAGGGTGGGTGCTTTAGAAATAACTGTAGAGTCAACGAGGTGGGAAGTGGTTTTCATGATTAGTTTGCCGAGCCTGGGTATGGAGGGATGGAACGTAAAGATGAGGGGGTTTCGAAGTGGTTGCTGCATACTGGAAGGGATCGTAAGTTGTGCTTTAATAGGACGTTAGGGCGGGTGCTTTAGAGATAACTGTAGAGTCTACCAGGTGGAAAGTCGTCTCCATGATTAATCTGCTGAGCCTGGGTGTGGAGGGATGGAATGTGATGATGAGGGTGTTGCATGGTGGTTTAGATCTTGGTTGAGGAAATAGAGCGTCGTGTTGCGAAACATTAGAGACGCGACTGCTCGCATTGCGCAGAACGCTGAGTGGGTAGCTACTTTCAATAAAGAAGGCAGTCATCGTCTTAAAGGGGCACTCAGGTGGATTCTGAGATCGTCTATTTTTTGTCATAACTCAATCTATGGACTCTAAGCATCCTAAGAAACCCGAAATTACATACAAGGGCAGTCAATCTCGCTATTTAAAATTCTATTAAAAATTGTGGCATGCCCTCCTTTCTGCGCCGTGTCGCAGAACGCCAGAGGGTGCCATCGGACGGGAAGGCAACAGGGGAGGGCACATGACAGCCAATTACGAATAATGGCTTCCCGGCACACTAAATTTTCAAACATGTGCGCCTTTGAAAAATCAGTCCGCCGAGAAGCCGTCACTCGTGACTGGCTGTCGCGTGCCCTCCCATGCTGCCTTCCCGTCCGGTGGCACCCCCCCGGTGTTCTGCGCTACGGCACAGAAAGGGTGGCGTGCCACAATCTTTAATTGGATTTTTACTATGAAAATCGGCTGCCCTTGGACGCTATCTTGGGTTTTTTAGGATGCTTAAAGCCCATAGATTGAGTTATGCCAATAAATAGACGATCTTAGAATCCACTTGAGTGCCCCTTTAAGCTGTTGACGGAAATCAATGTCGTTGCTGCAAATCCTGCAAAGGCAAAGGATCTGCAGCCTCAAACGCCTTTTTGAGCTCCAGCACTGGTTTGCCCAGGGGACGACGCTGCACCCTTTTGTCCAGGACACCACACACCAGACGGTCCCATAGCATGGCTGACAAGGTCTCACCAGAGTTGCAGTGTTCGGAGAAGCGGCGCGGGGCGGGGACGAAATTCGAGATGCTTTCTCCAGGCTGTTGGCTGCACTTATGAAACGCAAAGCACTGAACAATCACTGACAGGCACGGTGTGTAGTGGGCGGTGAGCTCCAACACAGTGTCCGCATAGGGAGTCCACTGGCACACACAACGAGCATAAGACGGAGTATATTGTCGGTCCACAAACGCTACATAGGACTGCGCATATTGGGGACTCCTCGAGGATGTTGAGCACAATGAAGAAAAAGTTTAGTCGCTCCTGGTACAGGGGCCACGTTTCAATCTTTTTGGGTCGAACTCTTCGAGATGTCTCAGCCGCCCCATGATAACAACGTTAGGCTCGTCCTTTTTCGCCATATGCTCTCGTCGTTGCCAAGTTGCCACGAAGCTGTCGTTGCTCAAAAAAGTGTGGTTGCGTGCCTCGGAGTTTGAATTTCTTAATTCTCGTTGTTGCCCAAAGCTTTATTCAGGCGGCCGACTTGGCCGTGCAGAAAAGAGGAGTTAGACAAGAGACACGTGGTTTACGAAGAGTCCCCAGAATGACAAACGGTTCGGTAAAACCAGCTTGACTCGCCTTGGCTTGACTTCTGCCGACTCGCCGATGTTGCCAGACGCACACACACAACACTCACGATGCAAGATTCCGTTTCATTTTAAGTGCAAGATCCAGGCTTTCAATGTCGCTACCAAGCATGCACGATCATGTAGTGGTAGCATTGTTCAGGGCAACATGCTCATGCTCATAGCTTCAGCTTCACTCGCGCATGAAGTAAATGAAACCATAGCCCCTGTATCCACTCCAATTCTCCAAGTCAGTAGTAGGCTGAAATTTATCCATCACTACAAGAAGTTGGGAGTGATGCTGAGAAGTCTGGGAGGGTCGTCGCATGTACGGAATTGACTGAACGACGTGCCGTTCCCTGCAAGATGATGTCCTGGGTTGGGCAAGGTTCGAGCATGTTGGATGTTATCAGGAACACGTGGTTACACAGGATCCGTGGGGACACGGCGGTCCCATTGACTGTGGCCATATGTGCCTGGGGCGTCACTGCTTCCCGAGTGCTAGCCAGTGCCAACCTCTGGAAGATGGTCACGAAACTGCCTCAGCATCCCAACATTGAGATACTGGAACTGGTAGCAGTGGCCTAGGAGAGCCAGAGGAATCACTGTAGTTGGATAGAAACATTGCAACAGATGCATCAGTCCTCTAGGCATAAAATATCTTACACCTTAGACATATTATTCTCAAAATTGAAGATTCAATGGGGAAGCAGAGCAGTCAAAATTTCACCACACAGCTAGCTTGGAACATTTCTTGGAAACTTCACAGAATGGCAAAGATTCTATAGCTTCTAAACATAGTATTTACAGTGCTAGAAGCTGGCACTCTTGTCTCGTACTTAGAAACAGTTATTCAGTCATTTTCACCTCATCAAGGATGCACAATTGGGAAGATGATCAATCCAGTTGTTTTATTCACATTAAAACGAGTTAACGAATAACTTTAGAATGCTGACAGGAGCTATATCAGTTAGTTTTGAGTGACATTCAGTAAAAGGAAGACAAGTGAGTTTTTTTTTTTTCTTTTTGATTTTGTGAGTTTGAAACAAGATTGCCTGCATTTTCTAAGGGCTAAAAAAACATGTAGGGATATTATTTGTACTAGTTCAAACATTTTTTTCTTGTTTTTTTGCAAAAAAGGGTACTTACTATTTTTATTGTGCTTTGGTAGCCGCTGGTGCTGAAACTTGATGTCCCAGGTGGCATTCCTACAGCGATTCCCTATGACCTGAGGGAGTCCTGGGGCAGTTCGGTTATCCCGTGTGTGTTTAACCGTTCAGCGGTCGCGGCGGCGCTCACGATCTCCGGCCAGTCGCGTCGGAGGGATGCGATCACTAGGCAGTGGTTTGCCTCACGACGAGCAAGTTGGCGATGGTTCTGTCCTCCGCAGGAGAGTATGGCTTTGCAGCGCCGACTCACTTTGTCACTGGGGTGGTTAGGTGCACGCAAGTCACCTGGCGAACCAAGCACTCTATGTAACACCGATACAGATTCACAAGGTGCCTGATCACGTCGCCGGCATCAGCCAAACGCCTGCTTGAAGACGCAGTACGTTAGTAGGTACGGTAGCCTGTCTTCCAACAGAAGCTCGCGGAATGCGTCTACGACGAAGATGATGGACGGCCTTCTCAACAGCCGGAGAAGCTCGAACCAAGATCAATCCATACCGCCGTGATAGTGACGGCGGAAGCGCAATACGGCATCCAGGATCCCTCGCAGACGTAGAAGTGAACACGGCAGCCGAAGATCGAGCGTGAGGGACAACCAGAGCAAGCAAGCACTACCGAAATTAACGAAAGAACTGTACGAGCAAGCTGTCAGCTGTAGTCGCGGAGCGCGGGAGGCTCGGCTTACGGATCGGCTTATGACAACGTTAGGTTGGCTAATGGCTTTCGCCCCACGCTTCGCTTTATTTTTTTGTCAGAAACTAGTGAGCGCAACTTTCTATCCCAGTTTTTTGTTATATTTTCTTGTCCCAGCAGACAACACAGACAAAAAGAAGTGTTTTGCCGTGTCAAAATTGTTTATTGACGAAAACGTGTTCTATGTGCACGAGACGAATTTGCGATCGCAATCGTTATAGACATCACCTAAATGCCATTTTAGTTGTCGTCTGGCAGGTCCCATCATGAATGTCATTTGAAAACCTGAATGTCATTTGGCGTAAATGCCATTTTAGCTGCCGTCTGACAGGGGTATTAAACGTCAGTAGAGTAGAGGGTTTAAACAGCTGCCACCAGTCTAAAACCACCAAGGGTGAACGGCTTGAAGGTTATGATGATAATGCAATTAATGTAAAGGTGCAAGCGAGCTGGGCAAGAATAACGATAATAATCCCTGGAGAAAGCCAAAAGAGTCACCAAGATTCCATCCACGCTCTGAGTTGGTGGCAGGCCAGACTTCTACAAAACTCTCTGAAGGTATGGTGCTAAGCCGTTTCTGAGGAAAAAAGTGCGGCGGTCCGGTTACTGGGGAGTCCCTGGAAGACCTGGAAAAAAAAGTGAAAGCCGTTTACAACTCCCTGTAACACCGAATTAGAGCGCAGCTCTTGAGGAGGAGGAGGGAAGGGTACTGGGGGGGTGAAGTGACCTGGGGGGGGGGGTCACGTGACGATGCCGATCATGTCATCAGTGACGTCACTGATGACGTCATCCGTGATGATGACAATGACGATGCGGATGCCGTGACGTCATCAGTGACGTCACTGATGACGTCATCAGTGATGATGATGCTGACGATGCGGATGCCGGTGAGGTCATCAGTGACGTCACTGATGACGTCATAAGTGACGATGACGATGCGGGCTCCGATGACGTCATCAGCGATGATGACGATGACGATGCGGATGTCGGTGACGTCATCAGTTACGTCACTGATGACGTAATCCGTGATGATGGCGATGACGATGTGGATGCCGGTGACGTCATCAGTGACGTAACTGATGACGTCATCAGTGATGATGACGATGACGATGCGGATGCCGGTGAGGTCATCAGTGACGTCACTGATGACGTCAGCAGTGATGATGACGATGCGGATGCCGGTGACGTCATCAGTGACGATGACGTCATCGAGGAGGTCACGTGACCTTGGCGGGGGGTCACGTGACCCTGGGGGTGGTCACGTGACCTCGGGGGGGGGGGGGGGGGTCACGCGACCTCGGGGGTCACGTGACCTCGGGGGTCACGTGACTTTGGGTGTCACGTGACCTTGGGGGTCACGTGACCCTGGGGGAGGGGTCACGTGACCTTGAGGTGACCTTGGGGGCCACGTGACCTTGGGATGACCTTGGGGGTCGCGTGACCTTGGGATGACCTTGGCTACGCCGACGCCGACGCCGCTCAAGCCGGGAACGGGCCCCTAAGAGCTGCGCTCTAAAACAAGTGAACGGTCGCAGGGACGTGGTGCTGTTGGGGGATGCTCCGGCGCCGGCAGGATTGCTGCAAGTCCCGGAAAAGGGGTTCAAGTTTGCCAGAAGTGACGGTGAAACCTCACGAGTTCTCACTTTAGTTAGGAATGTGGCTGCCAGGGCTGACGAAGCTGACAGAGATAGATGTATTCCAGAGGGTGTAGAGTCCTTGCCGGGCGTGTTGGGATGTCGCAAACCTAGGCCCAAGATTGGTAGAATTTTTAGGGCGCAGCTCTTAGGGGCCCTTTCCCGGCTTGAGCGGCGTCGCCGTCGCCGTCGGCGTCGGCGTCGCCGTCGGCGTAACCAAGGTCATCCCAAGGTCACTTGACCCCCAAGGTCATCCCAAGGTCACGTGACCCCAAGGGTCGCGTGACCCCTCCCCAAGGGTCGCGTGACCCCAAGGTCACGTGACACCCAAGGTCACGTGACTCCCCAAGGTCACCCCAAGGTTACGTGACCCCTCCCCCACGGTCACGTGACCCCCAAGGTCACGTGACACCCAAAGTCACGTGGCTCCCCAAGTCACGTGACCCCCGGGGTTACGTGACTCCCGATGACGTCATCAGTGACGTCACTGATGACGTCACCGGCATCCGCATCGTCATCGTCATCGTCACTGATGATGTCTCCGGCATCCGCATCGTCATCGTCATCATCGCTGATGACGTCACCGGCATCCGCATCGTCATCGTCATCATCACTGATGACGTCACCGGCATCCGCATCGTCATCGTCATCATCACTGATGACGTCACCGGCATCCGCATCGTCATTGTCATCATCACTGATGACGTCATCAGTGACGTCACTGATGACGTCATCGGTATCCGGATCGTCATCGTTACTGATGACGTCATCGGCATCGGCATCGTCACGTGACCCCCCTAGGTCAGGTGACCCCCACCCAAGGTCACTTGACCCCCCCCCCCCCCCAGTCATATTTCGGCAAACCGCACTCATAAGGGCCCTCACTCACCCTCACTCACCCTCATCTTCACAGGTGAGGTGAGGGTGAGTGAGTTTCTGAACCAGGAAAATTCATGAGTGTGAGGGCCGTTAGGGCGGTGAGGGCCGTGAGGGCCGTGAGAGTGGTGAGGGCCGTGAGGGCCGTGAGGGCCATGAGGGCCATGAGGGCGGTGAGGGCGGTGAGGGCGGTGAGGGGTATGAGTGCGTGAGGGGCGTGAGGGCGGTGAGTGGCGTGAGGGCCATGAGTGCGTGAGTGGTGTGAGGATGGTGAGTGCGTGAGGGGTGTGAGGGCCATGAGTGCGTGAGGGCAATGAGTGGCATGAGTGGCGTGAGGGCCGTGAGGGCCGTGAGGGCGGTGAGTACATGAGGTGGTGTGAGGGCCATGAGTGCGTGAAGGCGGTGAGTGCGTGAGGCCCCCTTCAGATCGAGCATCTTTCTCAGCAATTTTGGTGGTAATGGCGGGTTGTTCTCTAGCTTTCCCTAGATCGACACGAATTGCTGAGATCGGGTTCGGCTCGAAATAAGCAAGCAACTCGAAGCAATTCGAATGCGTTTGAAGCGGTTGCATCCAATCTGGGACGCAAAATTTTCACGTGATACCTCGTGCCGGCGATGATGACACCGAAAGACTTGGTTCTGGTTTGAAATCGATCGTTTTTTTTTGGAAATAAACTGTTTCAGAAAGGTGCATTAGTATTCTTAACGAGATTTAAATGCATAAAAACACGTTTATGACGCGTAATTGTGTCTAAATAGTGCAAGAAAAATAAAATTTTGTGATGACGATGGCTGCGTGTGATCGCGGGCGGCCCGTGTTGCTGGTGTTGCGACGTAAAGTTTCTGGGCGCAACTGCCCCATGTGAAGCTGGCCTGAGTGGCGTGAGGGTCATCAGTGCGTGAGGGGCGTGAGGGGTGTGAGGGCCGCAGGGGCGGTGAGGCGCGTGAGGGCGGTGAGTGGCGTGAGGGCGGTGAGTGGCGTGAGGGCGGTGAGTGGCGTGAGGGCGGTGAGCGGCGTGATTGCGGTGAGTGGCGTGAGGGCCGTGAGGGCGGTGAGGGCCGTGAGGGCGGTGAGGGCCGTGAGGGCGGTGAGGGCTATGAGTGCGTGAGGGCCGTGAGGGCGGTGAGGGCCGTGAGGGCGGTGAGTGGCGTGAGGGCCATGAGTGAGTGAGGGGCGTGAGGGCCGTGAGGGCGGTGAGGGCCGTGAGGGCCGTGAGGGGCGTGAGGGCCGTGAGGGCAATGAGTGCGTGAGGGCCGTGAGGTTCAGTGAGGGTGAGTGAAGGGCTGACGGTGAGTGTTAGTGTGAGGGTGAGGGTGAGTGAGGGGCTGAATATGAGTGTAGCTGTGAGGGTGAGGGTGAGTGAGGGGCTTAGATGAGTGTGGCTGTGAGGGTGAGGGTGAGTGAGGGCGACCTAAAATGCCGACCTCTGCCCCCAGTACCCTTCCCTCCCCCTCCTCAAGAGCTGCGCTCTAATTCGGGGTTACAGGGAGTTGTAAACGGCTTTCACTTTTTAGAGCGCAACTCTTAGGCACCCGTTCCCGGCTTGAGTGGCGTCGGCGTCGCCGTCGGCGTCGCCGTCGCCGTTGGCGTCGCCGTCGGCGTAACTGCGAGTAACCGTCGTAACCCTCGTGAGGGTTACGAGGGTTACGAGGGTTAATCTCACGAGGGTTACCCTCACGAGGGCTACGAGGGTTACTAACCCTCGGAACCCTCACGAGGGTTACGAGGGTTATGAGAGTTACCCTCACGAGGGTCACGAGGGTTATGAGAGTTACCCTCAGGAGGGTCACGAGTTACCCTCACGAGGGTTATGAGAGTTACCCTCACAAGGGTCACGAGGGTTATGACAGTCACCCTCATGAGGGTCACGAGAGTTACCCTCACGAGGGTCACGAGAGTTGCCCTCACAAGGGGTACTAGGGTTACCCTCACGAGGGTCACGAGGGTTATGACAGTCACCCTCATGAGGGTCACGAGAGTTACCCTCACGAGGGTCACGATAGTTGCCCTCACAAGGGGTACTAGGGTTACCCTCACGAGGGTCACGATGGTTACCCTGGGGATACCCCCGAGGTCACGTGACCCCCCGTTGACGTCATCGCCACTGATGACGTCACCGGCATCCGGATCGTCATCGGCATCATCACTGATTACGTCATCAGCGGCGTCACTGATGACGTCACCGGCCTCCGCATCGTCATCGTCATCATCACTGATGACGTCATCTGTGACGTCACTGGCATCCGCATCATCATCATCATCATCACTGATGACGTCATCACCGGATGACGTCACTGATCACGTCATCGGTATCCGCATCGTGATCGTCACTGATGGGGTCATCAGTGACGTCATTGATGGCGTCATCGGCATCGTCACCTGACCCCCTGATGTCACGTGACACCCTAAGGTCACTTGATTCCCACAAGGCCACGTGACCCCCCCCCAAGGTCACGTGACCCCCCCCCCCCCACCCCGCCCCCTGAGGTCACTTGACCCACCCCCCCAGTACCCTTCTCTCCTCCTCCTCAAGAGCTGCGCTCTAATTCGGCGTTACAGGGAGTTTCAAACGGCTTTCATTTTTTTCCTTTTACGTAGACGAAGCTTTTAAGTTAATACTAACTTATAAGGAAGGTGGGTTCCCCTCGTGCCCGTAGGAGTGTTTTGGATAAGGCTGTTCAAGCCATTAGTAAAAATTAAGAAAAACAAACAGATTGAAAAAGTGATCGTGAGTAAATTAAAGCAAAGGGCTGTGAAGTTGTGTCAGGATTTGTGTCTTCAGAGGCTAACCGCCGAATTAACATGCTCACTCCAATTGGGGCGCCCCTCCACTTCCTCAAGGAAGGCGCGAGGGCCGGCACTGACCAATCACGACGACGGATAGGCGGCCGCGATTGGCCAGCACGGCCCTCGCGCCTTCTTCAGGGAAGTGGAGAGGCGCCTTAATTGAAGTCAGGTTTGTGAATTCGGAGGTTAGGGTGTCAATACAAAAAGAAAAAGGTCTCCACCTCAAAGTTTTTTTTACTCTTAAGCCTCTCAAGGACTGCATGCCGTTTCGGGCGATTGTTCCCCAGAAAGGTTTTAGGCACGTGCACATGGCGTCCTTTCTGATAGCATCCTCGATCATCCGCACCGGTGCGCACCGGGGCACTGAGGTGCGCCCCTTCATCTTCGATCAAGTGCACCGGTGCGCACCCTACGTCCTCGATCAACGAAGCGCACCCTCCCGGTGCGGCTTTTCGTTGCCCCAACGTGCACCAAGAAAATCGGCGGTGCGCCGGGGGGCAGTCCCATCAGGCATTGCGGCGTTGCGGCCAGGAGCGGGAATCGAGAAGATGGCGGGAGTAGCAGACGCGCAGACTATCGAGATGGCGATCTTGCAAAAACGAACACGCCTTGCAGTTGCACTAGATGATTTCCTCGGGTCTTCTGACGGCGAGACGACGAGCTTCTCACCATCGCCGCGATTACTGGCGATTGCTGCGGTGGCAAGGAGCGCCCGAAAAGCACGAACTTCGTGGAAAGCGGCGCGAATAATAATTGGGGTTGTGGGGATATTTATACAGCGTGTAGTTGGTCTGCCATTGAAGTTGCGACGAGTCACACGCTGTAGATGAGCAATTTAGCCAGTGCAGTACAACCGCTAGCCTGGGGTCTTTAACGTGCACCACGCAGTAGTGATACACGACCGCACGCCGGTACGATGCTCATCCAGATCGAGACGGGCAGGGGTGGGGCTCGAACCCAGGATCCCTGGGTTCTGCAGCGCGAGCTTTCGCTCCACGCGCGTCGAGCTGGGTGTGCGCTTCAGCCCACTCGGCCACCGATCCCCCCAAGCGGCGCGAGGCGTTTTGATGACAGCGAGGTACGGCTATTATCTGGTGTTTCGTTTTCTTGAACTAATAATGATGGCCAACATATACATGTGGAATTGTCACCCGCTTCGTGACCCCATCGACAATCACGTCCACGATGTTTATTTCTGTGGGACCGTCAAATTCGCGAGTAAAAAAATAAAAGAAATTGATAGCAGACGGGCACCGTGCGCTGACCTACGCAAAATAAACGAACAAAACGCGAAGTGACGCAAGGTGGAGCTCGCCGCGGTGCACCGGCGCGGCGCAGTTTGTCCAGTTTGTCCTCGATGTTGCACCGACATCGCGCTGCACGACCGAGGAGCGCTGTGCACTGTGCTGGTTTCAGGGCGATTCCGGTGCGAGTTGATCGAAGATGCTATGAATAAGAACCTTTTGCTCCTCCTTTCCGGGTTCGCAGTTCAGTGAGCGTTGTTGATTTCCTGAGGGAGGGCCAGCCGGGCACGTGAGTTTTGACTCCGAGGGTTTGTTATATTCTACACGTCAACGAGAGATGATCGTCGCGGTAAAGGGGTGCATTGAAGCTTACGGGACAGTTTCGTTTCAAAATGCCTGTGGAGTGAGCGTTGATAATTTTTAGAGGTGCTGTGTTTTTATTTCAAGTCAACGTACGTTGTCTACGATGGTTCCCAGTTTTTTCAGAAGCAGAGAGTTTGTATTGGGTCTAGCGTTACCCCTGTGCTGAGCGACATTTTTCCTTCAAGTTGCAATAGAGGCATTGTAAGTGGTATTGGAGGTGCTGTGATCCGGGTGTTTAGGTACGCCGATGATTACCTGGTGCTTCTCTGGAACAAAGGTTCTGTTCAAAGTAGAGGATTTTTTTTGTTTACAGTGCTTAGACGTCAAACTTCACTTTTTGGCTAGACATGTCTGTTGGGGCTTTAATCGTAGGTGCAAAAAAACTGTTTTCCCTTTTGACTCCAGCCATTCTAAATTGATGAAGTGGGGGATTGCAGTGGGTTGCCTTCGGGAGGCACTGGTTAAGTCGTGCCCACACCGTATGCCTCCTAGTTTTGCTAATCAGGCTACTAAGCTTCAGCAGGGTGGCTACCGAGTTGGCCTGTCGACTGGTGTGGCGGAAGGCCTGATAAGAGGGCTTCGTGACCCGTGTAAGGTTGACAGGGAAAGGCCTAAAATGAGGCCTATGGTTTTATCTTATGTGCATAAGGTCTCACACAACCCCAAAAAAAGTTGCGCAACGTCGTAGAGCGCCAGTGGTTTTTTCGGCGCTTTCGAAGTTAGGGCGTCTTTGCGCTAAAGTCGACAGGGGTAGGGTTATTAGTGCTGTATGTGGCAAGAACCACAAGCCGATGTACGTGCCGTGTGTCGTGTTACCGAGTGCTATGTAAAGAAGAGCTAAGGCAAGAGGAACTAGAACACCGCCGAATTTATCCCTGGCTCCTGCACACCACTCGTCTTCTTTTTCTCCCCACACGCATCCCAGACCGCGAGGCGCTTTATATGACACCTCCCCCTTTCGAAGCGTTATTGTCCGTAGCGGTCTGGTGGGCGTGATAGCCTGCCGCTCCTTGTTACAGTTGCGGAGGTTTCGGTGCTTTGTTGTGCGACCGTCCGGTTGTGTACATCCAAAGTCGCGGGCTGCTGTTGCTCGACCGTCTGGTCGTCCACTTCCGAAAACGCGGGCTGCAGATGACGGCTTGTGCGTCTCGCTGTGCCTTCACTTGTTTCCACCACGTATGACCGCGGCGTTCTTGCCTGGCGGTGTATCCTTCCTTGAGAAGCTGCGCCCGCGCGTATCCACACCTCTGAGTGAGAAGGTATCGTACTGCGACCTCTTGTACGATGGCGTTGATTGTAGTACGAGGCTTCTCTTGTTTTTCGTTTGCCGTACTGTCGCCTATACTTGCGTACGTGGCGCCACCGAGGCGTCAGTGTATTTGGCGCAGTTGGAACAGTTGAACGTTACTTCCTCCCCATGCGGAGTTCCACTGGAGAGAGACCTTCTGGGCCTGGAGTTGTTCTGTGGGCTAGAAGAGCCTGTGCTACATTGGGTGATTTCCTCAGAAGATTTTTGGCTGTTTGTACAGCTCGCTCAGCCTCTCCATTACTGTGAGCGTAGTAAGGGCTTGAAGTCACCAATTTGACTCCCCATTTGTTCGCAAACCGCCGAAAGTTGTTCGATCGAAACGGAGGGCCATTATCTGTGTGTAGTACTCCTGGGCATCCATGTCTCGCGAATATGTGACTGAACACTTTTGTTATGTGTTCTGTGTTTGTTCGTGAAAGCTCTTTGAGCTCTATGAACTTCGAGTAGTAGTCGATGACTACTATGTACTTCTTTCCACTGAGCACGAAAATGTATGTTCCGAGTTCCTGCCACGGGCGATTGGGTAAAGAAGTCTGAAGCAGTGGCTCTGTGGGTGGTCGTCGATGCTGAATGCAAGTTTTACACCGGCTGACGTAGTCCTCTATCTGTTTGCTGATTCCGGGCCACCACGCAAAATCTCTTGCTCGTGCTCTGCACCGAACAACCCCCTGATGTCCACAGTGAAGTCGCTCTAGTACTTCTTTTTGGAGGCTCCGTGGGACAACAAGCCTATCATTGCGCATTAGTAGGCCTTGTGTAGTGCTCAGCTCATCAGAAAGGCTAGCAAATCCCTTCATATCCGTAGAAGCGTTTCTCTCGCGGGCCACTCTTTTTCGCAGTACGTCATTACCCTTGCCGTGCATGGGTCTTTCTTTAGTTCGGGCCTCAATCTGTCCAAAAATGAGACAGACACCGGCAGTAGGTCGACCGTGAGCATTTCATACTCTTGCACTAGCGCTTCCGTAGAGTCTATTGGGTGTTCCATCATTCGTAGAGGTTTCCTGGACAGCACATCTGCTGTGTACATATGCTTGCCCGGGACGTGTGATATCGTAAAGTCGTATTCAAAATGTGTATTCGCGAACGCCGTAATCTTGGCGTCATCTCGTCTAGACGTTTCGTTGACAACAACGGTACCAATGGCTTGTGATCCGTCTCGACATGAAACCCTTGACCTACCAAGTAGGTGCGGAAATGTTCGCAAGCCCAAACGACCGCCAATGCCTCTTTTTCGACTTGCGCGTACTTCTGCTCCGTCGGAGTCAGTGCTCTTGAAGCGTACGCTACTGGACGCCTAATGCCGTCCTCATGCTCCTGGAGTAGCACCGCTCCAAGTCCATACGAAGAAGCATCAGCTGATAGTGTGCGGTGCGCGTTTGGGTCGTAGAACGTGAGGATTGGAGTCTTACCCAACAAGTATTTGATCCTTTGAAATGCTTGTTCTTGGGCTTCACTCCAGAGCCAACTTGCATCTCCTTTCAGAAGATCTCGGAGTCGCTTGGTTTCCTCCGCTATGTTCGGTAGAAATTTGCAGAGTGGTTCACCATCCCCAGGAATGACCGTAGCTCAACCAAGTTTGCGGGAGCTTCTATTTTGCCCATGGCTTCAGTTTTCTTGGGGTCAGGCGCAATACCTTTTATCCATGTGACACACTCGGCCCTGGATTCCTTCGAGGATCCGCATCATTTTGCGCTGAAAGAATTCTGGCGCTGTTGCTATCCCGAACGGGAGTTGCTTGAACTGGAACCGTCCCACTGGTGTAATAAATGTCGACAGCTCTCTTGACTCTGGAGCCAGTGGTGCCTGCCAATATCTTGCATTCGCATCCAGCTTGCTGAAGACAGTCGCTCCTGCGAGTTCGGCTAGGTTTTTCTCCACCGTCGGCATGATGATTCGTTCCCGTACAATCTGTTGATTTAACTGCGTATAGTCCACACAGATCCGGAGAGCTCCATCTTGCTTCTTGGCCACCACCATGGGTGAGCACCAGACTGTGGCATGTTCCACATTCTCGATGACGTCTATCTCTTGCATTCTTTTCAATTCCAGCTCTACACTGGGCAGAAGTGCGATGGGCACTCGTCGTGGGTACGTGATGGCGAAAGGCCTCGCATCTCGGTGAAGGGAGATCGTATAAAGTACCTTCACCTTCCCCAGTCCCTGAAACAGAGTCGGGTATTTGGTAAGTACGCGATCATGCTCCAGATGGTTGTCAGCCTTGATTTCATTGAGGCTTGGCAGCACTTGCAGAGCGTGAATCGCCGGGAGACCGAGTAAAGGATGTCGGAGTCTTTCCGATACGTAGACAGTTTCTCTCGTTGTTCTGCCGTTCCAAGTTATCGTCGCCTGCATCTTCCCGAGTGTTGTCAACGGCGAGTCTCCTGCCCCCCGAAGATCTTCTCCGGCTGGCTGTAGCTTTGCCATCTCTCCGACTCGGTATGAGGAATGGCGGTAACGTCAGCCCCAGGGTCCACCTTGAATGTGATCTCCTGGTTGTTGACTTTCGCCTTGATGTACCAGGAATCTCCGCTATCTGCGTGTACCAGTGCACCCAGGAACACTTCGTTGAGACCTGGTTTGTGCACTTGTGACCTGTGAGACCCTGATGCAAGCTTGGAGAAGCATACGCTCTCAAAGTGTCCTAACTTCTTGCAAGCGTTGCTTTTCTTGTCTCTTGCGGCGCATTGTGTTTTTTCATGTTTGCACAAACCGCCACACTATCGGCATTTCCACGCCGCACTGTTAGAATCTCCTTGCCAATTAGATGTACCCCGAGCGCGTGTGTCTTTTTTCTTGCCGTTATCTTTTGGGGATCTGTTTCGGAGCTCTTCGATTTTCCTGGACTCGTCTGCCAAAATTGTGCCGCCCCGCCCCGTACGCTAATATCGGAGACTTCGTTAGGTCTGCTAGAATACACTAGTGAAGCATATCTATGAACAAAACAAATGGTGCTAATCGGCCACTGGGGAATCACACTTACCAGTTGCGAAATGCTTGCTGCATATCTTGGTGTCGTTGTTTGGCTGGAAGTTGGCGCATTGAACAGCGATCGCCAAAGCTCGGCGGCGTCCCTCATCTCGAGGAAATCGAAAGATCATATTCGAGACATTTCGTTTGAGCCGGTGCGCATCGTACGCCCAAAATCGCAACACTGAGGCATTTCTAGCGTTCGGATCCAACGCGAAAGCTCATGGATGAAGCAAGAGTCGTCAAGCGTCCACACACACGCATGGTGAACAAACAAGATCCGGAAGTATTCTCTGCCCCCTGTCATGGCGGCCGGAATTTCCCCGAATGCCCTTATAATACATTATAAGCAGCATTTAAAGGAGTTGTGCAACAATTTCAGGGCTTTGCTTAAATAATTGTGGAAGTTGATGCCTGACACTTCTGAAGTGAACTACCGAAAACAGATTTTGCCTGGATGCCCTAGTTTTTATTTTTTTTTTTTAAATGAAAAAGATACATGTTTTTGCCACCTCTCAACTCGTACATCGTCTTCCGGGTCACGAGCGCAGTGACGTTGATGGGATAGGCGTGGGGTTCCGGTAAAGTTCTCTCTCTAGAGCCATTAGTAAGCCGCGAGAACTCATTCGCTCGCGTCCGCGTAACCACGTGCTGGCGGGCGCAGCGCGAACAATATGGTGAAAGGAGGAAAGTCTCTACCCAATCCGGCCAACACCTCCTAGAAATAAGGCCGTAGCGCTCTTCTCGTGACGTCGCAAAAGACCTTCGGGGGCGCGCGTCGAAGCGAAGGCAACGCGCGTGGATCGACCGTCCTAACGCGCTTCTCGTCATATACGCGTGTCTTATTAGCTAAAATTAAAGCCGAACATAGCAACGGGTCTAGAAAACATTTTATTACACGAGCAAAATATTACACCGCTAAATAATCGGTACGAAATGGCACGAGGTATGCGTAGAAGACATCTATAGGAAAATGCAATTGTTTTAAACAGAAAATATTGAGTCACGCAATTATTGCTGTAGGAATGCATATTCATACAGAAATATTTCGAAAAAATGGCGAGACACGCAGTGATTGGACACAGCAATACAGATCAGTTAAGAATCAGGTAGACGTACCCAACGCGGACACGGCACGACAAGTGTCACTTATGATCGTATAAGCGAGGTTATCGCGTGCAGTCATCGAACTAAAATCAATGTAATTTCGATCGAATGACAATATGGGGTCGACAAATCAGCTTGCGACGCTCGCATAATCACTCAAAAGAGCGAGCTGATTAAATCTCGTATTATTTAATCAAAATATATTATCTTTTCCGTGTGGCAGGGGTACTAAACTTACAATTTTCAGTTAACTAACTTACTTCTCCCTACGGGCTCGAGCTGCCTAAGACCAAAATATAACCTATTATGTATACAATAATACTATTACCTTAATACAGTTAAGATTCTAGTATAAACGCGGTAAAGGCAACCAAATAACATTAGTATAAATAAACAAATAAGCACAAACCACGCACTTTCAATAATCACACAAACTTATTATTTACCTTCCTGTAAAAAACTATATTATTACCACGCATATTTACAAATGCCGACGCAATGGAAAACGAATAACGACGAACAAAGTTCCATTCTATCACGAGATTTAAAAACAAATCGACTGCAGCACTTTACTTGCATCTTACATGACCAAGAAAGCCCGTAAATAAGTTGTTTCTCACCTGTCGATCGTATCCATACGTCCGACAAGATCCGCCACGAGAACATTTGAACACAAGCTTCAAGAAGTCTCTCTCTCTCTCTAGAGAGAGGTCATCGGCCAATGTCATCGTTGACTACTTGCTACACACGTCATTCAAACCGTAGCAGGACTTGTTTCGCGAATCCACGTAAATGCCGTAGTATCCAGCGAAAAAAAAGAAAAAAATACCCGAGACTGCGGTGACGACAAAAAAACGGCGGATAGAAGGATAAAAAAAACCACACTCACACACACACACACACGCACACACACACACACACACTCACACACACGCACGCACGCACGCACACACACACACACAAACACACACACACACACACATACATACACATACATACGCACACGCGCACGCACGCACGCACGCACGCACACACACACACACGCACGCACGCACACACACACACAAACACACACAAACACACACACACACACATACACATACATACACACACGCGCACGCACGCACGCACGCACGCACGCACGCACGCACGCACGAGAGAGCAGCAGCAGCAGTGTGGGACGAGAGGATTAACATTGTCGATCCATCTCTTGCTCGTGTGCGCCCGCTCCCTGCGGCGATGACTGGATTTTTTTTCGGTTCCTTTCCCTTCCGAAATGTCTCAGCGTTCCTTTGCAGACAGTCAGCAGCTCACACACGACGTAAATTTACCAGCACCAGAATCGGAGCCTGTACGAGGGAAGAAGATGTCGCATCGGAAATTCGGAGCCGGTTCATTCGAAAAGTGTGAGGAGCGGCGGGACTGCGCGTAGTCCCACGGTTACGGGGATAATCATAAATATAAATTTGGTACTTTCAACCTTGGTAACACGTATATTGCGTTTACATTACACACACACATATATATATATATGGGGCGTGGAGCCGGCACGATCATGGCCGTGCCGCTCACGCAATTTCTGCTGTTTGTCCAGGTCATGGGGCGTTGTGCTCCATCTCCGCTGCATCGAGTGAACAACGGAAGCGCCATGCATCCGCCATCATCCACCGGCCCGGATTTCGACTTCGACGACTCTGCTCATGGAACATGTCCACCGGCTGAATTTGGCCAATGCCTAGTATCAAGCTACGAACATTGGGACGACAGCCGGCATGCATACGGTGTACAAAAGGCGCAGTGATTCAGTGACGACTTGGGGCGTGGAGCCGGCACGATCATGGCCGTGCCGCTCACGCAATTTTTTCTGTTTGTCCAGGTCATGGGGCGTTGTGCTCCATCTCCGCTGCATCGAGTGAACAACGGAAGCGCCATGCATCCGCCATCATCCACCGGCCCGGATTTCGACTTCGACGACTCTGCTCATGGAACATGTCCACCGGCTGAATTTGGTCAATGCCTAGTGTCAAGCTACGAACATTGGGACAACAGCCGGCATGCATACGGTGTACAAAAGGCGCAGCGATTCAGTGACGACTTGGGGCGTGGAGCCGGCACGATCATGGCCGTACCGCTCACGCAATTTCTGCTGTTTGTCCAGGTCATGGGGCGTTGTGCTCCATCCCCGCTGCATCGAGTGAACAACGGAAGCGCCATGCATCCGCCATCATCCACCGGCCCGGATTTCGACTTCGACGACTCTGCTCATAGAACATGTCCACCGGCTGAATTTGGCCAATGCCTAGTGTCAAGCTACGAACATTGGGACGACAGCCGGCATGCATACGGTGTACAAAAGGCGCAGCGATTCAGTGACGACTTGGGGCGTGGAGCCGGCACGATCATGGCCGTGCCGCTCACGCAATTTCTGCTGTTTGTCCAGGTCATGGGGCGTTGTGCTCCATCTCCGCTGCATCGAGTGAACAACGGAAGCGCCATGCATCCGCCATCATCCACCGGCCCGGATTTCGACTTCGACGACTCTGCTTTGGAACATGTCCACCGGCTGAATTTGGCCAATGCCTAGTGTCAAGCTACGAACATTGGGACAACAGCCGGCATGCATACGGTGTACAAAAGGCGCAGCGATTCAGTGACGACTTGGGGCGTGGAGCCGGCACGATCATGGCCGTGCCGCTCACGCAATTTTTGCTGTTTGTCCAGGTCATGGGGCGTTGTGCTCCATCTCCGCTGCATCGAGTGAACAACGGAAGCGCCATGCATCCGCCATCATCCACCGGCCCGGATTTCGACTTCGACGACTCTGCTCATGGAACATGTCCACCGGCTGAATTTGGCCAATGCCTAGTGTCAAGCTACGAACATTGGGACAACAGCCGGCATGCATACGGTGTACAAAAGGCGCAGCGATTCAGTGACGACTTGGGGCGTGGAGCCGGCACGATCATGGCCGTGCCGCTCACGCAATTTCTGCTGTTTGTCCAGGTCATGGGGCGTTGTGCTCCATCCCCGCTGCATCGAGTGAACAACGGAAGCGCCATGCATCCGCCATCATCCACCGGCCCGGATTTCGACTTCGACGACTCTGCTTTGGAACATGTCCACCGGCTGAATTTGGCCAATGCCTAGTGTCAAGCTACGAACATTGGGACAACAGCCGGCATGCATACGGTGTACAAGAGGCGCAGCGATTCAGTGACGACTTGGGGCGTGGAGCCGGCACGATCATGGCCGTGCCGCTCACGCAATTTCTGCTGTTTGTCCAGGTCATGGGGCGTTGTGCTCCATCTCCGCTGCATCGATTGAACAACGGAAGCGCCATGCATCCGCCATCATCCACCGGCCCGGATTTCGACTTCGACGACTCTGCTTTGGAACATGTCCACCGGCTGAATTTGGCCAATGCCTAGTGTCAAGCTACGAACATTGGGACAACAGCCGGCATGCATACGGTGTACAAAAGGCGCAGCGATTCAGTGACGACTTGGGGCGTGGAGCCGGCACGATCATGGCCGTGCCGCTCACGCAATTTCTGCTGTTTGTCCAGGTCATGGGGCGTTGTGCTCCATCTCCGCTGCATCGAGTGAACAACGGAAGCGCCATGCATCCGCCATCATCCACCGGCCCGGATTTCGACTTCGACGACTCTGCTTTGGAACATGTCCACCGGCTGAATTTGGCCAATGCCTAGTGTCAAGCTACGAACATTGGGACGACAGCCGGCATGCATACGGTGTACAAAAGGCGCAGCGATTCAGTGACGACTTGGGGCGTGGAGCCGGCCCGATCATGGCCGTGCCGCTCACGCAATTTCTGCTGTTTGTCCAGGTCATGGGGCGTTGTGCTCCATCCCCGCTGCATCGAGTGAACAACGGAAGCGCCATGCATCCGCCATCATCCACCGGCCCGGATTTCGACTTCGACGACTCTGCTTTGGAACATGTCCACCGGCTGAATTTGGCCAATGCCTAGTGTCAAGCTACGAACATTGGGACGACAGCCGGCTAGCATACGGTGTACAAAAGGCGCAGCGATTCAGTGACGACTTGGGGCGTGGAGCCGGCACGATCATGGCCGTGCCGCTCACGCAATTTCTGCTGTTTGTCCAGGTCATGGGGCGTTGTGCTCCATCTCCGCTGCATCGAGTGAACAACGGAAGCGCCATGCATCCGCCATCATCCACCGGCCCGGATTTCGACTTCGACGACTCTGCTTTGGAACATGTCCACCGGCTGAATTTGGCCAATGCCTAGTGTCAAGCTACGAACATTGGGACAACAGCCGGCATGCATACGGTGTACAAAAGGCGCAGCGATTTAGTGACGACTTGGGGCGTGGAGCCGGCACGATCATGGCCGTGCCGCTCACGCAATTTTTGCTGTTTGTCCAGGTCATGGGGCGTTGTGCTCCATCTCCGCTGCATCGAGTGAACAACGGAAGCGCCATGCATCCGCCATCATCCACCGGCCCGGATTTCGACTTCGACGACTCTGCTCATGGAACATGTCCACCGGCTGAATTTGGCCAATGCCTAGTGTCAAGCTACGAACATTGGGACAACAGCCGGCATGCATACGGTGTACAAAAGGCGCAGCGATTCAGTGACGACTTGGGGCGTGGAGCCGGCACGATCATGGCCGTGCCGCTCACGCAATTTCTGCTGTTTGTCCAGGTCATGGGGCGTTGTGCTCCATCCCCGCTGCATCGAGTGAACAACGGAAGCGCCATGCATCCGCCATCATCCACCGGCCCGGATTTCGACTTCGACGACTCTGCTTTGGAACATGTCCACCGGCTGAATTTGGCCAATGCCTAGTGTCAAGCTACGAACATTGGGACAACAGCCGGCATGCATACGGTGTACAAGAGGCGCAGCGATTCAGTGACGACTTGGGGCGTGGAGCCGGCACGATCATGGCCGTGCCGCTCACGCAATTTCTGCTGTTTGTCCAGGTCATGGGGCGTTGTGCTCCATCTCCGCTGCATCGAGTGAACAACGGAAGCGCCATGCATCCGCCATCATCCACCGGCCCGGATTTCGACTTCGACGACTCTGCTTTGGAACATGTCCACCGGCTGAATTTGGCCAATGCCTAGTGTCAAGCTACGAACATTGGGACGACAGCCGGCATGCATACGGTGTACAAAAGGCGCAGCGATTCAGTGACGACTTGGGGCGTGGAGCCGGCACGATCATGGCCGTGCCGCTCACGCAATTTCTGCTGTTTGTCCAGGTCATGGGGCGTTGTGCTCCATCCCCGCTGCATCGAGTGAACAACGGAAGCGCCATGCATCCGCCATCATCCACCGGCCCGGATTTCGACTTCGACGACTCTGCTCATGGAACATGTCCACCGGCTGAATTTGGCCAATGCCTAGTGTCAAGCTACGAACATTGGGACAACAGCCGGCATGCATACGGTGTACAAAAGGCGCAGCGATTCAGTGACGACTTGGGGCGTGGAGCCGGCACGATCATGGCCGTACCGCTCACGCAATTTCTGCTGTTTGTCCAGGTCATGGGGCGTTGTGCTCCATCCCCGCTGCATCGAGTGAACAACGGAAGCGCCATGCATCCGCCATCATCCACCGGCCCGGATTTCGACTTCGACGACTCTGCTCATGGAACATGTCCACCGGCTGAATTTGGCCAATGCCTAGTGTCAAGCTACGAACATTGGGACGACAGCCGGCATGCATACGGTGTACAAAAGGCGCAGCGATTCAGTGACGACTTGGGGCGTGGAGCCGGCACGATCATGGCCGTGCCGCTCACGCAATTTCTGCTGTTTGTCCAGGTCATGGGGCGTTGTGCTCCATCTCCGCTGCATCGAGTGAACAACGGAAGCGCCATGCATCCGCCATCATCCACCGGCCCGGATTTCGACTTCGACGACTCTGCTTTGGAACATATCCACCGGCTGAATTTGGCCAATGCCTAGTGTCAAGCTACGAACATTGGGACGACAGCCGGCATGCATACGGTGTACAAAAGGCGCAGCGATTCAGTGACGACTTGGGGCGTGGAGCCGGCACGATCATGGCCGTGCCGCTCACGCAATTTCTGCTGTTTGTCCAGGTCATGGGGCGTTGTGCTCCATCTCCGCTGCATCGAGTGAACAACGGAAGCGCCATGCATCCGCCATCATCCACCGGCCCGGATTTCGACTTCGACGACTCTGCTTTGGAACATGTCCACCGGCTGAATTTGGCCAATGCCTAGTGTCAAGCTACGAACATTGGGACGACAGCCGGCATGCATACGGTGTACAAAAGGCGCAGCGATTCAGTGACGACTTGGGGCGTGGAGCCGGCACGATCATGGCCGTGCCGCTCACGCAATTTCTGCTGTTTGCCCAGGTCATGGGGCGTTGAGCTCCATCACCGCTGCATCGAGTGAACAACGGAAGCGCCATGCATCCGCCATCATCCACCGGCCCGGATTTCGACTTCGACGACTCTGCTCATGGAACATGTCCACCGGCTGAATTTGGCCAATGCCTAGTGTCAAGCTACGAACATTGGGACAACAGCCGGCATGCATACGGTGTACAAAAGGCGCAGCGATTCAGTGACGACTTGGGGCGTGGAGCCGGCACGATCATGGCCGTACCGCTCACGCAATTTCTGCTGTTTGTCCAGGTCATGGGGCGTTGTGCTCCATCCCCGCTGCATCGAGTGAACAACGGAAGCGCCATGCATCCGCCATCATCCACCGGCCCGGATTTCGACTTCGACGACTCTGCTCATGGAACATGTCCACCGGCTGAATTTGGCCAATGCCTAGTGTCAAGCTACGAACATTGGGACGACAGCCGGCATGCATACGGTGTACAAAAGGCGCAGCGATTCAGTGACGACTTGGGGCGTGGAGCCGGCACGATCATGGCCGTGCCGCTCACGCAATTTCTGCTGTTTGTCCAGGTCATGGGGCGTTGTGCTCCATCTCCGCTGCATCGAGTGAACAACGGAAGCGCCATGCATCCGCCATCATCCACCGGCCCGGATTTCGACTTCGACGACTCTGCTCATGGAACATGTCCACCGGCTGAATTTGGCCAATGCCTAGTGTCAAGCTACGAACATTGGGACGACAGCCGGCATGCATACGGTGTACAAAAGGCGCAGCGATTCAGTGACGACTTGGGGCGTGGAGCCGGCACGATCATGGCCGTGCCGCTCACGCAATTTCTGCTGTTTGTCCAGGTCATGGGGCGTTGTGCTTCATCTCCGCTGCATCGAGTGAACAACGGAAGCGCCATGCATCCGCCATCATCCACCGGCCCGGATTTCGACTTCGACGACTCTGCTTTGGAACATGTCCACCGGCTGAATTTGGCCAATGCCTAGTGTCAAGCTACGAGCATTGGGACGACAGCCGGCATGCATACGGTGTACAAAAGGCGCAGCGATTCAGTGACGACTTGGGGCGTGGAGCCGGCACGATCATGGCCGTACCGCTCACGCAATTTCTGCTGTTTGTCCAGGTCATGGGGCGTTGTGCTCCATCCCCGCTGCATCGAGTGAACAACGGAAGCGCCATGCATCCGCCATCATCCACCGGCCCGGATTTCGACTTCGACGACTCTGCTCATGGAACATGTCCACCGGCTGAATTTGGCCAATGCCTAGTGTCAAGCTACGAACATTGGGACGACAGCCGGCATGCATACGGTGTACAAAAAGCGCAGCGATTCATTGACGACTTCGGTCGTTGAGCCGGCACGATCATGGCCGTACCGCTCACGCAATTTCTGCTGTTTGTCCAGGTTGGTGACAATCTTACTAGTCGTTCAAGATTTTATGTTTTTCTGTTGCCGGTTCCACCCCATGTCGTCTTTGTTACTGCTAAGTCACGGAATGTCACTTGCCGCGCGCGGCGACAATTTGTGCTGATGCGTAGTTATGCTTTTTATTTTTTATTGTTGCTACTATGCGGAGATATCGAGCTGAATCCCGGTCCTGATACGGCGGCCACTTTACAGATACTTTTAGATGGGCAGAATGCCATTAAAGCTAAGCTTCAAACTATCGAAACTAATCAAGAGCAAAGCAGGGCGACCCTGGATGACCTAAAAACACGCATAGAATCATTGGAACAGCATCTGGCCCAGTTCAGTGAAATGAAAGCAGCAGTCATGGATTGCAGGAAACAGTGTGAGGACACGCATAGCGTAGTAAGAAGTCTAACCGCTAAAGTAGACGATCTGGAAAATCGAAGCCGGCGTTGTAATTTAATTTTTTACGGAGTACCTGACACAGACACCCGAGAGTTACCTGCGGCGTCTGAGAAACGAGTTCAGGAAATTGCCACTAGACTTGGACTAGAGCCCGTTCAGATTGAAAGAGCGCACAGGCTTGGTAGATACTCTATTGGCAAAGCTCGACCACTTATCGCAAATTTCGCGTTGTTCAAAGAAAAACAGACAATCTTGTCAAACGCAAATAAACTAAAAGGTACTACCATTAGCATTTCGGAAGATTTTTGAGAGGCGGTACGCAGAAAAAGAAAACAGCTCTGGGACTTCGCCAAAGATCACCGTAATGATAATACTCGTGTAAACCTTCGATATGATGCACTGTACTTAAATGATACAAGATACATCTATGACGAAGCACTTGGACAAGTTGTTCAGAGTACTTGACAGAAAAAGAGCTGCTCGACTTCAAACATATCATTTCTGATTGTGAACTGCCGAAGCGTAAAAAATAAAGTAGATGATTTCAACAATTTGTTGTGTATGACAAAACCTACCGTGGTTCTTGGAACTGAATCATGGCTAGATAGCAGTATCAGTGATGACGAGGTATTTCCAGACAACTACATATCTTACAGAAAGGACAAGAACTATCATGGTGGGTGAGTTTTTATATTGGTAGATAATACTGTTTCTTCTTATCGGCTTGACATTCCAGTTGGGTCGTGCGAGGCTGTATGGTGCCGGGTTCGTTTATCAAATGGCAAATCACTAACGCTATGTTCTTTTTATAGACCGCCTGAAAGCTCTGCTAATATCATCGTTGAACTTTCCGAAATGGTAGAAACAATTCAAACAGACTGTCTTATTATAGGTGGTGATTTTAATGTACCTGAAGTATTTTGGAATCGGTATATGTTGCAGACTGGAGTGGTAACTGGAGTGGGAAGGGAAATGATAAACATGGTGCGTACATTTGCACTCACCCAAATTGTAGAAGAACCGACAAGGGGAAACAACATTTTAGACTTAGTCCTAACAGATCAACCCGCTTGGGTAAAGTCTAGTTTGATCCCACCTGGAATAAGCGACCACCATGTAGTACTTTGTGATATGCACGTATCGTATGAAAAAACACAGCCAAACACTGCCCGGAGAATGCACAATTATGCAAGTGGAAATACTGCTGAGATATGTTCTTCTTTAGACGAATACTTCCAGGAATTTGAAGTTTTATCAGAGTCTCTTAGTGTTAATGATCTCTGGTTACTTTTTAGGGCAAACATTTTTGAGCTACGAGACCGATTTGTGCCATCATGGCTATTAACAGCAAGACGTGCAAAAAGTAAACCTTGGTTTAACAAGGAGTTACGGGCTCTTAGAAATAGGAGACAGAGAGTATTTAATAATCTTAAAAAAAAATCCTCCTCAGAAGGTAGAGCGAAATTAAAGGCTATCGACAAGGAATTTAAAACTGCAACGAGTGAAGCAAAAACTAATTTTCTTGAGTCATTTCCATCGCGAATTAGAAAGAACCCGAAGGTGTTCTGGAGGTACGTTAAACGTAACAGAAAATATAAAGTATGCATCCCACCACTCGCGCATAACGGCGACTTAATAGAAACTAGCCTTGGGCAAGCAAACTGCCTGAACGACTTTTTTGGCTCAGTCTTTTTACCTAAAACGTTAAATTCTAATCATTCAAGTCCAGCTAGAACGAATAATGAAACCATGGGGGAGGTATTCATCGACGAGCATGGAATTACACTGCTGCTACAGCGTTTGGATCCATCCAAAGCGGGAGGACCAGACGGCTTGCCAAGTAGTATCTTAAAGTTGTGTGCGCGGTCCGTTTCACCGTTTCTGAAGGTGTTGTTTACTAAGTCTCTTAACACTTGTGGCCTTCCCAGCGATTGGAAGACAGCTTGTGTTGTTCCTGTGCATAAATCTGGACCTAGGGAGCTCGTCACGAATTACCGACCCATCTCTCTAACAAGTATTGTTTGCAAAACGTTAGAACATATTTTATATACTAGCATTATAAAACACATCGACGCGCATGCAATGTTTAATCCAACGCAACATTGTTTTCGGCAGGGAGTCTCATGTGTTACTCAACTAACAGAGTTTGTTCACCAAATAAGTGAAAAATTGGATCAGCGAAGATGCATATACTGTGTATTTATAGATTTCAAAAAGGCGTTTGATGTCGTAGACCCCAACTTACTTGTTCGTAAGTTAAATAGTTTTAATATTAACCCTCGCATAGTTGAGTGAATTCAGGAATATTTAAATTTAAGATCCCAATATGTGGTAGTAAATGGTGCTGCATCAGAAACTATTGACGTGACGTCAGGCGTCCCACAGGGGTCGGTGCTGGGCCCGTTGTTGTTCTTGGTATATATTAATGACGTCGCAGAAAATATCACTTCTTATATGAGACTGTTTGCAGACAACTGCGTCGTGTATCGAGAAATTAGAAGCGAGGAAGACAACTATGCATTGCAACGCGACCTATTCAGAATACACAGGTGGTGCCAAGAATGGAATATGAAGCTAAACCTAGGAAAAACAGTACATATGTGCTTTTCAAGAAAAAAAGATGGACCTAAAAATGTATACATGATTGACAGTACCCCATTACAAACTGTGTTTGAATTTAAATACTTAGGAGTATACCTAACACCATCCTTGTGTTGGCACAGGCATGTTGATTTCGTAACAGGGAAAGCTTGTAAAGTATTGGGTTTTTTACGACGCAATACCCGACAATTTCCGCAAAGTGCGCGAGATTTGTTATACAAAACTTATATCAGGTCTGTTCTCGAATACGCGAGTACAGTCTGGGACCCACCAACTGCTGTTGATAAAAATAAACTTGAAAGAGTTCAAAACTTAGCGGCTAGATATGTTTCCGGGAATTATAACAGGCGACTCAGCATGACAAGTCTGAAGGAATTCTTAGGCTGGGAATCTCTTGAAAAAAGAAGGAAAAAACTACGGCTAAAATTATTTCATAACATTTACCACCGCAGAACTGGTATACAGCGCGAAAACTATATTTTCCCCCCGCATTATATCTCTCATCATGTCGATCACGAACATAAGGTACGTGAATATAAATGTAATACAAACCAGTTTAAATCTTCTTTTTTCCCCAAATCTATTAGCGAATAGAACCAATTGCCTTCGGAGGTTGTTGATATTTTGGACAATGACGCTTTTCTTGCTGCATTGTGAGAAGTGTTTTCTTTTTTGTTTCCCGTGTACTGGGTATGCATGTGCCCGTTCTGTTATGCTCCCTTATATTTGCTTAAATGAATCACATTCATGTACACTTCCCCACCCCCCACTGTAATGCCACTGGCGCTGTGGGTAAATAAATAAATAAAAAAAAAAAATATATATATATATATATATATATATATATATATATATATATATATATACATAATAAATTGTTCAAGACTGCGCTTTTAGAACGTGTATTAATGTCGGATATACGCCCACGAACATCACCGCGCCGCTCGAGAAGAAGCAGTTTTTTCACGTCGATATGCGTCGATAGCCCAAATTTTCACACGTAGTTGCGCCATGGCCTTCCTTCCTTCGACATTGTGATGTACGTAACCAATCGGAGCGCTACGGTCTTATTTCTAGGAGGTGTTGGTCCGGCCATACCCGTCCGGCCCTGTCCCCCTCCCCCTCCGGCTTCTGGCGGCTGTTCGCAGTAGCAGAAAGAGCTGACGGTTTTGTGGAGCTAGGATAGATGGCGCCACTAAAACTCCGTATAATAAAAGTTTTGTCGATGATACCAGGTTTTTGACGCCTTTATATTTATGTTGGAACGACAAAATTTATAGAAAAGTTACCTTTTTATCGAGCAGGTATTCGTACAACTTGCTATCTTTCTACAAGACCCTCATTGACGTCATGCCACTTGTTTCTCATGCCCGCCGCTCGCGGCTGCAGGTCGGGGAATATTCTAATTTTTGCCTCGCTATTACGCGGCGGAATCGCAACATTTCGATGAAACGAGGCGTGTTTTTTGTCATTTGTGACAAGGTGAGCACTGTCAAAAGTAGAAGATGCCAATTCTTTCGACGTTAAAATTGTTGCAGAGCTCCTTTAAGGAACGATCGCTTAAAGAAGCCCTCTAATGACATTCGAGCTTCTGACCTATTTATGTTATTAATGCGAAAGCATTAACTGTTTCATGGAGCGAGCTGACGTGATCAGTTTGAAGTGTGAAAACGGCTCCCAGTTTCCGTGATCGCCTTGGGTTCCATTGGCTGGCGCGTGTCGACGGGGCTCCATTGGCCGCTGCGCCATGGCCTCCGAGATCCCGAAGCGCGCTCGCGCTCTAGTACGCAGCAGACGACGAAAGGAGCGGAGGAGGTGCTTGTATGCTTTGGCATTCACAACTCATAAGAAATGCTTAGGTGTAACTCGAGTTTTTAGCTAATTTTTTTTTATTTGTTATTTATGCTATTTATATATATTTATGCTATTTATGTTATTAGCACACTGCGTTTTCAACACAGTGTGTTGAAAACGTGTGACCAGTGATATAACCGGCAACCCTTTTGTGACTGGCAGTCGGCAAGAGCCGTCTGATATGTTTTTCTGCAGACTAAATAAAGTGTTATTGCTCCGTAAACCATCATTAGTCTTTCAAGAAAGCGTTTTTAATGAGTGGGAAGGATAGAAAATAGAGACAAATAGTATCTTTAAAATGTGCAGAAACAAGGGAAAAAAAAAAGAACAAGACACTCCAGCCTTCCAGCGGCGCAACCAAACGGCGCGCATGCGCACTAGCACTGTTAGCACATTGAGGTGGCTGAGCGCTGCCCAGCTATAGCCCTCTCGCGGGCGCACCACTGAGAGGCGGCGTGTCGGAATAGTCAAAGCACGTGCGCGACGCGTATTTCTATGATTTGGATCTGCCGTGTGTCGTGTGCTGTACTCGCAGTTCAGTATGTCGCCTCAATATTTCCGCATTTCTGCGCTGGTGCGCACACGTTCGTGCTCTCGATTGGGCGTGTCCGAACGTGGACGGCTCTACCAACACCACCTACACACGCTACCCCGAGAAGCTTCGTGGGTCCTAAGGAGCCGGACGCGCTTTCAATGGGGTGCCAGCCAAAGCTTGAGGCTCGATGATGAACCGAAGGTAGAGTTCAGGGCGACCTTGTGTATGACCTCTGTATGATGATGTGTTTGTCGTATCTCGCCGGCAGCCATTCACGCTGGGAACAAGAAATGCCACACATAGAAACGGTGTTCAATGAAAACAAAGTTGAAGCCCGGAATGTATATTGTAAGTGCGTTACAATTTCAAACGAGTAAAAGTCGTTATTTAGGAATCATCCGCTCCGTACCATGTCACACGTAAATCAACGTGAAAAACTGCTGCGAAACGCGACTGCATCAAATCCGTCGAAGCCGAACGGCAGATGCTTTCACGGACGCGACGTTGTTCTCTCTCTCTTTTTTTTTTTCTTGCGCGGACTTGCGTGACTTTTAGTAAAAAATAAATGCTTATTTTTGCGTGTTATCACCAGAATTTGCTTCTTTTATTTTCTCCCATCGCGGTGCGATTCCTTGCCCCGAACCACGGCATTGACACCGCCGGGCTGGATTCTATGGCAGGGCGCGGCGGAATGGACGACGAAGATCGTTCTATACGCCAGCGCTCGTTGGGTTCGCCGACGCCGAACTATAAACAGCCCAGGTCCATTGGCAACACCGATCGCGTTAGGAGCTTGAACTTACGACGAAGCGAGAAGTTTTAGCGAAGAGGCCGATGAGGCGGCGATGCGTGCACGTCATCGGTGAGGCGACCATGAGCCTTACTCGGAGCCAATAGGCCAGCTGCTTCGCTCCAAGTCTCCACTCACTGAATTTCCCCAAATGTGTCTCGGAACAAAATGTTTTGCTTATTTTTATAATATTAGTTCGCTTATAACACCCCAAAAATTGAAATTTCTGGGCAAGAAAACATTTTCATGTTCCTACGTTCAATAAGGTCCGTTTCAACGCAAATTTTGAACCAGTTCAAAAATCATTGAAGGGACCTCTTAAATTTGTTCAGAAGACATTGAACAGTTATTTCAGGGAGTGATAAATCTATATGTTTATTTATTTCTCCTCTATAATTAACGGCGTAATTGACGTGCATAGGTCCCGTGATACCAACTTTGCCGCCGTATCTGCCGGGAAAATTTAATTGATGTGTATATGTCACGGGTTGTCAGCTCAGGTGACGTAAATGTTCTGCTGCGGGGAAACTGACTTAGTGCATATGCACCTAACATCAAATTTTCCATTAAATCTAGCGGAAAGACTGAATTGGTGATTGGGCTATGTTTCCCATGACGTCAGGTAACGTGACGCTAATTTCCCGCCAAATTTAACAGCGAAACTGGACTGGTGTATAGGTCTCATAACGTGAGGTCTCGTGACATCAATTTTCGCACTAAATTCGGCGGAAAAATGTAGGGACAGGCAGACAGTCAAAATTTTTAGATTTGGAGGGAGGGGGTGTTTTGTTAAAAAGCATACGCTCCAAAATCCGTGCCTGATTATATAAACAAATAAGGAAAAAAAAAAACGAAAAGTACGTGTCCGTTATATCAAGCGTAAAAAAACATTTGTTTAAAAAACTGTGCCTGAATATATAAACCAATAAAAATAAAGAAACGTAATTGTCCTGCATATTAGGTGCAAAATATTATAGTAGCGTTTCCGAGGAGGGGAGACGATTAAAACTAAACGTAATTTTGTTTGCTGGAGTAACGTTTTCCGTTGGCTTGTCCACACTTAGTTCAGCCTGCTCGAGGTGTCATATACGGTGGTTTGGGCCAGGAGCTCCTAGATAGCAGGGCAGTAGTGTTGAATTTTCAGCGTCAGCTACATTTGGCCTTCGCGAATCGCAGATCGGACGCGAGTGCAGCGTTTGGTTGGGATAGGTGTTCAATCGCAGTAAAAACACGAGTTTGAGTCCAACGAGCCAAACCCAACCTTTCGTGGGTGAACCTAAAAATGTAGCGCTACCACCTCTCTGTGTAAAAGGGAAATTGTTCGGGCCCTAGAAATGAATCACGAATTAGTAACGAGCCTCGCTAGGAATCAATCACGTCTATCGTAGACTCGGTCGCGTTGACCGCACGTAACGTTCGGCTTCCGTTAACGAAGTTTGTTTCGGTGATCGCGTTCGTTGCTGTCTCCCGAAGCTTCCTCGCTCGAGTGGAGGTGCGACCCGTGGTGACAGTTTCGCTGGCAAACATGTAGCCCCTAACATTGGACCGCTTCTCTATGGTGGAGAAGAGGACCACAAAGACCACGACAACCAGGCTGACACCCGCAAGAATGACGAACAATGGCAGCACAAAGTTGTAGCCCGGCGGAGGGATCTCGGGCTTGCTGTCGCTCGCAAGCCACAGTGTCGAGAGCGGCGACCTCCCGGGAACAACCTGGAGTGCGAAAGAAAGCTGGTTATGCTTCGCTGCAACATAAGCACGGTACCTGTCTCCGACTGGCGTGTTTGCTGCTTCAAAAAAAAAAAAAAAAAAGCGCTCCTTCAATTTTCGTCCGACAACATCATGAAAGTGTAGCGCTTTCGCGGGCCGCGGCCCCGGTGTTGACGCAGCAGCGGTGGGAGACGCGTTTAGACGCCTCTTGTACCGCTGCGGGTCGTTCTCCAGCATGTTAGTAAACGGAAGCTTCGGCAGCCAGAAGTTGAGACGCCGTGACGTCGGTGACACTCGCGTTCCTCCGGCATTTTTACGACCAACCGCCAGGATCGCCATGTCCGACAACTCGACACCCCGGCTTTTGTGACGTCCTTTTCTGCCACTTTGGGGCCGCTTTCGATGCGTGGGTGGCATAGGACGCTAAACACACAAGTCGGAGACGGGTTCCGGCCACCGTATGCCGTAAGTGTGTGTGGAGGCAACACCACGATGTCGCCAATACAGCAATCATACCCGAGCCCGCTGTCCGAGCGCACGTTGCAAAAGAACTGTGGAAGCGCACCATCAACATTCCTTCGGCAGTCGCCGCGCACAGAGCCGTGACCGCCAGTGAATACTACTGGGTGACCCAAGGAGCGGCCAGGCTCTTTAAATCGACCGCAAAATTCGGTTTCTTAGCCTATCGCGCTATGGTTTTCTGCAGCGTTGTTCACAGATGGTGCATTTTTTTTTTTTTTTTGCAAAATTTGCGAAGAGCACATTTACCAGAGGAAAAAGTAAAGGAAAAAAAAAAAGGCTTAGCTCCTAGAGAAAAGCAGCGAAGCCACCGGTCTTGAAACAATACAGCGCCGCTTCGCACGGGGGAGAAGAGATGGCTCAAGCGATCGCGATGCCAACCAACGTTACTAGATCAGCTCAGTTGAAAAGCTCCGCACTAGCCGCGCTTCGGAAAGCCGGCCCCCTCCGTTCGCGCGAGCGTGGTGGCGCTGTCGTCGTAGCTCGCCCGGTCCACAAGGCCGGCCAAGCCCTTGGCAAGCCCGGGACGCTGGCTTTTCATTGCGAAATCAGGCGGTCGGCGGCACGTCGGCGGATCTTGCGCATTGCTTTTTCAAAAATGGACTCTGCAGTAGATTCTGTTGCAGACACGATTGTAATTATGCACGCTTACGATTTCTTCGATTTTTACTCTATAGTTCATCAGATTGCAGCATAAGTGCCTAGCTTTGGGTATGACTTCCGAGTGCGATTTTATGTTTGTGTAATATCAAAGTAAAACGGAATTTATGTCAAAACTGGTGTCTCTCATATTCGTCTATGACCGGCATCCACAAGCAGGGGCTCGCTTGCGCTGTTAGCGCCGTATACAGTTGTCAATAAACGCTCCCACTTGTCACAAGAAAACGAACAAAATGCATTTTCTGCCTTTTATTTGCTACCACAACAAATCTTCGGCAAGGCTAAAATCGCAGATGAATACTGTGCAACGTTTATTTCTTTTTGCATGAAAAAAAATGAAAGCCGTTTACAACTAACTCCCTGTAACGCCGATTTAGAGCGCAGCTCTTGAGGAGGAGGAGGGAAGGGTACTGGGGGGGGGGGGGGGGTCAAGTGACCTCGGGGGCGGGAATTCACGTGACCTTGGGGGTCACGTGACCTTTTGGGAGTCACGTGACCTTGGGGCGTCACGTGACGTCGGGGGGGGGTCACGTGACCTGGGGCCACGTGACGATGCCGATGACGTCATCAGTGACGTCACTAATGACGCCATCAGTGATGATGACGATGCGGATGCCGGTGACGTCATCAGTGACGTTACTGATGACGTCATCAGTGATGATGACGATGACGATGTGGATGACGTCATCAGTGGCTATGACGTCAACGGGTGGTCACGTGACTTCGGGGGTATCCCCAGGTCACGTGACCCCCCCCCCCCCCCCCCCGGGGTCACGTGACCTGGGTAACCATCGTGACCCTCGTGAGGGTAACCCTAGTAACCCTTGTGAGGGCAACTCTCGTGACCCTCGTGAGGGTAACTCTCGTGACCCTCGTGAGGGTAACTCTCGTGACCCTCGTGAGGGTAACTCTCATAACCCTCGTGACCCTCGTGAGGGTAACCCTCGTGAAGGTAACCCTTATGAGGGTAACTAACCCTCGTGGAGGGTAACCCTCGTGAAGGTAACCCTTTTGAGGGTAACTAACCCTCGTAACCCTCGTGAGGGTTACGAGGGTAAGTAACCCTCGTGAGGGTAACCCTCGTGAAGGTAACCCTTTTGAGGGTAACTAACCCTCGTAACCCTCGGGAGGGTTACGAGGGTAAGTAACCCTCATGGCCCTCGTGATCCTCGTGAGGGTAACCCTCATGAGATTAACCCTCGTAACCCTCGTTACCCTCACGAGGGTTACGAGAGTTGCGGTTACGCCGACGCCGACGCCGACGCCGCTGAAGCCGGGAACGGGCCCCTAAGAGCTGCGCTCTAAAAATCTTGAGCAGAATGCAAAACACCACGACTGAAAATACCTGTAGTTGGCGATCACAAAACCCGAACTTTCTTGTTGGCTGCTGCCACCTTCTCCGTCGTCTCTCGATTGATGTATCTCGCATAGAAGAGCATTTGTGCTACAACGAGGAGGCATTGCAGTCATCAAGAGTGGCCTTCTCACCTCAGCTTTCCTATGCCGAATTCTCAGGGTAGCTAAAATGTCTTTCTTCTGGCTTGAAATAGACCGCAGAAACATCACGAGATCAATAAAACAACATTATCATTTATGGACGAGTGCAACGTTAAGAAAATAGTAGTTAAAATAAAGCGAATTTAAATTAATGCGAGCTTATATACATGTCAACAAGCATGTTGCTGTCAGACACATGGAGCGTGCATACGCATACACAAATGAACTCTGTTCACTGATCGGAAGTGATATGTCTTAAAATTCTCACTCACACGCCTCCGAAATCGCACGCACACGCAAGTGAGCGAGGCTGTCACACAAGTAAAGAACACACGAGGGGAATAAAGCAGTTGTTTTCACCAGTAGCAGGCCTCGACGTAGCCGAATAAAAGTACAGAAACAACCCGATTCTTTCGAATGACGACGACGTCTTCAAATTGTCATTCTTTACTCATTCGGCTGCAGCCCAGTTTACGCTCGAACCTCTGACACAAAAACAGAACACCAGAAGAGGGAAGTTCAGGGTATTTTAGTCCGTAGATGACCAAAACAGAACTGTCCATGTGCCGGAAACCACAAACGATGGACGTTTGTGGTTTCCGGCACATGGACGGCACCCAGGCAAACAATAGCTGCTTGCCTGGGTGCCGAATGTCGGAAAACTGCCAAAACTAAGAAGGCCCGGCGGGTGTAAATTTACCTCAAAAGTCCCAGAAAATGTTGTCTCAATCCGGACATTATCACACTGGCCACAATCTTCAGTAATACACTTTCTGAACCCACGGAAAAACGATGTTTCACGGCGTATCTACGGGTACTGAGGCCAGTCAGACCAAACGGGTCGGGCGGGCTTGGACACGAGCGCCGCTACGCGGCAGTGAATGGCGGCGCGTCACGTTTTTCTCAGAGCTTGTCAACTTCTCCGATCGAGTAACGTTGATGCCAACTGCGGCCAACGAACGAGCATATACGGCGCTGTGATCCGGCGTCTTTAGCAGACGATCGTTTCGACTCAAAAGCGGCGCGAGCTTTTCTGATATCAGTTAACAATGCCTTATTTTATCATCCTTACTAATAAAAAATATTCAATAGACAGATAATCGATTAAAAAATGGTTTGTCGGGATATTCTGACTGTTTTTGTTTTTCGGGGTACTAATGTCGTCTGCTTTGCAGTTCCTTGTTGTTACCGCGCCTGTTTTTGTTTCTGCGACTGTCGCCGCCTGCCGAACGCGCGCCGCTTTTGAGTCGAAAATATCGTCTGCTAAAGATGCCGGCTCTCGGCGCCGTACGCTCGTTCGTTGGCGGCAGTTGGCATCGCGACCGCTTGCACCATCCCTTGTCTCCCATGCGAAGCGGCGCCGTATTGTTTGAAGACCGGTGGCTTCGCTGGATTCCCTAGGAGCTAAGCCTTTTTCTTTGTTTCCTTTTTCCTCAGGTAAATTCGCTCTTTTCAAATTTTACAAAAAACAATGCACCATCTTTGGGCAACGCTGCACAAAATCGTAGCGCGATAGGTTAAGAAACCGAATCTTGCGGCCGATTTAAAGAGCCTGGCCGCTCCTTAAGTCACACAGTACAATTAGCTCAGTAAAGGTGTGTCCACACGATGGACCAAATTGCTCTTTTGGTCCGCGGGCCGCGCATCACGTGATCTTACGTCACCGGTTTTTGAGGTCCGCCGGCGGTCCGCGGCCCGTGCTTGTGAGAAATGCCAAGCGACTTTTCTTGCCCGGACCTTGACGCTACGTCTGGCAACAAGCTGACTTTTGCTGTTTGGATTGGAATCCAGATCCAAAGTCGTTTTTTTTTTTTGGCGCCAACTGTTGAAGACGAAGAAGACGAACCTTTTGTTGTGCGACGATGCAACTTTTTACTTCATCGCGCTCATGGAGCAATTCCCCGCTCCGTGGGACAATAGTCGCGACGACTACCCAAATAATCATCTAAAGATGTCCCCATACCTTTTTCGGTTCACTTAAGTCGTCCTCGTCCTCAATATTCAACGCCAGGGCCACCGCGGCCAAACGTCTCTTTCGTTCAACCTCCATCTTGGCTCCTTACAAATAGCCTCAAAGCAGCTCGCTGCATACGTTTGGCGGAGCTGTGAGGTCGAGGGTTAGACCGGCCAGTTCGCTCTGTCGTCTGCTCTTTTGGTCCGCCGTGTGGATGATCATTGCAGCTGGGCGGCCCGCGGGCCGCGCATCACGTGATCAATCGGTCCGCGGCCCGGTCCGTCGTGTGGATACACCTTTAGGGACCTGCCCATAGACGCTGTTTCCGTTAGCAGTACACCTCTCCCCCCCCCCCCCCCCCCCCCCCCCCCCCCCCCGGCCCGCCTCCCGTCATTCGACGCAGGGGCGGCTGCTAGAGACCCGTTTCTAAATTCAGCCTGGCCACTTCGATAACTATCATCTCAGCGCATATAATATGTACGTGCTCATTGCGGCCTTTTCATGGCTGGTGATGAAAGAATTTGAAGACAGGCACGTAGACGGAGCCCGAACATTCTGGACGTTAGTTCGCTGTATTGTTCGGTCGGTGGCATCGTGACGAGACTTATAAGCTTCTATGCGCTGCGCGTTGGAGTGTGTCATGCAAATACTTGGAATGCTCGAGTTCGGCACGCCCCTGAGAGCTCATGACAGATGGTAAATTTTATTAATAGTTTTACTCAACTAAGCGCCTTGTACTGATTTGTGGTGCACAACATCGAATGTTCAACTAATCAAGAAATAACTGTAAGCGAAGAAAACCGCGATTTCGGTACATAGAGTTATTACAATAAACGCTAGAGGCTCAGCTGGCGCTAGTGTCTGGGACTTCCGGTTGCAAATTGAAGCAGACAGCATGCAGTCTACATTTCCAGCCTCCCTGTGTATTCCTATGGGAAAACGCGCGCGAATCTTGTCTCTTCGCCGGAAAATAACATGAATAACTTTTGTCGTTTTGGTTGTACCGGATAATATGTACCTTTATTGGTATTGTGAAAGTGTAATTGCTTTAGTTACAGTATTTTTCTTTACCACTGAACGATGTTCAACTTCGCTCTATTTCAGGCCCAAACCTCTGTTTCGAAAAAAGGTATGTGAAAACGAGCGACGATTCTATGCGAACTAACGATCAAAAGGAATAGTAGAGTGCGTTCAAAGTTTGCTAGCATTTCGGTGGTGCTTATATGTTGCTAATTACCCGTCCTGTCAGTGGATGAAAATGACTCCGTCGTGCGCCTTTACGATCGGTTAAAGAAACATTCGAACGCAAAAAATAAAGCACGTGAGCTACGAAAAGTGAGTCTTTTTTTATTATTTCCTATGTCGGGCAGTTTTTATCGAGCTCTGCGCGCACCTAGAGGCACCTGCTCTCTGGCCCCCCTATTTGCAAAGATTTGGAGCGTGCAAGTGATGATTAGGACCTAGAACAAGCATCTTCGCACATATTCGTGATCAGAAAGAATAAAGCAGTGCTTATTTATTGCACATCTGACTATATTACGTGACTTTCAATTTATTTTGATCGTCTGCGTGCACAAGGAGTTACTTATCCAGTGTTACTGCGTAGTTCTTGCCGTCTCTTTTGGTTTTACACATGTCCTTCGTTCGTTTGGCACGTATATTCCCCATGCGGGAAAGCGTCGACGTCGTGTTCGCGCTAACAGTGTCCGACAGTGCACATAAATACACGTACGAAGCGGTTTTAGCACCGTTTTTCATGCCACGAATTTCAAATAAAAATGCTGTAACTGACCAATTATTTCGTCTGCGTGACTGAGAAATGTTCCGATGTGCCTAGTACGTACACATTATTTGAGATATTTGCTTTTATAATCGAGCGCAGAGAGAAAATGCACTCGTTTTTTCCCATAGCAATGCATTATTTACCGGAAGTCAATTTCTGACTGCTTGCTATCTGCTTCAAAATGCAACAGCACACTAGCGCCAGCTGAGCCTCTAGCGTTTATTGTAATAACTCTATGTTTCAGTACGTTTGCCGTTGACGAATCGGGACTCGATATTAACCGTCATTAGAATACAAACATTTAGGCTGATGTTTGAGTCACTAGATGGCACTGATTTTGTGAAAGGGTCTATTGTAACCGCAGGGCAATCTATAGAATACACAACGTTTTCCCACGACGGCTAGGGAACGCGATTTGGAAAGGTTTCTCGACGTTCTGTGAACGTCGTTGGTAGTCCGGATGCCGTAAACACACGTATCATAAACGTCGAGGGAGGACGCAACGGCCCACTGAGACGTACATGTGACGTGCAACAAACGTCATTTGGAACGTCCTCTCGACCTTCTGTGCACCTTTTCTCGCGGACATTTAAAGGTTTCATCGACGTCGAAGGAAGGTAACGTCCGGACCTTCGACGTTTTACGACGTCACGTTACAGACGTCTTTGACGTTCTTTCGACGTTTCCTTCACGTTTATGTGCTGATTGGGTTAGGACGCATGCTCAACAAACTCACATTAATAGCTTGCCAAGACCGTCAATCTTGATGATGGGGAATGCGGTCTGCAATAGAACTGCGAGAGCTCGCAATCAGCACGCCCTCAGCTGCCGTGCACACAGCTATGGCTGCCAGTGAATACTCTCTATAAACTTCCTGCGGCTGTGCAGTCAAAGGTACGCGAACACGTGCATGGACGCCGATTAAAACCACTCACGCGCACTTCTCTCGACGAAAATGGCACAGAAAGTTGTCCACGGGTATATGTGGTGTTGGCCAAAGCGATGCTGTGCATGCTTTTCACGTCACGTCATCACACCGTGCTGGTGGTCAATCCTACGTTGTTGTTTTTTTTTGTCCAGAAAAACAACTTCAGTATATAGTGCAAAACGTGTGCTGTTTAAAGTAAGCGCTCAGCAGTAATGCTACAATGGCCGCTTATGTGACCTCAGTGCAAGCCATCTATGAGCATGATTGGGAAGGAGCTCCAACTGTCACGCCCCTAGAGTATAAATCCGGAACTGCCCCGATGGGGACATCAAAAGCATTGATGATTTGTTTGCGTTTTGCCGCCGCACTCGGCCCACGTAGTCGAACGTTGACTCAGCGTTCAGCTAAGCTCGTGTGGAATCAGTGAAGCGAATGAGAACGCAGCACTCATTCATATTTTTATTTCATCTTTCTCGACTGGCGCGGCAAAACAATTTGGGTTTTGCCTCGCGCTCAGTCGAAAGAGATGAAGTAAAGAAGCCCGTGCACATGCTTTGTGTTGGTAAACGCAGAGTTCTGCGAGAAAAAAAGCTGGACATAGCGGCCCTATAGGAGGTATTCACTGGACGCCATATTTGTGGGTGCTGTTTAGAGCGCAGGCTCAGAACGAGCTCGCATTACTAAGCTGCTGAGACAGGCAATATTGATGGTGAGGAATGGACTTTGCAAAATAACTGTGGAATTCGCTCGCCGTCAGCACGCGCTCATCAGTCGCGCACAGCTATGGCCGCCAGTGAATACTCCCTATAGACGCTTTGCAGCAGCTGTGCATGGGCGCCGCCATAACTGACCTTCAGTTTTTGTTTCCTCTTACTGCGTTTACTTCACTTCATTATTACCATAGCAGGCTAGGTCATTGCCATCCTAGATTTTATTCTGTCTTTCTCCCCAGCATTGGCCTTTGTGGAGGCTCGTCCACACCAATTTCAGTGGCTCGGTATCTCGGTAAAACAAGAGAAGGTCAGCAATGGCGGCTGTATTCTGGCGCGTGTGTAAAGCGTCTATAAGAGGTATTCACTGGACGCCATATTTGTGGGTGCTGTTTAGAGCGCATGCTCAGAACGAGCTCACATCAATAGCCTGCTAAGACCGGCAACCTTGATGGTGCTCAATGCACGCTCCAAAAGGACTGCGGAAGCTCGCCGTCAGCACGCGCTCAGCAGCAGCGCACACGGATATGGCAGCGCACACGGATATGGCCGCTTTAAGCACGCGCCAAATTGAGCTGCCACTGCCGACCTTCTCTTGTCTTACCAAGATGCCGAGCCACTGAAGCGGGCATTGACGAGTTTCCACAAAAGCATATTCTGTGGAGAAGGACGCATTAGCACCTAAAGTGGCAATAGCATGTCCTACTGTTGCAATGATGAAGTGAAGCGAACGGAATAAGAGGAAGCAAAAACTGAAGGTTGGTTACGGCGGCACCCATGCACAGCTGCCTGAAAGTGTCTATAGTTCGATTTCCTCGCCAATAGGCACGAGACGAGTAGGGTGCCTCAACGTCCTTCTGCTTATTAGGGTATTGCTTTTACAACATGTACACTGACGCGCCGAACCCACTCTAGACGGTCCGCAAAAATTGGTTTCTCAGTGTACTGCGCTGTGATTTACTGGAAAGGGGCGGCTAGGTTTTGGAAGCATGAAGTAAAAATATCAACAAATAAACTCACATTGTTGAAAAAAAGTCTCGGGTTACCAGCCGAACATTAAAAAGGACGACGTGATGTCCGTATTATGGCTTCTGAGATTTCAGCCACGCAGTAGAAACGCCTTGGGCCGTTCTATTCGCCTAGAGATACTAACAAAACAGGTGGAAAAATTGGAGAATATAATAGCGCTTCACGATAGGGACGAAGAGTAAGAACGAGTGTCTCGTTCCTACTCTTCGTCCCAGTCGTGAAGCGCTATTATGTTCTCCAAGTTTCAGTACCAATTCGCCCAAGAATCCGCACTACTAAGGTGGAAAAGCACGCGGATGACGTAAAAGCAGGCTTTTTCCGCCGTGCAATGGAAATAGCATGCTTTTTTTTTTTTCTTTGGGTCGGCTCGCTTGTTTGGGTAGCTTGGGCTGCTGGCAAGCAGGAAGTAGTATGTTTGCTGGGTGGACTGTGAAAATGTATGTACGCCCACTGAATTTACATTGATTAGTGTTTCAGGGGACCACTGATATTTGTTAATAAATTTTTAGCAGATTTTTTATATACAATTTATCCGTCCGAGGCGGGTGCGACGGCATCAAGGCAATGAAACAGGCCCAAACAAACGCAAGGAAATAAACCAGTTATGAAACTACAGTAAAAAAAATATATATATATATATATAGGAAAGAAAAAATAAAAGTGTGAGCAATCATTTAGGGTACGCAACTGTTCCTCAGTTATTTACTTTGTCGCAGAGTCTAAATTAGGTTACTCAACCAGAGATGTTGTTTACAAATTGCTAAAAAATTAAGTGACCGTTACAAGCTAGTACGTCCGTTTGTTTGAACATGGAAAATTTTCTAAACCCCGAGGTGCTGAAATAAGACTGAAAGCGACAAAATGCTACCAGACAGGACATGTGGCTTGAGCCTCCGCATATTTTCGAATATAGAGATTATAGACCCCTTCGAAAATTACGCCCTCTTACTGTCGATCTGACATTACCGCAAAGCGGCGTGCGCAGACACAATAAAAATGACAAGTCTATCAATTGCATCCAGTCTCTTAGGAGTGAGTATTATATCAGTTATAGACCTGCCAGCGCGTTGGTAGTTTTTGCGCATGCCACTTTGCAGTTTTTCAGATTGACCTTAAGAGGGCGCAATCTTTGAAGGGGTCTACATCATAGCACCACATACGGCTTATTTGATTTCTCTGCGCCAGCCTACACCGGTGTAGAGAAGTGTGGCGCAATGCAGAGCAGTGAAGCGCACACTTCCTGCTGTTTCTTGATATAGGCTGCATTCGTAAATAAAACACGTAGTTGCACACCGAGTGCAGAAGGTGCAGGTCGATAGAACCGAGCAACTCATGGCCTGCATTGATGTCACATCAACGGCCATTGTGAAAGAGGTTGCTGCTGAGCGCGTTCCTTCTGCAGCAAACGTTTTGCAAAACAGAATTTGTTTCTCTAAGCATAAAAAAAGTATAAATGAGCCAGAATGCCCACCAGCATGCGGGGCAATAACGTTACGCGCAGGACAAGTTTCAAAGAAAAACGAAATACACTTCTGAACGTCGTCCGGAGGGACCCGTAGTAGAGCAAACGTCGGTTACCAGAGGAGGGCTGGCAGTGTCGCCATTCTTCTGCTCTCCTCTTGAATTATGGCGCTCTGCTGTAGTCGGGCTGATGGACATTGCCGTTGGATTTTGTGCGTAGGCGTCCTCAACAGTGGGTTTGGGGTCAAGAATTGGTCTGGACCAGAGGCTCCGCCCGACAACCGCGGTACCCGGTTGGGACATGAATGCTTAATCCTCTTCTTTCCCGACGACTTAATCAAGAGTGCTGGGAAGCGCGTGAACTCTCGAAGTACTGCGGAACTTCAGACATTTACAAGGGCAGAGTTAGCCAGCTTAAGAGTTTTTTTCACATTTATCTGTGTGCAGTGCAACCCTCTTAAAAGGATACCACATATAACAATGTACCGGTTATAACAATGAGTTTCTAGATGACCGTGCGGCTTTGCATGCAATACCTGGTCCAGGCAAAACGATAATCGGCCATATGGGATGGATGCATTTTCGTTTTTTTTTTAATTTTTATAATTGTTTAGCACTGTATTTCATAGCATAAGCCAAAATTCATCTCTAAAATTTAAAAGTCTTTGACGTAAAATAATGTTATAATCGTATCGTATTGAGATAAGCTCCCGGGAAGATGAACATAAAGAGTAGCCAGTCTCGGGATATCTCTCGGCTAATTTATCTGGCTCCATTATTTATATAAAAAAAAATGCACATCCGTATGCACCAACACTTCCATATGCACCGCCAACAACAAATACGCATCGTGCCTACATCTGAGCTACTTCAGTTATTACGTGTTTGTTTAGTATGTCGAACACTACATACAGGTTTCAGAAGTCGTGCCTTAAAGTGTGCTTAAGAGCTTATCATCTCTTGACCCTCCCTTCCTGCGCCATCTCTTTTGTCCCCCTCCCGCTTTCCATGTAGGGGGATCTGTGGCCGAGTGGGCCAGCGCACCAGGTGAAGGACGACGACAAAGATCGTCTATGAGGGGCGTGTTTCCCTCAGCGCTCTGATAATCCTAACCTCACCTGTCAGTTTCACCGGCATTTCTCGCCCACATGGCCTTTCCCGGACACGACACCCTGGAGACGACACCCGAAAGCCAATCCGTGCTGCCCGCGGGCTTGAATGCCAGTCCATTGCTCTTTCGGAGAACGTTTTGACGACACCGGGCAGCAGAAGACGCTTGACACGAAGACCCTCTCCATGCCACAGGTGAACGCGAGCCCTACCCCGCCCCAAGCAACATCACTGGACACCCTACCACACAAGCTCACACTGACTTTGCACCACCCTCACCACAGGACAGCCAATTTTTAGTGGCATGTACCCAAGAACGCCAAGATATAGAACTTTCCGGGCTCAGCGAAATTGACAGCCACCACTCTAAAAAGGCGAAACGGGTGAGAAAGAATCACCGACCCGATCCACCATGACGGCAAGGCATAGCATGCCTTCCACATCAACCACCTGGAATGAAAATTTATTGACCGAATTCGAGAATATTGAAGATGATATATATAAATTTCAAGGTTTATAAAAAACACAAGAAAAACAACGTGCCAAATCACCCTTCCCATCAACAGAAAGCCATGTAATAAGGTGCACAGAGAGCACCCAGGCACACAGTCGTACTGAAACCACCGTGCAAAGAGCGCGTGGACAACTTCACCTGCGGATATATTGCTGGGGCAATGAAAAAGGCAGGAACCCAAAACAAAGATAACTTCTGCGTCCACTGCAACCAGAAATATAAGACTGTTGAGATCACGACAATAAACCTCCTTTACACGAATAAATCGTCAAGGGCGAACAAAGCTACGAGATGAAACCTTCAAGTGATCAGATCCGTGGAGTCATCTACCTCTTGAGACACGACGTGCAAGAAACTCCAGAAACCCTCATGGAAAGTCTCGACTGCAGAACCATATATCCTTCAATGGGTCTGCCCAACACCACCTAGAGCTAAGGCCGTAGCGCTTCCCTCTCTCCCTTCAAGAAGCATCTCTATGAGTAGGCTGGACTGGTAGTGCGCTTCTTCGCAAGGCTCCCATTGACAGTTGTCTTCTTTGCAATGCAAGTTTTGTTTTACTGTTCGTCTTCCTCTACAACAAAGGCGACGCCAATAAAAACCGAAGGTAAAAAAAAGAAAAAAGTAGCCCCCCGTAGTGTTTTTTTTTTCTCCCCAACGGTCGTTTGTCGCGTTCGCCTTAAGGCCCGTTCACACTCTTGCAACCGAGTGCGACCGAGAGAGACCAAACCGGTTTTTAAGCCTCTTGCGATCTCTTAGGACCAGCTCCGCTCAGTGCATCCGGTCCCAAGAAGTCTTTCTCGGTCGTACTCGGTTGCAAGAGTGTGAACGCGCCTTTACTTTCTTCGACGGCTTTTTTGAGCTACTCCTACGGGTTGGGTCACGTGACAATAGGGCTAGAGGAATCAACGAGAACAAGTCTAGACGCGAGTAGGTTTTTGGACGCCAAGGGTAAGAAGTTCAACTCTCGAGTGAGAACGAGCACATTTTGGAATAGAACACAACCGTGGCGTCGTGCGAACGTTGCTTCTCGATTGTCGGTGCTATCATTCCGTACAGACGTTGTATATCAGTGTTTTGGCGGAAAACTGGATGTGAAAGTATCCATATTTGAGCTTCTGCAAGGATAACTACAAAAGTGTGGACTATACAGCGAATCGACGGGAAGATCTCGCTCTTTGACGGCATGGCAGGGTGAGAACATTTCAATTTTTATGATCGTGGGTTCGTTTCTTGTTTTTACGTTTTCCTTAATAGATACTTCGGAGTGATTTGGTTGTGGCCTGGAAGTAACATATTCAAATGCTGGCGCTACTTGTACTTGCAGAACTAAATAAAAATGACTTAATTGATGATTTCAGGTTGGAATAATTTTCGCAATGTATGCAAGTGAAAGATTATCGCGGTTGCGACCAGCACATCAATGTAAATATAAAAAAAGGCTGTGTCTACAGTGCCGTCCGACGGCACACCATTGGCGCCTACAAGTGCCGTCTGAAAGAGAGTCCGACGGCGCGTGTATCTCTGGGGAGCTTGTTAACACCCCCCCCCCCCCCCCCCCCGGCCTGCGTTCACGCCGCTTCGCGGCGACAGTACGCGGCTGCTAATTACAAAACTAATAATAATTGGGTTGTGGGGATATTTATACAGCGTGTAGTTGGTCTGCCATTAAAGTTGCGACGAGTTACACGCTGTAGATGAGCAATTTAGCCAGTGCAGTACAACCGCTAGCCTGGGGTCTTTAAAGGTGTATCCACACGACGGACCAAATTGCTGTTTCGGTCTGCGGGCCGCGCATCACGTGATCTTACGTCACCGGTTTTCGAGGTCCGCCGGTGGTCCGCGGCCCGCGCTTCTGAGAAATGCCAAGCCACTTTACTCGCCCGGACCTTGGCGGCGGACCGCGGCGTTTTTAGTATAATTGAAGTGCTAAGTCTGGCAACAAGCTGACTTTTGTTGTTTGGATTGGAATCCAAGTCCAAAGTCGTGTTCTTTTGGCGCCAACTGTTGAAGACGAAGAAGACGAACCTTTCGTTGTGCGACGATGCAACGTTTTACCTCATCGCGCTCGTGGAGCAATTCCCCGCTCTGCGGGACAATAGTCGCGACTACTCAAATAATCACCTAAAGATGTTCCCATGCCTTTTTCGCTTCCCTTAAGTCCTCCTCGTCCTCAATAGTCAACGCCAGGGCAACCGCGGCCAAACGTCTCTTTCGTTATTTTGTTCAACCTCCATCTTGGCTCCTTACAAATAGCCTCAAAGCAGCTCGCTGCATGCGTTTGGCGGAGCTGTGAGGTCAAGGGTTAGACCGGCCCGCTCGCTTTGTCGTCTGCTCTTTTCGTCCGCCGTGTGGATGCTCATTGCAGCCGGGCGGCCCGCGGGCCGTGCATCACGTGATCAATCGGTCCGCGGCCCGGTCCGTCGTGTGGATACACCTTAAGGTGTATCCACACGACGGACCAAACTGCTGTTTTGGTCCGCGGGCCGCGCATCACGTGATCTTACGTCACCGCTTTTCGAGGTCCGCCGGCGGTCCGCGGCTCACGCTTGTGAGAAATGCCAAGCGCTTTTCTCGCCCGGACCTTGGCGGCGGACCGCGGCGTTTTTAGTATAATTGAAGTGCTAAGTCTGGCAACAAGCTGACTTTTGTTGTTTAGATTGGAATCCAAATCCAAAGTCGTGTTCTTTTGGCGCTAACTGTTGAAGACGAAGAAGACGAACCTTTTGTTGTGTGACGATGGCGGCATGGTGCGACGATGCAACTTTTTACTTCATCGCGCTCGTGGAGCGATTCCCCGCTCTGTGGGACAATAGATGCATGCCCTTTTCGGATAACTTAAGTCCTCCTCGTCCTCAATAGTCAACGCCAGGGCCACCGCGGCCAAAAGTCTCTTTCGTTCAACCTCCATCTTGGCTCCTTACAAATAGCCTCAAAGCAGCTCGCTGCATGTGTTTGGCGGAGCTGTGAGGTCGAGGGTTAGACCGGCCCGTTCACTCTGTCATCTGCTCTTTTGGTCCGCCGTGTGGATGCTCATTGCAGCCGGGCGGCCCGCGGGCCGCGCATCACGTGATCAATTGGTCCGCGGACTGGTCCGCCGTGTGGATACACCTTTAAGGTGTATCCAACACGACGGACCAAACTGCTGTTTTGGTCCGTGGGCCGCGCATCACGTGATCCTGCGTCACCGGTTTTCGAGGTCCGCCGGCGGTCCGCGGCCCGCGCTTGTGAGAAATGTCAAGCGCTTTTCTCGCCCGGACCTTGGCGGCGGACCACGGCGTTTTTAGTATAATTGAAGTGCTAAGTCTGGCAACAAGCTGACTTTTGTTGTTTGAATTGGAATCCAAATCCAAAGTCGTGTTCTTTTGGCGCCAACTGTTGAAGACGAAAAAGACGAACCTTTTGTTGTGCGACGATGGCGGCATGTTACGACGATGCAACTGTTTACTGCATCGCGCTCGTGGAGCAATTCCCCGCTGTGTGGGACAATAGATGCATGCCCTTTTCGATTCAGTTAAGTCCTCCTCGTCCTCAATAGTCAACGCCAGGGCCACCGCGGCCAAATGACCAAACGTCTCTTTCGTTCAACCTCCATCTTGGCTCCTTACAAATAGCCTCAAAGCAGCTCGCTGCATGCGTTTGGCGGAGCTGTGAGGTCGAGGGTTAGACCGGCCCGTTCGCTCTGTCGTCTGCTCTTTTCACTGATCTTCACTAGAGGGGGCTGGATGGCGCATTGAGCAAACAGGTATGAAGCCACCGGAAGTGAGCGGCTTGTCCCGGAAGTGAGCGCTTGGCAGGCTTTGTAACCCTTCCGAGTGCTGGTTCGAAAATCGTCGAGGGCGCTGGATTTTCGCTTGTTCCCTCAAGAGAGCCTGATTACAACGGTTAAACCAGCTGAACTACGAAATTAGGGAGAACGGAGTAAAGACAGGTGATCGCTGGACTACCAACTATTTAATAAAGATTCTTCGTTTTCCTCTCCTATTATTAAATAGTTGGTAGTCCAGCGATCACCTGTCTTTACTCCTTTCTCCCTAATTTCGTAGTTCAGCTGGTTTAACCGTTGTAATATGTACCACCAACTAGCTCAGCTTCTACCCCCAGAGCCTGATTGTTGCGCAGTAAGAGCACATGCGGACCCGAGAAGTATCATGGGAAGCCATTCAATGTAAACATTTTGAGACTCTAGTTGATCAAGTTGTGAATATGTCCCAAGTTCAAATGCCGCATTCTCGGGGTTTAATCCAGAACGGGAGTAATAAAACCTAATCAAAGACACAAAAAAGCACGGTCCAAAATATCGACTGAATGCCCTAGGAAGCCCAGCTCACGCCCGACTTCCGGGACAAGCATCGAACTTCCGGTGGCTTCACCTGCGCAGTGCTCGGAGAGCAGCTAAGCGCCATCCAGCCCCCGATAGTAGAGATCAGTGGCTCTTTTGGTCCGCCGTGTGGATGCTCATTGCAGCCGGGCGGCCCGCGGGCCGCGCATCACTTGATCAATCGGTCCGCGGCCCGGTCCGTCGTGTGGATACACCTTAACGTGCACCACGCAGTAGTGATACACGAACGCACGCCGGTACGATGCTCATCCAGATCGAAACGGGCAGGGGTGGGGCTCGAACCCAGGATCCCTGGGTTCTGCAGCGAATTACAAAACTATTGACCCATATGGCTGTTGTGTTTTAATTTGTATAACTGCGTTGTGTTAGCAACATATGTACAAATCATCATCATCACCATACGATCTGTACTTCATTTTCTTCTTTGTCGATAAAAGTGAGTCTGATTTGGAACGTTGACTGGGCTGGTCCTGTTCTTTTTCTCTGCCGCGTCCCTAAGGACACCACATTTTTGGCGACGAGATGCTGAGCCCATTACGGCTGTACTGCTAGTAGCCATGGCGTTCATTGCTGCTGCATCGCCGCCCCCGTTCCTGCCTACGCCGGGACAGCCTGCAATTCCGTGGGAGCAGTGGAAGCGGGTGTTCCTGAATTTCCTGGAAGCTGCTGGCGGCGACGAATTGCAGCCGAATCGTCGGAAAGCAATTCTGCTCAATGCCCTGGGCGTTGAACGACAGCGGGTGTTCTACAGCATCGCCGGGGCACGGACCAGTCAGTCACCTTCTACTGAGAAGCCTCGCGAGGGCAGCGACAAAACATCGAAGGATGGCGAGTCGGAGGGAACGCCATCAGCTGAAGACGCGTTCCAATCCGCCATGACAGTGCTGGACGCTCATTTTGCCACGACTACGACTGTGCTCGTAGACCGTCACCGGTTTTAAAAAGGCGTCAGGCGCCTAATGAGGCGTTCGAGGCCTACGCAGCCAGTCTGCGGGAACTTGCTTTTTCCTGTGACTACGGTGACGGCGTCGACAACGTCATTCGAGATCAGCTCCTCGAAGGCACTACTTCTCGTCAAATCCGAGAACGCCTGCTCTACGAAGGTTCTACTCTCACACTCCAGAGAGCGCTCGATATTGGCAGACATATTGAACAAATTCAACGGGAGATTCACAAGTTTGATGGTGACGCTTCTGACCAGCACGTGGCACCGAAGAAAACTGAGAAATCTACTTCGGCAAAAGGATGTGGCTACCGCTGCGGGTCACAAACACACAAGGCAAACTACGACAAATGCCCGGCGAAGAATAAGCGTTGTCGCCACTGCAAGAAGATTGGCCACTTCGAAGCAGTGTGCAAGTCAAGCGAGATGTCCAGTGTTCAAGACGTCAAGGATCCGAAGTCGGCGGAAGCTAACGTCGTCACCGTTCTGCATATCGGCGACGATTACAGACGTGCACGGGACATATATACGGAGGTGCTCATCGGCAACGTTCCCATTCGTTTTCTTGTGGATACAGGGGCCACGGTTTCCCTGTTGAGCGAAGAAGACTACCGCAAGAACTTGGATGAAAGGTATCCTTTGAGTGCGACGTGAATCGTATTGCAAAACTGCACGAAGGAGGAAATCCCAAGCGTCGGATGTTTTCTGGCCGAGGTAACCTACAGAAACAAGGACGCCTGCGTCAGGGTCTGCGTGACCAAAAGAGGAATTTCGTTGCTGGGACTCGACGCCATTCGTAACCTTCGTATCAACATTGAAGGAGAAACCCTCAGTTGTTGTCAGACTGCTACTTCACCGGCGTCTACGTTGCTACCACCGAGTCTAAGGGAGGAGTTTGGACAACTTGTTTCCAAAGAGCTCGGACTGGCTAAATACTTCGTGCACCAAGTTCAGCGACGTACGTCGGTGCAGCCGGTTAAGGCTAAACCTCGAAGACTTCCACTGTCTCTTCGGAATCAAGTCTCCAAGGGAGACGATTGCGTGGCTGATACCTTGCGACGGTTACCAGCGGAAGGTCTTATAGGTCAAGAGAAAGAGGAGGAGATAGTCTCCATTGTTACATCACGTGTAACCAAGGAACAGCTGCAAGAAGCAACCGCAGCAGATGCTACTCTGCGGGATATTGTGCGTTTCGTCCACGAGGGATGGCCCTCAAAGAAGTCGCTGGACACTAAACTGGTTCCATTTTACCACGTTAGGGAAGAACTGTCGGTGGTTGACAAGCTTGTGCTGTGGGAGGAGAAAGTGGTCATACCTGAAGTTCTGACGCCGTTGATGGTACGCTATGCACATGAAGCCCACCCTGGTATTGTGCGGACAAAGCAAAGGCTCAGGGACCGTTTTTGGTGGCCTCGCATGAACCGTCGAGCGGAGTTAGAAGTCAGAAGCTGCCACATTTGCCAGGAAGCAGACAAGTCTGCAAAGCCTCTCCCCTGCAGCCGGTTGCTTTACCGGATCGGCCATGTCAGAAGTTGGCCATGGATATTGTCGGACCCCTGGCTCGAGCGCCACCAGACAAAAAGGTTTGTAATAACACTGATAGACTATCACTCGAAATGGCCTGAGCTCTGCTTTACAAGCCATGTGACCTCGCAAACGGTCATTGAGTTTCTCCGCTCGGTGTTCAGTAGGGAAAGGTACCCCGAGGAGATGGTAACAGATAATGGGACGCAATTTAAATTCAAAGAGTTCGAGGATTTTCTTCAAGAAAGGCGAATCCGGCACTGCCTGTCTTCAGTATACTATCCGGAAGCAAATGGATTGATTGAGAGGCCCCGTCGTACACGCCGCTTCGTGGCGTGTACAGCCGGCAAACCAAGCCCAGCTGTACCCCATGCACCCCGGAAACGAAGTCCCGCACCATTTCGTTTAGCGAAATTTGGGCGACAACTTTCGTTTTTTCCTGTGTTAATTGTAAGAAAAATAAATGTTAATATCGCGAAATGTGTCGGCAAAATAAAATGTTCGAGAACACAAAAACAAAGAAGTAGGCCCGCACTAGGGATCGAACCCGAGATCGCTTGCTTATGTAGGGACCCATTTGCACGGTGCGCATAAAAGACAAGGACAAGCGCGTGCCTCGGGACCAGAACTAGCTCGAGAGGCGGAACGACCGGCGTGACATACTAAGCTCTCTGTGATCGCAGCTACCGTTCATGGATTCCGCACATCTAATGTAAATATTGTAAAATATTGTAGATTGAGTATTAAAGAGTCAAGTACCGCGTACCTACAATTGGTGACCCGGACGTGATTTCCCAAGATGGCCTTCCAATCGACATCTTCAGTTGCGCCGCCAGTCACAACGTCTCCGCCAACAATCACCACTACGGTTACCTCTGCTGCCGTCCCAATTACAAGTTGCCTTCCTATCTCTGGGTACCCTAATCTACCAGAGATCGCGGCAGCAACACTGAAGCTTCCTGATTTCTGGATGACGGATAGTGAGCTCTGCTTCCTGCACATCGAAGCTACCTTTCGGCGGAAAAGAATAACATCACAGAGTACCATGTTTGACTATGTAGTCGTTGCACTCCCACAAGCGGCAACAGCACAAGTACGTGACATCCTGCGTACACCCCCCGCCGACCTTCCCTATGACCGACTGAAAACGGAACTCATCCGACGAACGACCGCATTAGAGCAGCAGAGACTGCAGCAGTTGCTAACATCAGAAGAGCTTGGGGACAGAAAGCCATCTGAACTTTTTCTACGAATGCAACAACTCAGACCTTCGGTAGACCGCAAGCAAGCCACCGCTAAAGTGTTTATAAGCCCAGACATCCATACCTGTTCGCACGTCCTTGTACAACATGACGCGGTGCGAAAACTGTTACAACCACCTTGTGACGGCCCCTTCAAGGTACTCCGACGACCATCCTAAGTACTTCACGCTGCAAATTAACAATCGAGAAGAAAATGTCTCATTGGCTCGTCTCAAACCCGCCTATCTCGATACCGGCGCGGCCGATAAACAATGCGCACCACAACCAGTCATCACGTCAACGAACAAACCAAAAACCGTCCGATTATCAAACTCTCCCGCCGCCCAGCCTGCACACCGTCTCGAAGCTTGTCCGGACTACGCTTCTCTTCTAGGGGGGGAGGTAGTGTAGGGACCCATTTGCACGGTGCGCATAGAAGACAAGAAGGACAAGCGCGTGCCGCGGGACCAGAACGAGCTCGAGAGGCGGAACGATCGGCATGACATAATAAGCTCTCCGTGATCGCAGCTACCGTTCATGGATTCCGCACATCTATTGTAAATATTGTAAAATATTGTAGATAGAGTATTAAAGAGCCAAGTACCGCGTACCTACACTTATAAGACATACATCTTATCACTAAACTATACTCCGCTTCGAAAGAATCGTTTTCAGAAGTCGTTTTATACGATACTGAGACTTTCGGACGGCACTTGAGCTCGTGAGTGGAGTACCGTCGGACGGCACTTGACCGCTCTGTAAGAGTGCCGTCGAACGGTACTCTAGACACTTCGAAAAAAACAAACAAAGAAACAACAACTACATAGTGTCGTTTCTGTGTATCCCCATCGGATCGCAGAAAAGATCCACTACAACTAACTAGTAAGACGTATATTTTAGCGGGTCTTTGAGCTGTAGTTCGGAGTGCACGCAAGCCGGAATGTGGTTCATTGACCAGCTTACTTACCATACACCAGAGCCGTATACTAAAAATTTAGCTGGAGGCCCTTCAGGCTTTTCAAGGAATCCCACCCCACACCAGGTTGCTTCATGGAGCATATTATTGTTATTATTATTATAAGCCAGAAATGTATTGACCATATCAACGTTCGTGTACCCGATATCACAGTCAGATCTGCCGTCATTGCGCAGAAGTTATCGGACCACTACCTAATAGGCTGCCGATTAGGTAAACAGGTCTCTGGGTCCAGAAGTAGCAGGTCCGAAAGTTCGTACGTTTTCATCATTGATACGGAGAAGTTTGATGTAGTGGCCGCCTTTGACTGGGATACATTTATGAGCTCGGTGGAACCGGCTAATCTGTACACTACTTTTGTCGAGGTTTTAGTCTTTTTATCGTGACTCGAAGAAAAAGGTTAATTGTCAGAAACGATACGATAAGCCCTGGCTCACAACCGATACCATGACTGCAATCAAGGAAAAAGATGCTGCGTGGTTGCGCTCCCGTCGTGCTCCAAACAACTTGGAACTGAGGGCCGCTTTTTGTTGTGCCAGAAATAAAACTAACGCCATTATCAGATCCGCCAAACGTCGTTACTTTCAAAAAAAGTTCTTTGAATCAAGGTCGAATCCACGTGAAACGTGGGACTTGATAAACACTTTAAGGGGGTGTGCAACAAAGAAATCTATTGAAGAAAAGTTGCACAAACGCTTTGGATCTGACTTACAATCAGCAGTCAATGACCTCAACAATTTTTTTGCTGCATCATCTGGTTCGTCTAGGGACTCTGCTTTATCATCCTTCCCGTCTAGTCATGATTATAGAGTGTTCGCATCTGCATTTCTGCCCCTTCTTGACGCACTTTCTTTGCGTTCAATTTTATTTTCCTTAAAGCGTAATAAAACTGCTGGTATTGATGGCATCCGTGTTACCGACATTTGTCGCAATTTTGGTTACGTCCAGCACGTCCTACTTACCATGGTAAATGGGTTCCTGATTTCTGGCATTATCCCAGCTGACTTAAAAACTGCGCTTGTGAAACAAATTTTCAAAGGAGGATCACCCGACAAAATGGAGTGCTATCGACGTATTTCTGTACTGCCATGTGTGGGGGAGATCGAAGCATCTATATCTTGTCATGTCTAGTTTTGTTGACAGCTCGCACGTACTATCGCCCAGCCAGTACGGCTTTGTATCCAGATGGGGCACTCAACCTCTGCTCGAGGGTTTCTCTGATTTACTACACAATGCATTTGACAGTAACATGTGTTCCTGTGCTACTTTTTTGGATGTCGCCAAAGCTTTTGACACCGTAAGCCACAAGCTCCTACTTCATAAACTATACAATTACGGCTTCCGTGGCCCTTTTTATGCTTTGCTTGAGAACTTCTTTTCTGGGTGCTCGCAACAAGTATCTGTCCGAAATTTTAAGAGTCCTCGAGTAGGGTTGAAAGCGGGTGTCCCTCAGGGCTCTGTTTTATCGCCTTTGTTATTTAATCTCTACGTTAACGATATTGCAGCCAGGCTGTCCACTTGCAAAATGTTTCAGCATGCAGACGACACCCTAAAGGCCTGTTCACACATACAGCGGAGCTAAAGCCCCTCGATGTGTTTGCGCTTGTCTTGCAAGTAGCGTCAAATGCGCGAGTGCACGAGGCCCATGTCTCGAGCGGCCCTTGGAAGCAAATGGCGGCGCAGCACTGAAATGAGCGGGCCTTGGAAGCGAATGGCGGCGGAGCATCCGCTCATGGCACGTGTCTCGAGTGCTTCCACAACAATGGTTGGCGGTACTTGTAAAAAACGCTTTTATCAAGGGGCTTTAAGCGGAGCGCTAAGTTAGCGCTACCTGAGCGCTCCAATGAGCGCTCATGTGGCGCTTCCTGGCGCGTAACTTAGTTCTAACACAGCGCGCGATTAGCGCTTCTGTAGCGCCTTGTTAGCGCTCCAGTAGCGCCTTGTTAGCGCTTTAGTAGCGCCGTGTTAGCGCTTCAGTAGCGCTTCTTGTACCTCGGTGCTGTGGATTAGCGCGTGCACTGCGGTTCCGGTTCCTGTGGTTGGGTGTGCATCAGCAGCACCATAGCGGACATGTGGGATGCTGAAATAGAAATGCGACAAATGCTCTTAGGTACGCGATTAATGCATATGTGTATTGACGGCTTAACGCCCAGAAGAGCCTTCTGGGTGTTCGAAATCTTTAGCCACCGAGATACCGACGGGTACCCAGCGAACCTTGTTCATAGGCTGAGGGACCGAGACACAGAGCTCTTTCGAAAGCGATTATTTTTAACCGCGTGTCTTTGAAATCAGGGTCACGCACATCGAATAGAAAGCGATGAGGTCATACCAAGTCAATTAGTCGCTCAGAGTCCATGACTCTGGATCGCCTGCCCGACCCTTTGGAAAGTGGCTCTTTTACTTCCTCTTCTTTCAATGCGAAAGGAAAAACGGCACATTGATACTTTAGACCCATGTTGTTGTAAAAAAAACTATCTCCAAACTCCGGTCTAAAAACATGCTTTTCGTGCAAGGCTCGTCAAATTATGAGGCGCTGGAGAAATGCAGCCTTCTGCGTTAAGTCCTTATTTCGAACTCTTTTTGTTCGCCTTCCGCCCATTGAAAAGCATGCGGGAAGGGCCTTAGAACGCACCTGGTATCGCTACGCCGCAGCGTTCTGCCGCATCAAAAAGTTCGTCTGCTTTCCTCGCCGTCACCATGGCAACGAACGCCGAGTGAATAGAAGCACGCACGGTACCGCCGCGTGAAGCCAGCAACAGCTGACGCCATTTTACGAACGCCGTCTGCTAGCCACATCCGAACGCGGTGTGTCAGATCAACCGCCTCCGCCGGTGCGCCGCTAGCAAAGACGACGAAGCTGAGGCACGCCGACGGCGAATGGGCGAGCAACCGCACCAGTTATGTTACACGGGACCAATTGTGTTAACTGCGTGTGTCCTCCATTGAATTGTGTTGACAGCGTCAAGTATTTGGGGATATATTTTGATTCAGACCTTTCTTGGGCGACGCACTTCTCCTACCTTTGTGGCAGACTCCGTAGCGTAAGCTACTTAATTTATAATAACAGAGTGTTCATGCCATTTGCAGTGAGGAAATCGATTGTTTATGCTCTTGCCTACAGCATTATTCGATACGGCATAACAGTATTTGGTAATAGTGCGGAAGTGTGGCACACCGCCCGTGCCACACTTCCGCCGTGCCGTGCCGTGCCGACCGTATTCTGAAAAACTTGTTAAAAAGTGTCGGTTACCACCTGGATATCTCCGATGACACAGACATTTTCGAAACCCTACAAATGCCAAGCTTCCGCTCTTTTTTTTCTGCACTGTGTCGTTCTACGACACTTGTGGGTTAGTGATTTTTTACAACCCCATGTATCCCCCAGAGATTGGCGCAGAACGAATCGATTTGTGATCCCCCGGTGTTTTACAAGGTACGGCAAACGTGAGCGTTCTGACTTTGTCCCATTCATATTTAATAAATTTCCCAATTGTTTCTTTCGTGAAGTTATTAACAAGAGAAAATTGAAGAGGTTATTGTACAATTTAGCAGTCTGACCGTGTTTATACCGTGCTTGTTCTACTTCCTGTTTCTGTTGTACTTTTGTTTCCTGCTAAAGTGTATGGGTTATCTGTGTTCATGCCACCGACCGTGTCGTTCGACTGCCGGGTCCTGTCCGTCAAGCCTTCATTGGCTTGGACAGACCCGTCTCTGTATCTTGCATATTTGCTTCTGTTGAATAAAATTATTATTATTATTATTAATATTATTATCATTATTATCATCCCCTTCTCACAAACCATTGTACGCTTTGACGGACCCGGCAACACCTGTACTTTGAGTGGTCAATAAAATATTATTATTATTATTATTGTGCTCGAGGGGCTGAATGACGACGTTATAGCTGCAATTAAATACAAAGACCTGTTGTGGAAGCGCAGCCGTCAGTCACCGAAGGATGAGGAATTGAGGATTAAATTTAAAATTAGACGTAACAGAGTAACTGCCATTATCAAATCAGCTAATCGAAACTATGTTAAAACAAAGCTGGTTGAATCACACTTTGACAGCCGGGTGACTTGGTCTCTTGTGAATGAACTCCACGGTGGTCATAGTGCTAAACGTTCAGTTGAAAAAAACGATCAAGAAGTATTTCCCGGGTAGTCCGCTTTCAGCGGCCAATGCTTTCAGCACATATTTCGGAAAGACCTCGCGCGTCTTGCGAGATAATGACGTTGTCTCCTCGCCTTCAATCAATGCCAATGTTTCATCCGCTTTCCTTCCTGAATTAACAGAGCTATCACTACAATCTCTGTTGCTTACTTTCAAGCCTAGTCTTTCACCTGGAATTGATAATGTGCGGATGTCCGATCTCTGCAGAAATTACAACTCGGTAAAGAATATACTACTACACATGTTGAACGGCTTTATAGCTTCCGGCATGCTTCCAGACGACCTTAAAACAGCAATCATGAAGCCTGTATATAAAATCAGAGACGGGGTAGGGTCGAAATCTATCGCCCTATCTCTATCTTGCCTTCGATAGTGAAGATTTTGTAGAAGCATATTTCCCTAACAATGACTGCCTTCATGGATAAATGTAGCCGGTTTTCTCCACAACAGTATGGTTTTGTTGGGGGACAAGGCACTGCCTCTGCTTGAGGATGTTTCAGATCTACTGAACATTGCCTTTGATAATAACCTTGTCACGTGTGCACTTTTCTTGGATGTTTCAAAGGCTTTCGACTCTGTGTCGCATAAGGTTTTCTTGAGTAAACTTTCAGGGGTCCTTTTTGCATCCTACTTAAAAATCTTCTCTCAAACCGTACTCAGCTAGTTTCAATATCCAAACAACATAGTACGAAATTATCTTTGAAATCCGGCGTTCCTCAAGGATCTCTGCTATCCCCTCTTCTTTTTAATGTTTATGTTAATGACCTGCCCAAGGTAGATCTTTCAATACGCAGATGACACTGTTCTTTTATCGACTCATCTACATAACAGCAAGGCGGCAGAATTACTGCAGCTGGATTTATTTGAGATTATGGATTTGTTCTCGGCAAATGTTATAAGTGTCAACGCGAGAAAAAACGCAACTGACGTGCTTTTGCAGTCCTCTAAAGAGGATACTTTTGGAACAAGCCAATACTCCTACACGGTTCAAACTGTATTTTTTGTGCTTGTGAGCCAGTGGACTATGTGACCGCGAACAAATGCTTGAGAATTTATTTTGGCTGTGAATTATCGTGAAATTCGCATATTTTCTACATCTTGAAGAAGCTACGAGCTGCATCACGCACCCTTTACAACTTAAGAACTTTCATCCCAATGTCAACCAGAAGACTTCTTGTGCATGCACTTGCGTATAGTGTGCTTCGATACGGAATAACTTTGTTGGGGCAGTTTACAGACCTTTTGGAAACGAAAGTGAATTCTCTTTTGAAGGGCATCTTGCGTAGCGTGGCATACGGTTCCAGCGCTAGAACATCCGATAACGTCTTTGACGATCTTCATTTACCACATTTTCGAGCTTTATTTATGCATACGGTTGTACTCCGACACTACTGAGATGACACCTTCAAGGTTCCCAACCTGGTATGTCGTGACCTTCGAAAGCTGGAGCCATATGCCACGCCGCGCATCAACACACTTTCTGGGAAAACCATTCGCTCTTATTACGTTCCACACATGTTTAACAACCTCCCACCTCTGCTGAGCGATATCACTTCTCGCGGAAGGTTAAAAGGAAAACTGAAGACTATGAGCTCCATTATGGTTTGACATCACTAACCACCGAAACTCTGATCTGGCTTAAATATGTTGTGCGCGCGATCCAGAATTCCTCTTTAACAATTTTTCTGCGACTCTTTTGTATCTTTTTTCACTTAATGTGTGCATGCTCCATTATGGATTGACATCATGAACCAGCAAGACTGTTCTTCTACAGATGTTGTGCACGTGATCCACAATTATTCTTCTTTAACAATCTTTCTCGAACTCTTTTGTAACTGTCTTGTTTCCTTTATGTGTTTTTTTTTTTTTTCTTGGGGGGGGGGGGGGGGGGGTTGATGATTTTTTGAGGGAGACCAGTTGTACAAGTCTTTAGGACATTGACGGCCCCGAAATAATATTTTGGAGAATTTGAGGCACGTGCAATAAAATGTATTTATTTATTTGTTTATTATTATTATTATTATTATTATTATTATTATTATTATTATTATTTTTATTAGTTTTATAGTAATAGTCTTTTCTGCTTCGGCGTGCTTCGCTTCGGAACTTTTCGTCTGCCACCCGGCAACAAGCGTCGCAGCCCTATCGGAACCGCAGCGTCACGGGACCTCGTGCGAAGAACGGGCAAGAAGTGCCCGCCTCAGTATTCGCCGTCGTGGCAAGCTGTGTGGCGTTATTCTGGCTGAGCAGCCAGTGATCCTTTCCCAAGTGCTAGTGCCCCGATTTTGAAGGGGAAAGCCCGCACGGGTGGTCGCCCTTCCAGGTGCGACGAAGGGGAGGCTGCCGACGTTTGAGTTTTTTGGCTGGTCGTGGCTACCACTGAAGGGTTTGCGATGGTCTGCCTTGTATGCTCAAAGATTTGCTTAGGTCAGGAATGCAGTCAGGTGGACTCGCAGGGTCGTGCTGGCCGTTTGACGACTCTCAATGAGGTGAAAGCTTGATATGTTGTTGTCGATTAAGTCGAGTGTTGACACGTTGCTACCCTTGCCGGATAAGGCCGAGGACTTGCTGGCCCTTAAACCCGTTATGGAAGACCTAAAGGTTCAAGTCAGCGAACTCCAAGCATCAGTTGAATTTTGTTCTGCCCAGTACGATGCAGTGTTGGAGTCGATCGAGAGTAATGACTAAAAGACCGGGCGTCTTGAGGGGGATCGTTAGAAGTTAAGAGCATAGTTGCGGAGCAGTCTCGCACCATTCAGCAGCTGCAGAGCGACTTAAGTCATACACAGACGTCACCAAATAGAACTGCTATGGAAATACACGGTATGCCAGATAGTCAAAATGAAAATCTCGGTCTGCTTTTGAACCAGATTGCAACAAGTTTGGAGCTCCCATCCCCCAATGAACTGACTTAACTGAACTCTACCCCCTGCCGTCTAGGAAGGCAGCCACTGCACCTATCCTTGTAAGGTTCACGTCGAGCTGTGTCAGAGATAGGTGGATGAATCATCGCAATCGACTACAGCAATTCTCGCCTACAAATGGACTTTCCGGCGTTTTTATTTCTTTTTTTTGGGGGGGGGGGGAGGGGGGGAGGTCATCTGAGCGTCGGGCTCGGCGGACATTAGATGAGGTAATAACCGTTATGGTAAATCGGTTTACTAGACAAATTGTTTCATAAAATTTTAATTAATTGTTTTATTGCTCATGTTGTATTACCGAGCACAAGTTCGTCTGCTTCTTGCTCAAGGGTTGAGATGACGTCAGAACGGCGATCTCTTATTGGCTGATTGAAAAAAAAATATAGTGGGTAGACCTCAATGTACCCAGCATGGAGGCCTACCCACTATCCTTTCAATCAAAGCCAACCAGAGCTTCGGACGTTACCGCAACTCCTGCGGAAGAAGCAGACGACTTGCCCTCCGCATCGCAGTATTGACGCCAAATGCTATCAGAGGCTTCACCAATTAACATTTGCAAAAAGGTAATATATTTAAGGTAATCATCGACCAGTTTTCGCGTTTTTACTCTCGATTGTTTTTAAATATTGCGTGCAAAAAGATTGCCACAAGCCCTGCCCACCATGACGCAAAGAGGAGTGACGCAGTCGTTTCCATGACGTCGTCACTGTCTCGGCAGTGCGACCTTGGTGGATGTGTCAACGGAGTTAAATACATCTTAGTTCTATCAAAATATATTTAAGTTCAATCTGGAAGCGACGCCAGCGTTATCGCTCGCATCGGTGAAAAGCTATCCGGTCTGAATTGTTTTTATATCTTGGCATACGACAGACTAGGCCGACGCGCAGTAGGCATTTCCAAACTCGAAACGCAGACGATATAAGCTTGCGTTCGTCGGCAGTTACCTGGGCAGAAGTAGAAAAATATTAAGAGGTTGGTATTATTACGTAACGTAAAGAGGATACAGATGCATTGAAGTCAGGATAACGTCTACTTCAACTGAATAAAACGTGTTTTCAGGAGTGCGTTGAACACCTTGCGGCGGAGACTCTCAGCGTTCACCCCTCGCTGGCGAACGTCTGCGTGCGCCTACTGCAAAGCGGGCGCCTGAATGAAGAATCAAAAAGGTTCATTAAAAAAAAAAATATATCCCCAACAATAAAATATTTTTTAAAATTTTTTTTATATGTTTAACAGATGAGGTGAATTGAACCTTTAATTATTTCAAAAGTTCCGGGCACCACTTCCCACATTGCTTTTTATAGGCTTTCAATGTGGCCGTTTCTGCATAAACTGGAGGTTTTGACATTTAATTAAAACTCAACAAAGCGAGGATTTGGAAATTTATTACAAGCAATCGAATTGTTAGTCTTAAGAGAACAAAAGGGGGAAAAAGTATTGTAGCTAACGCCCAAATTCAAATTGACAAAGAAAAAATCTAATAAATCTCTTCTTTTTGGAGCTCATATTTGGACTCCAAATGGCGTCTGTCAATGTTTGTATTTTAATCTAAAATAGGGCATTTTATTAAGTAACTAGGGGCCCGCTTAAATTTGTGTGATACGCCAACCTTTTGTTTAGAATGTTTTTCTTAACTACGTAGATTTTATGCTCATTCCAGAAATTTAGAGCACGATATCAGCAAAACTAAAAATATATTTTTTTACGAACATATATATTTTTTTTAGTTTAGAGGTTTCTTTTCGTACATATCCCAGGCATAAAAAAAATTGCCGCGTCTCCTTTGGCGTGCCACTTCCAATATTTTGTGCCGTTAAAAATGCCTAGAATTTTAATGCATTCACGGACATGTCTTCTTTTAATTTATCGTTGACGTTTTATTTTTCTGCGAAAGTCACAAATGCGAGCTGGGATGAAAAACAAACATGGTAACATTTGTTGCCCACGTTCCTTTCCAGAACTAAATACCGCTACTCGCTACTCCATCGAAAAGTAACGGAGATACGTTACTCGTTTCATCGCTCGAAAACAGTAACTACGTCTTTACTTTGTTACCTGAAAAAGTAACTCGATAAATACGACGCGTTACTACTGATAATGCGTTATGCAAGTCTGGGTGATTCTCAACACATTGTTACTCGCCATGTCACATCGTGAAGACGTGGCCAGTTCATATCTTCCACGCCGTCCAGTCTGAAACTGTTTCGTCCGGAGAAGGGCTACTATAGCAATCGGCCGCTTTGGTTCTGGTTGAAACTCAGCGTAAACACTTTTTATTCGGACATACCACTGGCTCCTTGTTGCATATGTATGTCTGCTACGCCCGGCTAGTAACCGTACTTACATAATTGAACTGTCTTGGTTTAAACCAACGCGTTCCCAATTATCAATTTCGAAAACCTGATTACTGGAATGTACCTACTTGCCGATTGAACCTAGGAAAAGAAATGTGCTACAGATTATCTAAACTGCTTAATTGTTTTATTCACCTTGATGTTGACGTAGACACTATCAGCATGAAAGAATTGCGTGCGTTGATGTGTCATTTTGTTGTAGACGACTAATGTTTTTGGTGTGTATGTTTTTGGCATGTGTGTGTGTGTGTGTGTGTTTTTTCTTGTTTTTTTCTTTCTCTCTCTTTCGCCTTGTCACTGCTGCAAAATGTAATTCGGATGCCGAGAGCTCGTCAGCCGTTTCTTGCGGCTTTTTTTCTCGGCTTCCACCATTGTAAATGGAAAATAAATATATTATTATTATTATTATTATTATTATTATTAAACCAATGACGCACATGTGAATGCACCGTGATCCTGCGCTTTTTTCTTTCTACGCGTGATTGGTTTTGTCAGTGATAGAAAGAACGCACACAAACAGCGAAAGCCGTGACGATGCACTTTCGGCGCGGCTTGATTGGCGGAACGCAAGTTCGTCTGCTTCCTTTTGCAGGGTTTGTGGTGACGTCAGGAAGACGCCGAGCTCTGATTGGTTTTGAGTAAAGGATAGTGGGTAGACCTCAAGGCAGCTTGCTTCGAGGTGTACCAACACCACTTAGATAAGCAGAAGTCCTCCTTCAGGCACGTAGCCAGGATTCTGTTTCGAGGGGGGGGGGGGGGGGGGGGGGCGCCCATGACAAAATGCTGTATGAGGGGGAGGGGGAGAGGAGGCCCCAGCAAAATGAAAGTTTTAGGGGAGGGGGGCGGGCCATCCCCCCCCCCTCCCCCCTGGCTACGTGCCTGGCCTCTTTACCGTCATCACAGTCAGATCGATCAAGGCCTGAGATGGGGCACGAGTGCAGCGTCACTTTTTGGCCGGGGCTCGTGTTCAATCAGCGCGTCGAAGGTCGCTCTCGGGCCCAATAGCCGAGTTAGAGCGATCCGACTGTGATGATGTTTCATGAAGGGAGAGGATGCGACGCAAAGGCTTTTATTATTCGAGGTGGTGTTGGGTCTACCCACTATCCTTCCATCAAGGCCAATCAGAGCTCGGCTTTTTCCTGACATCACCACAACCCCTGCAAAAAAACCAGACCTACTTACGCACCGCATTGTCCCAGCAACGAGGAGGGGAATGCGTACACGTTGTTCCTTATCGGTATACTATGCCTGGAACACGTCTTCCACCGTACTCGCTTTCACCTTACGATGAACCGCAGCGGGCGCACCGAGCCCTTCCAGGCAATCCAGCACTATGAACGTATCACGTTCATAGTGCTGCAGGTCATGCGACGCTCATACCATGATACGTTCCAGCACTATGAACGTATCACGTTCATAGTACCGCAGGTCATGCGTCGTTCATACACGTCAATGGATTCGTTTCGTTGGCTCCTGGCGTCCTTCTGCGGTTCATCGTAAGGTGAAACGGAGTACGGAACGTTTAGCTACGTCTTTATTTTTCTTGCTCCCTTTCCGCCTGCTAACCTCGCAACTGTGCAATGCTGTTGATCCACCCGATGCTGGTGGTGGCACTGCGACGGAAGCGAATATGGCAGACACCCGCCCTGCTTTAGCTTGCCCTGCAGCCGTTCAGTCGACGGAGACTTTAACTAGGCGAGTCCGCTCATGAGGTCGTCTGCGAATGCCATGGCAAACAACCCAAAACAAGTTTTTTTTTAACAAGGTAAGTTTATTTGTTGATATTTTCATCCCATACTTTAACCACGTGGTTGCACCTCTGTGGTAAATCTCAGCGGGATACGTTGAAAAACCGATTTTTTGGCGGGGCCGTCTAAAGTGCCTGACCTGGTTTAAAGCTGCAAGCTTTGTGACAGAGCGCGAGTTTATTCATAAAACTGATTCTCGAAGTTATCGAATTATTTTCAAATGTTAGGTCTGATGTGGCTCTTCACGGTCAGATTATACAATTCTGTGCACGGCAGGCGTTAAATGAAGAATATAAAGTTTAGCGATCTTCTCTGACCTCGTAAAGATATGCGTGATATTTTGGTGAGTTGTATATTGAATTCTTTTGAAGTGACGTGTACTGCGCAAAAAAAACAAGTTGTTAAGATGTTCGTTGCACCACATCACACTTTATATTAGAACGCGTGGCAGAGAGGCTATTTTTCTAGTATGATTTAGTGACCATAAGTCGCATTGTGTCCACACAACATGAGCGTAGTGCATCAACATGAATTTTCAGAGCGTTTTGGGGCATACTAGATAAAAAAACAAAAAATGAGGGAAAATAAATTTACTCCCTAAGGGACCTTCCCGTACTCGCAGATGGCCTCAACAGCACTCTCCCCAGCTCCCCGCGTGAATTAGCGCTGTCACTCGTCCGGACGCGCAAGCGACATTTGCTCACGAAACAGAAAGTGGAAAAGAGAAGAGACCTCATAACGCTGCAGGCTCGCAGGAGCGCCGGCGCCGGCGGTCGTCGAGCGGGGGGCTCGACGACCGATCGAAATCTGGAGGCCACGTGACCGAGCTCCAGCAGCGACCCGTGGCGCCCGTTCTCGGCGTTCGAACCCGTCGCGCAGAGATGGCTGCCGCGCGAAACTGAGTCGACCGATCCACGACATTAAAGCGCCGCAGTTGGTGTGGTGCCACAGGCTTTCTCCGACGCTGCGGATAGGCGGGTGCAACTTCACAGCTACGAGTCAGGTGAGCAACCGTGCGAGGCATCGGAATTCGTATTGCGCGAAGATTGTGTGGAGAATAGGAAAAAAAAAAAGTGTACGAAGTAGGAGGACCACAGGTTTGCCGCCCCTCTCAATCTGGCTGTTTGTTTATGGAGCGTATTATGCTCCTTGGCCGAGTTGCTTTCAGAACAAACAAGAACGTTGCAAAAGCGGCGTTCATTTTTTCTTTTTTTGCAGTCTATTGTTTTTTAATTGGAAGTTCGGTATTGCGGGATTTGAGTTATGTAATAATAACAATGTAAACGCGCATTGTTCAATTTTTGTTTTGTCAGGTAAATGCTATTTTTATTGGGGATTGTGCCTGCAGTGAGTCTCCAAAAAGATCACGCGTTGTATAAAACGATACCTGATAATGCGAGCCATGCTATGGAAACACAATGCCAATTCTCGTTGTCCTTTTGATGCAGAAAGGATACATCCTCTGGTAATTGAATTTTTACTGTTGGTTTTGATTTGGGCGGGGTTTGTAAAGACGTGCTTTCTTCACATTCACAATTGCGTGATGGATGTACACTTTGTAACAGACGGTAGTCCTCTTGCACTAGAAGATTGGGGTAGCATTCAATAGCGTTTGTTCAATTGCTTGCTCTCCTATATTAAAAAAAAGAAGACGTTTCATAACTTTGGACCGATTGTCGGTTTTGGAGAGATGAGCGGTTGTGACGCGTTATGCGGTGAGCTCGATCGATTCAGTGTTCTATATGGTAATGAACAGGTGCGTCATAATGGGACGAACAAATCATAGTCTCCTCTATTCCAAGAAAGGAGTAGATTGTCACGTGGTAAAGAGGCTTGCACATTGCACTCATTTCTTGTAAAAAAAAATAATAAAGCTGAGGACAGATTTTTTCTAAACACATATGGGCTTTTTGGTTACTAAAGAAATCAGGAGGATGCATTTCTGGAGAGTTTCTTTTAATGGAAATCTGTTTTGGGAGGCTGTCAGGCACGGCTGTCAGGCACGCGAATCTGTGTTTGCCTTCTTGGCGACTCTCCTGACACCTGTGGAACCTGTCACAGCTGCCTGTCTGTGTGCATAATTTCGACAGGAGTTATTTTTTTAAGTAACACTTTCCCTTTTTTTTTATGTTTTCCGCCTGCGTTGAGTTTCCATCCGCGGCAACTGTTAAGTCGCGGTGCGATTTTCTGTAGACTTGTACTATGTGTCCATTTACCATAACATACAATCCTGGAAGTACCAAGTACTTCAGAAAATCTGTCAATACGTTTTTTCTTCTTAAAAAAAGGGAACTTTCTCGGGCGTTCTGGAAACGCGACATTCGCGAAGTTTAGCTTTTTTTTTGTTCGCAAACCAACTTCAGTTGTCAAATGACCGTTCCCTTATCGTGCATTGTGATCAATCCCTCATATATAAATACGGACGACAGATATACGGAACTTCACCGACGAAGTCTTAAGCAGTTAGGAACAAATTTAAACGTAAACATGTTTATGTTTAAATTAAAAATATAGATTGGCCTGACACTATAAGCTTAATGACCAGAAGATATTTAACATTTACTGTATTAGATAATGTTCGCTACATATTTCCGCGTTCCATATATATATATATATATATATATATATATATATATATACCACGTGTGACAAAATGGTTTTCTTCTAACATTTATTGTATGTTTGTTTGCACAGTGGATCACTTATCGTAAACTTAAAACTCGAGTTCAAAAAAAAAAGAAACAAGCAAAGACAAAAATAAGAGGTCACGGTGCTATCAGCTAATTTTGTTTAATCGCATAGAAGCTTTAGAGCACGAACGTACGCAAAAGCACGCACACAGGCACCCCCCCCCCCCCCCACACACACACAAACACCGACTGATATCCGGTGCTGTCCCAGTTTTATGGCTTAATTTCCCCGCGCGTCTTCCTTTCTTGTGCTTTATCGATTGATGCTTACCCAGCAGGCGACCAGTGTTGCCAACGCAAAAATTGAAAACCCGCAGTCGGAATCCCGAAAACCGCTAAAAAACCGTTAAATCCAAAGCACAGAGCAAAACGACTTTTTAGACACTTTTTTTTTTTTTTTGCTTTAGTTCTTGACAAAGGTATAAGAACAGTATAGATCACATCAATGCCATCTGAAAGGAAGCTTTCCTTTTGCTTTGACTAGAAATCTGTCACGCCACGCCACAGTTCACCCGGGTGATCCGAATTCGAAATTGCAGAGTGAGCGCATACGAACATGGCAAGGGACCCTTCAGCAGTGCGTGTCAGATCCGCTCAACTCGTAGAATCGTCTGCTACCAGAGGAGAAAGGTGCAGCGGTCGAAACATGATTCTTCGTTGCAGCGTGCGCGACCAAATACAGATTCTTCGCAGATAGTTCTGTTTTGAAATAGCGGCACCTGGCTCGTCTGTTATCACCAGGAACCTCCAGCAGCCAGTCTTCCAGTTTAGGGTCTTATAGCCAGTCTTTTCTAAACTTTTGAGCGTAGTTCACCACGCCCATTTCACGAAACAGTGACAAAAACGTCGAAGGAAAATTGGAACATTCATGCTGTTCAAACGTGCGCGCACAAAACAGGGAGGCATGTTCCGACATTCGTCGGCTTAATGTTTTGATGACGTCACAGGTGTTACTCTCACAAACCAGAAAATTACTGAGAGTAAGCGAAGACGACTGTGGCTTATTATCCTTGTCTTTATGGATATGAAAGGCGCGCATAGTTGACAGTAAATCGATATAACTTGTATATCGCTAAAAAACCGCCAAGGTTTCATAAAACCGGCCAAAAATCCCGCCGCCCGCAAAACAATAATTTATCCCGCTAAACAGAAGCAAAAACCGCTAAGTTTAGCGGGAAAACCGCTAAATTGGCAACACTGCAGGCGACTCCTAAAATGCTCTTTTTGTCTGGCGCGTCGATGGGCGTTATGACCGACTGCCCCGCTTAGATGTCGCACCACGCGTGTCAGTATCTGAGTTGAGCAACAAGTAAAGGTGCGACCTTTTCAACAGGTATGTCCTGCAAAGCCCATCAAATGTAGGTCCCTGTCTTCCCTTGTGGAAAAATTTACGTCCAGTTCAAAACAACACGCATGGTAATTTTGATAACAGAAACATCGTCTTCCGGATTACTGTCATGCCTCCAGATTTTAACCACAGGGTACTGCAAATGTGTGTGTGTGTGTGTTTTTTTGTTCACAAATAAACGGCTTATGGGAAAATATTTAAGTACCTAGGCCACAGATTGTTGTCCCAGCTTTCTCTTAAAAGCACCTCAATGTATGTGCAGAGACAGCTTGTTGGATGTGGGATCAAAAAAAGAAAAATCTAACTGCCCGTGGTTTAAGTATGTCGGTAAACGTTTCACTACATTCGCTAACACGAGACGTCCGTTTAAAGGACTATACACGACTCTACAATCTCAACGTTTATTTCGAAGTTTAAATGGCATGACATCTGAATATACCGCGCGACTGATTTCAATTTAATTTCCATCTAACGAGAAGAACGCGATTAATTTTGTTTGGCGTAAAAAATGTGTGTCGTTTGATAGAACTTGGAATATTTACGAAATACCAAGTCGTTCCTCAAAGAAGCAGGCAAAAATACATTAAAGTTCATGTAAATTTGTTGTTGTTGTTTAAATGAAATAATAATTTGACTCACCCATTTAAACTTTTTCGAGGGAAGTTATTTAAAGAAATATCGGTACTAACAAAACGCCGGCTGCCGCTCTGAGGCTTCAATGACCTTCTTTCCAAACTCCACCCCTAGCTTAGACTGCCTTTGAATTTTAGTTGCCATCCAGAATCTGTGCTATACAATTTGAAGAACGTGCGTGCGCACAATACGCTCTTAATGATCGCTTTGACCATAATCAAATCTTTGTCAGTCTCGAGAAACTTTACCCTATTTTTTTTTTTATATAGCGATTTGCCTCCTGTGTGCCTGTTGCATCATCGTCGTTGTACTTATTCAACGAATACACTGCCTCGCCAATTTAGTGGTTGTCGAGATGATTTAACACTTGAGATTTCAAATAACTTTCTTGAGATTTCAAGTAACTTTAAGAACACTTGAGATTTCAAGTAACCTTTTTTTTAAGTTTGACAAGCTGAGCCGCATAATAATAACTTCGTTTCATTTAATTTACGAGAAAATAAGGGTCACAAAAGTATTTTATAAATGAAGCATATATGAGAACTTTTTAACGCAACTAAGCTTTTATAAATGATAGGTATCGAGGGGTCAAGAGTGCAGGATGATTTTCGCGTGTCTTATCTGGTTGACACTCCAGAGTGCGCTGGAAGCACATTCAATAATCTGCAGAGAGTTCACGAGAAAAGAAAAGAGTTTTTGTTTCGGCACGGATGAATAAGCTATGCACCACAGAAAGCTCAAACTCCATGAGAATGTGAAGCTAGCCGTTGTGATAAAACGGAAATGTAGCCGCGCAAAAAAAACAAAAACAAAAAAAAAGCAAGCCGAGTTGGTGAGAACTGGCCTTTTTCGCCTTGTGTTAGGGTGGTGAAGCGTGCACGTAAAAATAGCACTTTGATCTCGAGCGAGGCCCAGTCGAGTGTAGACTGATTCCTATAACTCTCCAGAGACCACAATAGCGCGAGAAGGTTGTGCGGTCGACGGCCTTTCTAGCAGAATCGGCTTCGACCCGCGAATTCTCGAGTCTTTTATCTATTTATTGATGTTCTAGGATAACCCGAGAACAATTACAGATCGCGCAAAATTCGGAATCCTCAAAACTAAATGCCACGCCATTTTTTTAACGAGAACAAATTGCGGGTTGGTATTAACCTTACAAAATATTGTAAATATGGTCTTAGCTATTCGGGTATTTACGAGCACTGCCTGCCGACGTGTTTTTAAATAGTGAGGAACGAATTTCGCACGTTCTAAATTTTTCCGCGGTTTTCTATCGTGGTTCCCCATATGCGTCCGGGCCTTTATTCACGTAACATTAAACAAATAGACCAGTGTCTGCTCTGTTCCACGGGCGCCGCCATGTTTGTTTATGCTGACGCTATGACACAGCAGGGGGGCTGAGTTTTTCGCGAGACTTCGTTTTTTTAGCAACCTTCGCCCATATCGTAGTGCTAGAGCGTCAGAAATGCATAGTCACAAAGCTCGAGAAACAACACCGATGCCAAGAGTGCTGTAAAAAGCAAAACGTTTTTCTATACGCAGCCCCTTTCTTCATAAGAGCCTGCGTTTGAGATACATTTTTTTTAAATTTTTATCACTGGGGGGCTAGGATCTGGGTCACCTATAGACACTATACATAAAGCCTAGAAAATATTAACTACGATACTCTCGTATATTAAGGAAACAAGGAAAAACTTAACAGATAAACGTGTAAAACTGGTATGTGCTTTCCTATGTCTTTGAATCACTGTCGCCATACATGGACAGACTATCCTCAAGCTGGCCAAAACATCTAAATTAAATTTTTATTTTTATTCGCAGTTTGTCTAACTTGACGGCTTCACCTGCGGCACGCACTAATTACCAACCTCCGGCAAGTTTTGCTTCGTTTATGTTTGCTTCTTTTTTTTTTTAAGGTTCAGATATAGCTATATATGATGTAGTTTGGTTGAAAAATTACAGCTGACGCAAAACTTCTAACAGCAAATTTCCGGGGCTAGACAAAACAGGGCAACCGAACGTAAGACGATCGTCAGCTTTTGAGAACAAGAACACTCGACATAAATCTGGCAAGATATTATACCAGAAAAACGCTCGTTCATTTTTTTCATTACTGTGAAATATCGTATGCCTAAAGAACATATTTTTCACAAAGAAGTGGTGGTTAATATGCTAGTCGTTATTAAATGTCACTCATAAAGAACGGGTAATAACGAAATCAATTTTAAAACGACGCGATGGAAACTAGCTTCTTAAAAATGTATAGATACGCTTGATATATTGTCGGAATGGGTGGCTTCCTTTATATTATTGGAATAATAACATCTTCGTATGAAATTAATATTTAATGACGGGTAAACATGCCAGCAGCACAGAGAAGTTCAAGACGACTTTTGTTTACTTTGCATAGCAATGGTCCATAACGAAGCAATTGCTATGCGATAGGCACTTTTCCGACCATATATATATAGAGAGACTGCGTCGGCATACAGTGTACACGCTTTCCTGCAAATTAATTACCACGGGGAACATTCACTGCCTAGTGTTACCTTGCGTGCATTCCATTCTTATGTGTTAACAGTGACCTTTCGGAACGTTCACGTGACAGTCTTCCACTGTTGTTGATCACGGCTTTCCCTGGTGAACATTGTAAAGAGCTCAGTAAAAAACGCGTTAGAAACTCGAATCGGTTCAAAATAAAGCATCTCGTTTGATATCGCGCGACTACTCACGGATATCGGGCATAACTGCACTAAAATCAAATATGGAGCTTCGTTCATTAACCGAAATAACTAAATTTGCTCGCCTTGTCATATTTCACAGAATCTATCATTCCTCTTTCTTTCGTGACAGTTACTGTTACCAGCCATCTCACATCAATTTGCGCCGTGCCCACAACTTGAAATTAAATCCTTTGTTCGCAAGAACTAATACATTTCAAAATCACCCGCTGTCCCTAGCTATCAGTGACTGAAATTCTCTTCCCGAAATAACCGTACTTGAAACTAATCATGCTAAATTTGGTGTTGCTTGAAAGGCATACCTTACAAGTGGTTTTCGTTTGTCAAAAGGTTCTTTATATGACCTAAATAGTATACGTCTCCTCCTCACCATTAATATAACTGTTATTCAAGGACCTTCACTGTTAATGTTTTGTACTATATCCACCCTCATGTAATGAACTTCAGTGAAGCGCCTTTGAGGATTATTAAACTGAACCGAACGTGCCAGCGCATTTTTTGAGCAAGCTGTGAAGTTTGATTTAGTTTGACCTCCAGTTTTGCTGTGACCCATGAATTATCGCTTTGTTTTTGTTCTATATTTGTGATCATGGTTCCCTAGGAAATGAGAGAACTTCCCAATGCAAGAACTGTCTCCCTCCTGAAACAAAAAGACGTGAAAAGAGAGCGCAAGCGCGCTTCGGCCTCGGAGTCAACGCGGCATGGCACACGGGAGTGGCGTCGCCTGATTTGGGATTCTTCGCGTGCGCTTCGCAAATGTTCTTACACGCGATGCTCACCATTATCTGCCCCGAGTTTACGAAACCCTTTCGGCCATGGGTCTGATGGACGTCACGCGAGTTCTGCCGCTTTTGAGACCTGCGCGTTAAGCACTGCTTCGCCGATGGCAGCGCCACCCGAACGCAAATTTACGGTAGCCCTGATTTTTCTTAGTCCTGTCCCCTCATTTTCTATTCATTCCGCTTCTTCCTCCCAAATTCGCCATAAACAAACTCATGCCCCTGTATGATTCTGGTGTTGCGTCATAGATACACTTTCCAACACTGTTAGAGCGAACAAGCCATCGCAGGATTTTCTATGTTTTTCTTTTGGTATTGAAAGACTGTCACCAAAACTACTACAATGGTGGAAGTTGATCTGTTAGGCTATTAACCTAGGGGATGAATTTTGATGCCCGCCAGTATCCTTTCGAAAAATAGAAAATTGCGGCTAAGTCGTTTTCGCGCTAACAGTGTCGCGGAGTGTACGCATCTAGTCAAGAGAATAAACTTTTCAATGGAAATCTTTGGCCGACTCCAACGTTGGGAGCGAGAAGGATAAGCAGACTGGTTTTCTTGTTCAATTAAACATTCATAAATTTATTGCAGCAAAACAAATTGGTCAATATACAGTGTATCCCATAAAATGCAGGAGCAAAGGTAACATGCGAAAAGTAACGTGAATAGTCAAGAGCAATACGGCAGTTTGCAAGAGCCGCGTCTGTCACAGCTTGCAAACGCCGTTGCCACTGTAAGGATTAACGAGTGCATCGTGGCAGGTCAGTAGTTCAGTGTTATCTTGACGATGGACATTAGGGGACGAAGACCTATTTAACATTATCACTATTGTTCCTCAGTGTCCTGCAACTGGTAGTCACAAATATGTGTAATTTTAAGGAGTAACATTTATGGCTTCGTTACTCTCTATTTTTATGCCAATTGACGCTGACATTTTTCAATATTATTTGACTAAATACGTTTTAAAATGCGTAACGTTATTTTTTCTTTCGAAGCCATATTTACTTCGTAAATTATGTATAATGCCTCAAAATAAATGCCATAAAAGCCTACACGTTCATATTAGTTCTTTTTCTGGTTTTAACAGATGACTCCCCAGACCATCGTCAACAAGATGAATCTCACGGAAAAGAGGAGCCGTAAAATTATGTGTTATATTTAGTGACTCCTAGACGTTAGCAAATGTTTCCCCATAAAATGTATTTGTGGTTTTTTAGGGTCATTCGCCGTAATCCAAGTTTTTAAGTGAACTTTTAATACTGTCTCTGTAAATGTGCTTACTGCCGCCTCTGTCTGAAATGTTTGCTCAGAGATGGAGCGTGAAATTGCGCCATCCAGTGAGTTAGCTTCTTCAATATTCTGTTCAGAATCCTTTCGCTCCAGTCCCTATATTTATTTTATATCGTCTTTTCTAACTTTTTGTACTTTTGTATCACGCAAGTAGAAGCAATGCATCGCGCGACGACGGTAATTGGGTACGGCTCTTGTTGAAAGTTTTCAGGAAACCGCCATGTGTTATATTTGACTTACACAAAAATCGTCGTTCAGGGGATTGGTCGGGACTTTTATTTCTACAGAAAATAAAACATCTGGCCAGAATAAAACTATATCAGTTTTTGTTAAAGAATCCCATGAGTACGTCCAGGCACCGCCATCGTTTTGGCAGCTCCCTGATTTCTTTTGCGTAGAGAAAATTGCGCTGCGTAATCTGGTCAAACGAACGTGTCCTAGCGGGGGATGTATCATTGGCTGTCGTCTTTCGCGAAATTGTTGATACCATTTGTAAACGGATGTCCGAAACCTAATTTGGTCTCCATACTACGCTCGCCATCTTGTTTAGATTTGAACATATTTAAGTTTTTCTTTCACCAGAGATTTGATTACAAACCGCTGCTCCACAACTACAGACACACTGCTCGTCAAGACAATAGCTGGAGCCGCATCGCGTACTTTAAATACATTATTCCCCAGGCGCTCTGTATTCAAGAATGATAACATGTTAACGCCCTCCTGTAGTTTCAACCTGCTACATTTGTTTTAGCGATTTCTTACGAACAATAGTGCCACTTAAACTTGAACGGCCCTTATACTATTGAAATTATTGTACTGAAAAACCCACCAAACAATGAGCCATTCCACAAGCTGCCGTAATTAACAGGTTGATTAAGACAAACTAGAGTGTTTTGGTTAAGGTAACTTTTACTTTCTCGGCGTATGGTACCCCGGAATTTGCACATTCGTTGTGTTCTTTTGGCTTCGGGATGTTTAGGGCAAACAGTGCGTGTTTATTAAATTTTAATGTTGACTACCGCAATGTGTTTTTTTTTTTCTGTTCAGTATTTACTTCGACTCAATGTACTCGTAAACAAGGTTGACAGAAGAAATTGCGCGATAATGATCACAGAAGACCATGATTATTTTTAATGATATACCAGAATTAGATAATTGTCACCTTCTGTCTCAGACACTTAAAACCCCTGAAAAATAGTATAGTTGCGCAAGCTCTAAAATAAACAATAATGTAAGAAATCAGCACATCTTGTCTCTCCTCTGCCTGAGGTTCCTTCAGATATCTGCTATATCAGACTTTAGTTGTCTGCTTTACATAATATAGTCTTCTTGATTTCGAAACAACAGCAACAAACTCATTTTATAAAAATGAAGTGTACCCCTCCATCGCCATGGGTATCGTGCAAACAATCTTGAGTTAGAGATTAGTTGAAATCGACTAATTAAAGTTCTCAATCCGTATAAAAATTATAATCTTAATACATGGGTTTCACATGGGTTCTCATGACAAGTCCTTGTCGTAAGAATGTTTAGCCTGCACTAAAATAGAATAGAAAAGAGAGCGCCGTTGAAAGTACCTGCGAAACTTTAAGCAAGCGTTCCTTGAGTAACTAATATAAAAACAGTAATTAGAGCACGCGTCTTAAAGGGAAGATGAGCGGTTCTGCATGTGAGAAAAAAGACTTGAATTGTGTTCATTTGGCCGTTAGAATAACAGATATCACAATTATATTTCAATGCGACGCGCCGGAGAGCTATAAGAGCAATTTCAAAATAAGGCTGAAGCCCCGCCTCCCTAGCCTCGGGCAGCCAAAAGATCCGTCGATGACGTCACGGACAGCGACTGTCTTTCACCTTTTCTCGCGTTTAACAATTCTTGCGCAGCAAATGGTTTGGGTATTCGGGTTCATAAGGTAAAAATCCACTAGAATTTACTTCTAACTCATTTTTTTCAAGAAGCTTTTGGAATTCCCACTTTACAAGAACCCTATGACACAGTAGGTACCGCTCAAAAAACTGAATTCAATGATCGTGCCCAAAATAAATGTTACTGAAACTATGAGCGCGCTATACATTATACGTGCTAATACTTACCTTTCTGTGTCTCACAACAGCGCCAAGCATGTGAAAATTGCGATGACAAAATTCGCACAACGCCGAAAATGGTGACAAGGACTCTTTAATGTCTAGAAAGACAACCAACTGCCATGTGACTTTTCTGGCGAAGAAAAGTCGAGAGAATGAAAACAAAATAAAAAGCTCTTAACAGAATCCTCAGATGCAGTTCGGCAGTGTAGTATTTGCGGTGTCTATGATGATGTTGTGAAACCCTCTACCAATCACGATTTTAAAATTCTGCAGTGTTTTTGAGCTCACAAAACATTGTAGTAAACAAAAATGGTGAGTGGTTTTACGTGCATTGTTATTTATACAGTAAGTGTGATCTAACAGAATATGTCATAAGGTATTGAAATTGTGCGCTCAATATTAATCTCTTTTGTTGCACTTTTATAAAAAAAGAAAATTACTTCTCTCTCAGCAAAGCACTATGAAGAACTGGGAGAAAGATTAGCCAATCGTTAATAAAAGTACATATAACAAGTACAAAGTTATACATTTTATGGCTATGTCGTTTTAGTGGACAGCATATCTAGATTGCAAATATATTTAAACATGTGGTGGAAATCTGTTTTTTTTTCAACGAATTTGCAAACAAAATACTTAACAAGAATGTTTTACTGCGGTCGTGTAATCTTTTATATAACATACGCGAAAATAAAAATTTCCTTTTTGTGCCACTCCGGCGTTTATGTGAAGTGAAAGAGGATACGGGTCAAAAACAAAATGAACCATCTTTTGTGTACTATTGTGGCTCTATCAAAAGAACTGGCAGGCAAATCGTTAGGTAGTATTTTTTTCACAAAACTACTTTTCTTTTTTATGTATATTTTTTAATTAATATACAAAGATGTTCAGAAAGGTGTAATTTAAGCGGCTCAATATATCGGTGCTGCGTCACACTGAATCCTCATAAATTACAGTCCAATAATTTTGTTAAAAAAAAAATCAGTCCTACTGCAGATGTGATAGATATTCATGTACACAAGGATACTGGTATGCAACGCGGGTAATTTATAATCGCTTTCCTTGAACATTACTTTATTTGCCCTACTGCCTTTAAGGCCATCAGACCATGTTCATGACATTTCCAGTTTCCAACGATGCTAACAATTTACTGCTCCCTGGTACCGCCATTCGGAGTGAGGAAGAGGAATCGGATTGAGTGACCAGTTTCAATCATGAATTTCTTTTCAGAACACTTCGTATTTCTCTGGCGGTATCGGACGTTATATACACCACTCGGAGACGCGTTCCATGACACCATAGGGTGCGGTTACATCGATGCGACCGTAGCACATCGAGTCGAGATTTGACTATTTCGAGTGGTAGTAGATGTATTGAAGAGGACGAAGTAGAGAGACAGGGGGCGTGTGATTGGTCCCTGCTCGATTCGATACGCTGCGATCGCGTTCATGTAAACTATGCCATAGTCGGGCTGGCAGGGGATATCTACAGGGGAATTCGTGCACCAATATCCGGGTATAGAAGCACTCAACTTGAGCTCGAACACCCAGCGCTCGAGTGGCGGCCTAAGCGCTGGAGCACCGTCATTAGAGAGTTTTAGTAGATCGTTCCCATGACTCCGATAACGATACCCGATACTCCGCCACCGCCTCCCTTGCGCATGCATAGTATCGTTATCGGGGCTATCGGAGGTACCGGAACGAACTACTAAAACTCTCTATTGTCTGTCAATCCCATACACTGTATGGGATTGACAGTCACCATGGTAGCACCGCCAGCGGTGAATACGGGCCCACGATTGTGCGACCCTATTGATGACTGCTCGGGGCGTATAAACAATGAGAGGGTTTGGCGGCGTATCTAGAGCGGCGCTCGCGCTTCATGAATGGTAAAGCGCTGGATGAATTTTATAAACAACTACTGCTAAGCTGGTGCATGCTGCGACGCACTTGGGCCAAAAATGGCGGAGCGTCGCTCTCAATCTAGCTTGTCGCTGCAGCGCGACGTCGGCATCTACAGTCGTCCAATAGGAGCGTGCTTGTGAACGGCGGCGCGTCACCGGCAGTCACAGCAAACTAATAGGAGTGTGCGCGTCGGGATCTGGGATGCGCCGTGAGCCAAAAATGGCGACGCGTCCTGGCGTCCAATAAGAGGGCCCGTGGCACAATCAAATATGGCGGTACTTGGATATGTCGGGATATCCAGCGCTTTAATGAATGTCAGAACTTCACTGGCAGACAAAAATAGGTCGTTTAAGGTCTTTCGACCTCTCTTTTTCTTACGTTGAAGTTCTGGAATTCTTGAGGCGCGAGGACCACTCAAAACAGCTCGCACAACTCAAAGCTTTTTCGCCATAGTCTGCCGACTCATTTCAATATCCTTGTTTGAAATTTGCCAAGTGTGCCCCAGAACTGATGTCGCCTTTTCGCTCTGGTTACAGTCCACTGTGAAATCGCCTACGTGCTCGCGCGCTATAGTGGTCACATAAACTCGTTTAGCGCAGCTTCAGTTTTTCGCAGAACGACGCCTTTTGTCGTAATGACACATGATAAAGGTCCCTGCTTTTGACCGTTGCGTGCGCGATATCCCCCTGCTTTTTTTATTATTATTTGTTTGGGCTACAAAACTAGTTTTGAAACGTTTTGATCGCACCTCCTACACCTTTGATGAACATTTAAGATCGCTATGTATAAGCGCCCGTTTTTGACGCCGATTTTAAAGCGAGTCTGGGGATTTATGCCCCCGTATATAATAGACTGGTTGCCAACTTGCTGGTTGTGCGCAAAAGAAAAAAAAATCGAGATTATCCTCGTTGAAGATTCAAGCGCTAGCTCTTTGACGTGGTTCTACCGCAGAAAAAAAAAAAAAAAATACGGCATTATCTTTCTTTCTTTGGGACGAGGTGTTCTATTTGTGGGAAAGCCTACCGGTCGTGTTCAACGTCGGCGCCCACGCAACTGCCCGATCGATGGTTTTCTCGCCGACAGCGGGGACCGCACCCTGCAACGGTCAGCGGCAATGCAAGGCACTATCGCCGCCGCGTATTGGAGGTCACTCTTCTTATTGGCTAAGTATTTTTCTCGGCAATTTAGCTGTGGGACTAAGCATACAATCAAAGTAGAAGCAAGGGCCTCTAAGTTAGACACTCGATAAGAAAGTCGGCGAGATCGCTGAATTAATGCGCTATTCCGACTCTGCGCACGAGCATCGGCACGCACCAGTTCGCCCTTTTCACAAAGGCCTTCGGTCTGAAGCGTGCAATCGACATTGAAGTTGATCAAGGCAAATTACAGCTTCAGAAGCGCAGAGCGAGGTGGGTTCTGAATCTTCTGTTATTGCCAACTAGATAAAGACATTTGACCTTTAAAAATTTTTAAGAAGTAATAATAAAGACAAGACGGGTTATCATATTTGCAGCAGTGGCGCGGCTGGGCGCTAAATGGTAACGCGCGCCAAACGGACCACCGAGCACGGACACGTGAGGCTCGCGAGGCTCAGCTATGGGGCGCGAGAAATGACGCACAACCAGAGCCGTATAAGGGGTATTCACACGAGGGAGAAATCCCCGGGATTTCTCCCCGGCACGCGCGCACCACGAGGCGAAAACGCGAGGCTTTTGCACATCGCAAAGCCTAACGTTTTCGTCGCAGGATGCACGTGCCATGCAGAAATCCCCAGGATTTCTCCCTCGTGTGAATACCCCTTTAGGTGAGTTTGGCCAATGGGCGGAGCAAAGGCCGCCGCCAGCGCCGAATACTTCCCCCGCGGTTAGAGCGTAAACTAAAGATGTGACACAGCGTCGACCAATCAGCAGACCGCGACATCACAATATTGCAAACGACATTTAAAGCGTGAAATAGAAGCGTTCAATCTCGGCCTCTCTACTTCATCTCACAAATGTCTGCAGTAAAGAAAAAGACACAGGCGCGTGAGCCTAGCTCAGCGAAATGCTTTTGTTTGTACCAGAACTCGTGCATAGGAGGCACTTTCCAGAGCCACACACGCGCTTGTGGCCATGCCTTTGTCTGCACTGCAGTTGTTTTTGAGACGGAGTATCGGTGACAGTTTGTTCTGGGCTGGCTTGCTAGAACAGCGTGTCAGCTGAGACTGGCTGAAAGAAAACAGTGCAAAGACTGGGGCGCGCGAGCGTCTTGAGACGCGGAGTCCCGCTCGGCTCGAGCGTTGGCTTTGGCAGTGCTTTCTTGCCCCGTCTCAGCTGAAAAGCTGTTTCTAGCAAGTCGGCCTTGGTTTGGAGCGCACGTTCGTTTATTCTACCCTTAAAAATGGGCGCGACAAAAACCTCACATGCGCCAAGTTTTCAGTCACCGAGAGTTATACCTTTTCTCTCTAGCAGCGCTAAAACGGCTTAAATTAGTCGTGTCACATATTTGGAGCTCACTAGCACCGCTAAGGGCTGTTTCGAGGCCTGTGGTTGGCCCCGAGATGCTCGCCTATTCAAACCAATGTAGGGCCAAACTCTTCGAATGAACGGCTCTGCGCACAGCAGATTTGAAAAAGACACCTCTGAAATCGGCCTACCTTCCATTGTCTTCGCTGTACCCCCTGCTCCTGCAACGGTCATCAGAAACCAGGAATAATTACGTTCTCACAATATTACAGAAAAAGCTTTGTCCTTCTTCAGCTGTCAGCGACTATAAATAAATGCGCTCTAAACGCTTTTTTGCTTTGTGATTGGTCCGATAGGCGTTCTTGCCTCCTAATACTGTAATTTGATTGGTTGCTGAGGGATAACAATGCGCTCTCCACACTCTGCTCCTCTCCTCATCTCTCAGTGACTATATATGTCACGACCGTGGTAACGAGGGTCTCGGTAATGCCACCGGAGACGATAGGAGAAATTATCGGAACTTCTCTCGGGAAGTGGGACATTGGGTGGATTCGCTAAAAGAGAGACCTCGCGCTTACCACCGGAGCACGAACGACCCCGCCCAACGTTAGCGGCGGAAGTTATGAAATCACGCCGTTCGCTCTCGGTAGCGATGGGGTCGTAAAACGGCGTACGTGTAACCTAGAGCCACTAAATGAGCTGCGCTGAGTATCGACACTCTGTTCCCCGACATTGTTGTGGGCGCCGCTATTTTTGGTGCTTTTGCAGAGCAGACGCAACTGCCGATCGTCATGATTCAGAAGTGCGACTTCCTCAGCATTAGATTCGGTGTTAAGAAGCCCGTGTAAAATTGTTTTGTTCTGTCGCGAACTGTTTAAACAATAGTGGAAGGCGGAAAAGCGTTTTCTGTGATTTCAGGCAAAGCTGCAGATAACTGGCAACCATGAATTTAAGACAATATAGGGAAGTGTCGTTACTCTAAAGCGTAGCTTACTGAGTGGCACTAGTGTAACCCTTAGGTGTTCAAGACCGGCGACCATAGTTTCAAGATCTGAAAATATGATGCACGTCGACCATAGTTTGTTCTTACGTATGTCGTTTTTCGCTTTGGGTTCCGTGATAAGTATGGATTAGAACTGTTAATTTGCGTCGAGTGGAGTCTACTGCTATGTATCCATTGCAAGAGTCTGAAATAATAAATTTGATTTGCCTTGAGAATATTATACTTGCTAAAGTGTGACTGCGTTGCTAAAATTCTTATGTCGTTTTATAATTTTCAGATATGCGTAGTTTTTTTTTTTTCTTTTTGCAAAATGATTAGTTTATTGTAGCTTGTAGCTGTTGTTTGTTGTTGTACCACACACCATGATGCCGTAACTCATCCTATAATAAAATAGGGAGTAATATAACGTTAGTTTAAGCCAGGCAGGAATTAGATTTTGAATTTTATAAATAATGACGATAACTCGGGACAAGTCGATTTTTAGTTTGTTGACGTGCGTATTTCAAGAAAGGTTTCAGTGAACCAAACATTTAGAAATTTTTGTTCAACCACCTGCTCCAGTACCGTGCCTTCAAAGTTTTTTTACAATGCTGTCATCTCGGTTCCCCGTTGGCTTGAAAGTCAAATACTTAGTTTTATTGATATGGAGGCTTAAACAATTTATTTGTAACCATTTTGGATAGTTTTGTAAGATATTCATTTGGTAATTTTTCTACACTATTTATTTTTGCTAAACCAGACAAAAATACATATTTGTGTCATATGCATACATTGTCATCTCGGGGCAACCCGGTGCATCCCGTAGTTCATTTATATACACTAGAAATAGTGTGGACCCCATAATAGAACCCGGAGGAACACCGCAACGTATTTTCATTTTACTAGATATCGTATCATGTACGCATGCGTATTGGTACCCATTTGTAAGATATGTTTCAATTAATTTTAATACCACTCCACGTATTCTGCACATTTCAAATATTTTAAGCAAGATATTATGTTGTACTGTGTGGAAAGCATTCCTTAGGTCCAAAAATAAACCTAAAGTGACAAATCTTCCCTCGATATTCTCAGCTATTTTATCTTTTATTTCAATCAGGGCTGATTCGGCAGACTTGTTTTTTTTTTTTTTTGGAATCCATACTGGAAATGATAAATAAATTGAAAATTTTGAAAACATTATTGAGCCTCTCATTGATAACGCACTCAAAAGTCTTTGAGTGCGTTATTAATTTTAGTTTCTCCTCGGCCCTTATACGCAAGGATTACTTTTGCAACTTTTAGATCATCGGGGAACTCACCAGTCTCTAGCATCGTATTTATTATATGCGATAACACTGAACTTATTATGCAAGCGATGCATTTATTTCGTAAAGCTTTAATTTCATTCTCACCTGCAACTGCTTTTTATTATTTTGTAAATCTCTTGATAAGTCGCTGGAACAAGCATGATCGAATTTTGTCGATTACTCGATCGTATACAGTCATCATTAGTTGCATTTTTAGCCACACACATGCCGATATTGAAAAAAATGCGAATTCATTGCTTCTGCGAGCTCTTTCCCTTCCACACTTACATTACTCCTTATCAGTTCCGCGACACTACAGCGTTTTGCTTTTTGTTTGTTAGATCGTTTACACTGTATCCCAAACTTTTCGATGGTCATTGTGAATATGCAGAAATTTATTTTGATAATACTCACATTTTGCTTGTTTTAAGTCAGAGTTCAACTTGTTTCTAAATTTTTTAAACTCAGACAAAAAACTTAGATCGCGATGATGTATGAAGGCATAATACGTGCGGTCTTTTATTTTTATTATTTTATAGAAATACTTTGTTATACACGGTTTTCTAATTTATTTTAGGCTTGGCTTTAGTTTCACATAGAGGAAACGCTATATAATAACAGCGTTCGAATTTAGACAGGAATTATAGGCATTTGTCGGATCATGTTCATTATAAACGTCTTCCTATTTTTCTTGATCTATTAAGTAGCCAAAAGCTCTTAACGTTTTTTCGTTTATTTTGCGGTGACAACGTTTTTCTTTATTTAGATTATTTTTCGCGGTTGAAAGAGTTGCAATGCAAAAGATAGGTAAATTGTCGCCTATATCGTGCAAGATAACGCCAGCTGTGATCTGGTTACATCCTATGTTTGTTAGACAAGCGTCAAGTGATGTCGCAGTAGCTGAAGTAACCCTAGTAAGCAACGTTACGACATTGTTACAGGAGTATTGGTGAATAAGATCTCTGAATTCGGAAGTCAGGTACTATAAATACAGCGCACTTTCAAAGTAAAGTACCAGTACTTTTTAACACAATCTTTCATAGTGCCGTTTTCATCCCTTAAAAAGTGCTTTTTAACTGCGATGCACTGCTCTTGTTGTATAAAGTCTAGTAACCAAAGAGTAATTCTACTCTCGCTGAAAAAAAGAAACTTATTTGTATTTATAGCCGCCATTATTTAACTCAGAGAAATGAACAGATGAGCGATGCGTCGTCTGCTTGTCTTTCTGGTAAGTATAGAATATCCACCGCCGTCTCGCCTCCTCCCCTCTCTCTCCTTCCCCAGGCAGTTCTACAGAGTTGACAAAACATTTTTCATAAAAAAGTTTACAAGATCAAATTTGGGGAATGTACTAGGAAGTCGGGAGTTGTACTTTCTTAGGAGAGTATCAGAGCAAATACTTTAAGTAAAGTACAAGTACATACTCAGAAAATGTATTTCAAGTAAAGTACAAGTTTTCTAAACTATTTGAAGCATTACTTTCAGTACAATGTACTTGCCCATCACTGCAGAAACGCCCAAGTATTGTCAAACACTGCAGAAATGTTTGCAAGTGTATTGCACCACGATACACATGGCACAGCCATGACTAATTATTTTTCCGGTTAGGTCAGTGAGGATGACTATCGCTCTCCAATAGTGATACAGCGTCAGAGGCGAGTATGCGTTTGCGCCTTTATGTCTCCATAGACAGCGTATAAACATGTGAGGAGAAGTCTTTTTCGACGTCACAAATGCGCCAGTCCAACAAACTAGAACCCGAGACGGCGGCAAAAATAAAGGACAAACACAACGACGTCTCAAACACACCTACTGTGTTTCAAGACAAAGTTTTAGTATGTCGAATAACAACCAACTCGCCGTCTTAGTAACGTTGTCACAAAGGCGTCATACGGAATGATCGGTTTGTTTCTGTGTGTCTGTACGTTTTGGTAGAAAAAAAATGCAACATGAAAACCCCCATGAAACGTTTTTAAACCATTGAACAGAGACTTAGATGTTTAAAGAAAGGTTGACAGTGGGTGTTCAGTTCGCTTAGCAGGAAAGGACATGAAGGTTTTAATCTGATATAATATGTTTTACTCTTTAAAAGGCAGCACCACATTGTGCAAGTTTCTTTCTGGGGAGTTTCAGGATCTCTAACACACCGACCATAAAAGGTATTGCGAAATATAAAATAAATGCGTTGCTGTTTTTGACACGAGAATATGTAAATAAATAACTTCACTCTTCTATAGCCTGCGTTCTAGCTGTCCCTACAGTTATCTAATCATCGTGTCACCAACTTGTAGTTTTCTATAATCACAGTTATTAAAGTAAGCGGCTTTCTTCTAAGTTGAAGTTACGAAGGTTCTATAGTCTACAGCGAAAACAGATATTAAGAAATACGAACAAATGTGTAGAAAACCGCTGGGCAATTGAGTTTCACGTGAAACGTTTCGGTGTCGCTCTTTTGCTTTGGTTAAACTCTGGTTGTCACTCGTGTAACACAATTTTCCAGCAGTTTGCTACATATTTGTTTTCTATGGCGTGTCTGCCTTGTTTGTTCATTTTGCCTCGTCAGATTTTGTTTCGTTTAGAATTGATTAAAGACAGTGTTCCATCTGAATGTATCCTTGTTCTGCTCACGCTCCAAAGGCGGCAGCTCTCCTGAGACTTCGATCTTCATCAGTGACTTTCGATGTGGTTGTGGGGTGTATATTTCGCCAAGCCCGGTGCCACTACTCTCACGACGCTCTTCATCAGATAACTTAACATGTTGCACATGAAGCTAACAGCAGTTCCTGGAATGAAGATACGGGAGCTAGTCGGGTTTTAGAGACTGGCGGTTATCCAGAACCTTTCATACTCAACGGAATCAGCCAATCAGTGTTGATCACGTGGCCTTTCCACCAGTCAATGAACTTCAAGCTTGGCGGGCGATTTTTCGGGGCTTTACTAAATCTGGCGAACCCGTCTGACAAGGCAAAAAACGTTTCACATAAAAAAATGGATTCAGGATTGCAGTGCTTTCGGTAAAAAATGCAACACGGTTAACTTTGTGAACAGTTTCCTATTTACTGTAAGCCACGAGCCTATCGCTTCGTAGAACAGTGTCATGGACTTGCCGCAGTGAAGATCTGTTCAAAGCACGATTAATCGATTGTCTTGTTGCAGGTCGGGGGAAGGCACTGTGAACCCAAGGGCAAAATAAACCCTGAAAAAGAAAACAAATGATGAAGCCATTCCTTAAAGACGAAGAATAATCTCGAAAAGCTCAGAGGTTTTGAGAGGGCAAGTGAATTTCATCATGTCAAAGTATCCTTGCAAGAATGAAGACATACAACTGTAAAACATACCCTTACCCCCCTCCCCGAAGGAAAAAAACAACTAGAAAATGCGATGTCATTAATCTCAAAGGGCACTTCAGGTTCAACGTTTCCCAGACGCTTCAATCAAAACAGACCGTGTTTTTTATGTTTAGTATTTTACATGCCCGGGCATTACATCACAGTAATTTAAATTATGAAGGCCGATGCAGTCTAAAAAACAAACAAAAAAGAAACAAGAAACGTTTTAATATTTTAGTGGTCGGCAGACCACTAATTATCGCAACTGTAATGGCTCCGCTGCCGAACTTTGGTTTCAAACAAATCACTAACAAATCTTCAGGAGCATATTAAACAAATATATACCGTATTTTCTTTTTGTATAAGTGCGTTTTTTTTTTAAATTCCGACGGAGCGCATTATGCAACGGTGCGACGTATCTGTTCTATTTTATTTTGTAAGTATGGACCTTAACTGTAAGCCGTCTTGACATTTACGACAAATGAAAAAAGCCAGAGCCCGCGAAGATGGCCTGCTTTTCTGACAGTCTGAACACGGTTCGAAGCGTGGCGGCATTAGTCTGCGTTTCCGGCGAGTCAAGGCCCACCGCACAAAAGTGGGACATATACAAAGGCGCGACTTATATAACTTCTTATTCACAAAAAAGGCCGTTAAAAAGGTGCAACTTATACAAAGATAAGCAGAAAAATCCTGTATATAGTTGAGCAACACCATATAGCCTTCTTGTTACACACTTGCTGTTTAGATACAGCTTTTTTATCTTAGGGTTTACAGATTGTTAAAAAAATAAGCCGTTTACGAGTTCCTGTAACGCCGAATTGGAGCGCAGCTCTTGAGGAGGAGGAGGGAAGGGTACTGAGGGTCCCTCCTCCTCCCTCGTGATCCTGCCTGCTACTCCTCCTCCCGTCATCCTCCTCTTCCTCCCGTGTTGTACGGAACGGCGTACCTGGAACGCGTTCCTTTTAGGAGGAACGAAGGAACGCCACTGTTGATTTTGCATCGGTGGAACTGGAACGGGAACTAGTTACATTTTTACTGGAACGGAAAAAGGAACGGCGTTCCTTTTTTTCGTCCAGTGTTTTTTTTTTCTATGGGGGAAGTTCTAAAAGTATAAAAACAATATCTTTACCAAGAGCAGAATGTCGTTAACTTTTTGGTTAATTATCTTAAAGTTTATTTTGTGTCGTCCTCGTTTAGTAACAGTCGGGTGCAGGGAATCTAGTGAATAAGGTTTCTCTTTTCAGTGCCCAAGACTGCAGTACAAAAGAGCAAAACCTTTAGTCAGAAGAAAAGACAGAAAAAGAGACGTTTCAAACCGGGCTAATTTCTTTGCTTCCAGGATTCCTCATACACCTAGAAATATAAGGCAGACTATAGCCATCATTGAACTTTCACAGAGACCTAGAGTTACAGCAAAATAACATGCTACCAGACATCGAACGCACCCTTGAATCCCGAACATTGGTCACTTAAAAGATACACAAAATTTGACCTTTACTCGTTTTCCCCTCGTCCCCCACCTTCAAACTGAACGTCTAATCCAACCTTCGTGAAGAAGAAGTTGTAGCTTTCGAGACTGGCCTTCTGAAGTCGTACCCCTTTCTTTCGTTGATCGTTTTGCGGAAATCAATATCGAGAAGCAACTGTTTTCAAGTTCGCAGCGCAATGTAGGGTAGCAGTATATTTTGCTCTTTTGATTCCGCGCACCACAAACATGAATACGGTTAAGAGCTAAGATTATTTTTAAAGGTGAACATATTAACAAATGAAACCCTGCTTTGATTGCTTTCTTCTCTTGGTGCCTTTCCATCACGGCATTCAAATTCGTATGTTGCCATTTGATGAGATAGATTAAAAAAACAAAACAAAAACTTTGTTCTATATAACTAAATATAGTAATAAGCAAAATACAAATGTAACGTATATGTAACGATACGTTCCATTTTTCGAACTGTAACGGGAACGAGTTCCTTTTTCACATATGGAACTTGTAACTGGAACGCGTTCCAGAAATCAGAAGGAACGAGGAACGAGCTTTCGTTCCTTTTTATCGAGGAACGTGTACAACACTGCTCTACCCCCTCCCTCTCCTTCACCTCCTCCTCGTCCTTCAACCTCCTCTCCTCGCCTCGTCCTCTCTCCTCCCCCTCCTCCTCCACCTCCCTCCTACTGATGTAGAGGGGGAGGGTCACGTGACCTGTGGGGGTCACGTCGCCTTACGGTTACGCCGACGGCGACGCCGCTCAAGCCGGAAACGGGCGCCTATGGGCTGCGCTCTAAAAAGAAAAGTCGTGATAGCTCCACTAATGCGGTCTGTGCAGATGAGCATCACGACCAGGAGGAATTAGCATAGAGGGCTAGATAATCGTCACGAAAAGTCTGATAATTAACTGAAATCTGTCAACTAGCTTTTCAATTAGTGAAAGTATGGTTCTAACTTTAAACTTGCTAAGCCTCATCAAAAATTACTAAAGCATTAATTCTTAAAAAATACCTTGAGCGCGTAGGAAGCGTGGTAGTGCGCTAAAGGTCATACTCGTACAGTTTCAAGGCTGGAGGATGTGCCAACGTGGATGACAAACGCGCGGCAGTGTCAGTTAGCACCCGCGTTTTCGCTGCGCCAGCCTTACGCCTGTTGCAAGAGTTGTAAGTTTAGCGCACCACCGCGTTTCCCCCACGCTCATAATATCTCTAAGATTGGTGGATATCGTAGATTTCAATTACTCTCAGCATGTTTCTAATTGAAACCAAATGCTTATTTTTTCACGACCTAAAAATAATGACTCAAATTTTAGGAAATTATCCGACCTGTCGGACGAATAACTCCCTATATTATGTCCCCCTGGCCCGTATAACTCCCCTGAAAAACCGGACTGGTGTAGCTTTCATTGGTTTTAAATTGCAATATTTAAAAACTTAAGAAAATACACTCATGTTTACCGCCTTTATACGTATTCGATTAATGGTGGCCTTAGGACGTTCGCCGGGATTCGCGTTTTTCTAATCGAAGAAAGCTAGAATGTTTCAGTATTATTATAATAAAACAAATCTGAGTCTTTCACAGAAATTGAACGCCATGATTTTTCCTGGTGGTTCCTAATAATGAGAGAAAGGGGGAATAACCCGTCGTACTGATTTATGCATCGTGAGTGATATTAGACCAGCACTGTAGACCTGCGACTTCTTGCGTGCAACCTTGTCAAGCTTTTAAGACCCGCGGGTTGGGACATCTAGACACCTGCAGAAATTCTAAATTAAATTTTATGTCACACTCAAGAGAAAAAAAAAACAAAAAAAAACGTAAAAAATGTTGCTGGTATGCTTGTTTGTTCTTGGTTTATGCACACGTACTAAGGTTATTTTTGTCGACGAGCTGCAAAGTTGAACAAACATGGGGCTAAAAAATATTGGCTTCCTTTTAAAGAACAAACAGGCCAAGCGTTTCATGTATATTATAGGAATATTTTTACCAGGGTGCTAGCCCCAAAACGCTGTCGCAGTACATATCTCGCTCAAATCTGCGCTATAATTCTTAAGAAATGAATGCTCATCAATTTTCTGGTGAAGCACGTGTATGGTTAGTAACTGCAATTTACACATGATGAGGTAGAAAGTATTATTCCGCACTGCAACACCCAGCGTAATGTATCACATGCCTATGATCCAACTCAGATTCATGTTTGTTTTCGATCAAGAATTCTTTGAGTGGTTAAACAATCACTAAGTGGTTAAAAAGAGAATAAGATTCAGATTCAACGTTTGCAAATCTGAAGCTTAGGGTAAAATGTTCACAGCCCGGTCTCTTCCGTGTTAGTCACTTTGAAAGTCGAGAAAGCAACGCGCCATAGCATGAAAAATTTAGCATGACACTGGAAATTACTATCTGCACGTAGACAGTCTCCAGTACCAGTTCGTCGATGTTTCGCTATTTGGTGCAATGGAAATGAAGACGTCAGAAAGGGACAAAAACCGAAGTGGGAATCACGGAATTGCCCTTTGCGCGTTCCTCGTCGGAAGTAACGTTTCCCGTTAGGCGGAATATAAGGCGTTGAACCCTAGTTCAGAATGAGTGCTTAATTATTATAATACGGTCAGTGTGTAAAACGAAACGACACGCTACGGATGCCTACAAGCAGAGATGGCAGTAATGACATTACTGCAATAGAATTACAATAATTAAATTACTTTTTGTAGTAATTTGTAACGTAATGAATTACTTTTAGGCAGTAATTTCGAGAAAATTACTCATTAGTTTTGAATTTACGTTTGTCCTAAATTAGAAAGTTTGTTTGCAAGCTTTAAAAAAGAAGAAAAAAATTATTTTCCATGGTGAAATGTTGTGAAAGAGCATCGGAGCAAATAAACGACGGCCGCCTGACCGCAAAGAAGAGATGGAAAAGCAAAGGAGAAGAGCTTACGTGTAGACATCGCTGGAAGACAACGGCTTACGAACTCCTGGCACGACAGATTCACGGCGTCGCGTCATCACGACGACACTATACTTCGTTCATCCCTAAGCCGACAGTGCGGTGGGAGCTGCGAGCCAACCAGAAGCAATCAAACACCTTCCTTTAATCACCTGTCCCGTCCCTTTCTCTGGGAGTTGGTGTGAACGAGAGCGTGGTTACGTGGCGGACGATAGACGTGTGACTGCTGCAACAAACACGTAGCTTCCACCGTTCATCCCTAAGCTGAGAGTGCGTCAGCTATGAATGGCTCATTGGCTACGATGCGACGGGCACATCATCAGTTGGTTAAACATAATTTAAAAGCTGAGAGGTCAGGACGAACAGATCCCCGCCTTGTAACTTCGTCAAGCAAGGTCGAACCTAAGCTTCGGCCATTGTGAACAACAAATGACCGGAATGAATGGTTAATTCTAAAGGCCTTGTCAAAGGTCCAGAACGTTTCGTGCGTCCTCGAGCAAAGCAGGTGTCGCTCGCGGTATGCCTCGCTGCCTTCCCTTGGGAAGTTTATTTGAGAATAAGCCTCCGAGCAGACATCGCCACCCGTTTGTTGGGAAAGGACACAATCTAGGACGCTCGCGCCATTCCTCGACTGGCGACGATTCTGCTTAATAATTCTCCAGGTCCTTTGTGTGACAATGCAGAAAAATTTTCGCTCTTCGTGTGTTTGGGAAAAATGATCCTTAAAAGGAACGACTGAGAATAGGTCAACTATATTCGGCATCAACTTTTCTTGGCAATGCAGTGGAGAGTACAGGCACGCGTTCCCTCTCCCATTTTGAGTTCTAAATAAAGCTGTGTGCGGGCTCTCCTCCTCTCCACTGCATTGCCAAGAAAAGTTGTCGCCGATTGTTGTTCTTGGGAAAATAGAATTCGATTGCGTCCGAGGCGGAAGGGAAACGTTTCACGTGACGACTTGAGAACGAGCTGCCATTGTCCGACTTAAAAAAACTGACTCTGACTACAACTTCTAAATCAGGAAGACGGAAACATATCACCATTTTAGTAAAAACCTTCTCGGTGAAATGAACAGCGAAACCGGTAATAGGACTGTCTTTTTGAGTCACATCTAAAGAAGCTATTCATCTTGCTTAACACTTAAAAACCGCTGCATGTGAAACACGCTTTATGTCGTGTGCGCCAGCAAAACCACTTTCAGAATAGTTCACTGTGAAGCACATAAGGTTGTTGCAATATAAACACGAAAACCTTGGTTTTGGTTCATATAGACCAACTCTGCTCTTTGACGTCACATCACTGCGGTGACGCTGCTGTCCGCACTACGCATACGCAGCGCCTCGCTTCTCCCGGATGTGGTTCCTGCACACGCGCTGTGTGTGAAAACGAGGGCTTGTTTTGTAAACACTTTGTTGGTGTATGCGGTAAGTAAAATGGGTCCAAAATTACTGCCTCAAGGTATTAAAAAGTAATGTGAAAATAATTTCAAAGGAATTACATTATTTTTGGAAAGTAATTGTAATGTAATGTCAATACCTTTAGTCTGCGGCAATTTGCAATGTAATTTAATTATATTTTTGCAGTTTACAGAAAAGTAATTAGTAATGTAATTAAATTACTTTTTAACAGTTATTTTGCCATCTCTGCCTAGGAGAAACCGACGGGAAGTAAATCATTGTAACTGATAAATAGAAGGCCCAGTTAAACACAAGCAGAAAACAGCCTGAGTAAAAACAGTCCACCTACACAGAAACAGTGTCCCAGTGAAAGGTCGGGCTTTATGTCCAGACGTTGGCGGCATTTCTTCATCTTGACGTTTTGCCAAACTCTGCCCTTGACTGCTTACCGTCGCATAATACCAGTTGTCAACTCTTCACGTGCTAGGTGGGACAGTAGACAATTTGGTGCTTTTTAAACTTTTTAGAGCGTATGAAGCTTTGCGAGATTTCTCGTAGTGAAACAAAACACGTTCGGAAATATATGCAATCAAAAATTGCATAACTTTTCGAATATTATATTGACCCATCACTCCAAATATTCAAAGAACTCTCCAGTTTGAAGATCAAGCGGAATCGTATACAATAAAACCAAGACCACCGCTGATGTCAGCAGCAGTCGGCTGCCCTCTAGAAACAAACACCTTTGCCCTCGTATTTAACGCAGCGTGGCGGTAGGATGAAAAATGTATAGTGATTTTGCAATCGCACTATTGAAAGTAGTACTCGTGGCATTCTTTTGAAACACGGACAGAAGCGCGCCCGCGACTGTGCCGAGTTTGAGATATTAGTATTCTGAAATTTACTAGAGTCCTTTATTTTCAGCAATAAAATCTGCACGAGCAGGACAAGCTTCGCCTAAAAATTATAGAATATCACGAAACGAGGGCTACTGTAAGCGCATATAGTTGTATAAAATCTAACAGTACATAACCTATTTAATCGTTCGCTCGAAAGTGTTCACTTGCCACTGAGCAGTGCTTTACCAAAAGGCAGCCACTGGCACAGCAGCAGTCATCTTGAGGGTGGAGACCCTTCAGACTTTACGCTGCAACGAACTGGGTCGACTTGATAGAACAGCGTCTTAGCTGAGAGTGGGAGAAAGAAGGCCCCTACAAAAGGCTTGGGTGCGCGAGCGTTTTGACACGAGGCTTGAGTCCTTCTCAGCTCGTTCGCTGGCTGTCGCAGTACTTTCTTTCCCCAAGTCTCAGCTGGAACGTTGTTTCTAGCAACTTGCCCCTGGTGTTTGTTCAGGACAAGAGATTAATGGGGGAGAAACAGGTTATCCTACTTAGTAGACTTCTGCCAAAACGGATTAGGCGAAATGTTGACGCTGCAAGGACTCCGACAAGAGCTGGCAGCCCGACGTCGACAACATCTTTTAAGGCATCAGCGCGTTCCCGAAGCACGTTTCCCGCAGACTCTGCAGCAGTCGTCGGGCGACGCACGAAGCTCAACGAGGTGCGGCTCGAGCTCTACTCGATATCGTTATTTTCTTCTTGGCGCGTGTGCCGGCCAACCGGGAGCTCATTTCCGTTTCCGTAGCTCCCAAAGCTCGTTAATTCGGCTTGGACGGCACAGAGCCGACGGCGATCGGCGTGGTATATCCTTGTGCCGGCGACGCCATGCTGAAGAAAGGCCGAAAGTTGGTGAAGAAAGTGCGCAAAGTCGTGCATCCGTCGCACGCCAGCAAGAAAAAGTTATCGGAAGATGAGCCCAGGTGAGTACGCCCCAACTCCGTTTGATGAATTACCCTTAGCGGGAGCCGGTGCCAAAGTTTTATGGTGATTCACAGCTATCTTGAAGCATCTATGGTTATCGAAAGTTTAATAAACTCACTGCGTGACTTATTTTATTCAGGATTTTTATCTCAAGGCCTCGTGTTCGGAGCTTTCATGCGTTAATTCCGCAAGGTAATTGGCTAAGTAGCGAGAATGATATCAGGATTCACCACGCTCTGCGTTTCTCAAGATGTCGATGACTGTAGACCCGCACGCAGCTCTCACGTTTTGAGAAACGCCCCTGGCGAGCAAAGTGACATATATGTAGGTCGCGTTTTTCTCGTGCGTCGCACTGCGCGCTTTTGAACTCTCTGTTAAGGCCGGTTCTCACATGCGGCGAAGCGCTGATGTAGCGCTGCTCACGTGTCGTCAGCTACTTACCGTCTGCCATGAGCAACAGTTTTGAAGGTTCGACACAAACCTGGTGAACGTTCCCGTCAGCACGCGCTTATCGCGAGGTCACCGCTCTATGCTTGTAGCGCGCTACTGCAAGCATGTGTGAACCGGCCTTTAGTGCCTGTGGCTGACGGAGTCTGACATACGCTAGTTTACGCTCATGAATCGTGACTGACGGGGCGTTAGGATGCCGCTTCACGACAGCATTAAATACACCTGTAGTCCTCAAGTTTTGTGCAGCGCCCCTCGCGAGCAAAATCTAATATCTTTAGGTCGCGTTTCTCTTGTGCGTCACGTTAAGTCCTTTCAAACACTCCGTTAGTGCCCGTAGAAAGACGCTGAGAAACGCCGACAGACGCTAGTTTTCCCCCCGCGTATTGTGCATGATGAGGGGACGCTATAGGACGCCACATCACGCCATCATTAGGGAGTTTTCGTAGACCGCGCTGCCCCCTCCGCTAAGCGTTCCGCAATGAAGAAGTTGCTACTGCGACTGCGCGCCGATAGCCTTGACTGTGGAGTTCCCGTTATCGTAGCGGGTTGCGGAGGGCCTTGCGGGACGGCGGAAACGATCTACGAAAACTCCCTATTAAATGGTCGCGTCTCACGAACGCTAGCAGAGGCGCCTTTTTTGTGGTCGCGTCTCGGGGACGCTACAGCGCCCCCTGGCCGAGAGAAACGGGCCTATGGTCGCGTCTCAGCTAAGGCTACAATGGGGTCCTTCTTTTGTGTTCGCGTTTCGCTGACGCTGCAGCGTCCCCTGGCCGAGAGAAACAAACCTATACGGAGCTCAAGTCTGTCTGGTGTTTGCGCTGGGGTGGCAGTGACGTTCGAAGTTGGAGCTTTGATTGGCTCTAATTGGAATGGTAGCGGGTAGACCTCAATGCTAGCGGCCTTTGAGGTCTACCGACTATACTTCCAGTCGGAGCCAATTAGAGCTACGCGTTCTGACGTCATCGCAACCCCTGCACGAAATGCAGATGGAACTAGTGCTCCGCATAGGCCTCCCACGCTGAAGCATCGAACAAACTGTGTCTCCAATCATTCTGGGTAGTACACGCTCACCTGATTGGGCCTCGCACTGCTTATAATATCTTCGCTAAGTCTTTTTTTTTTTTTTTTGTAGTGGTGAAGAACGGAAAAACACATTTAGACGTCGGAAATTGGCTAGATTTAGCGCCGCAAGACAATCGATAACGCTATATTTAAGCCACAACGCTAGGGTACGCGCCTTTTATTTCTGGGTGGTGCCGTCAAAACAACTGGCGTCCAGACGCTCTTTATTTTTTAACTTTGGAACCCGTAAAACGGCATCTCTTGGCTCACGCTTTTATCGTAAGTTTGACCTGCGTTTCAACTGCGTTCGCATTTTTGTTGTGGCTTTGTATTTGCCTCGATATCGCGTTCCGCACCGGTGCAGGCACGTTTCCACACGTGCGACAGCTTGAGACGCTCTAGTTTGCACTACCCAAAAGAAGTCCGTACAAGTCACTTTTCAAAGCGCCCCCTGGGCAACGCAGGAGGTATACGGAAGTGACGCACGCGTCATTTCATATTTTAGCTAGATTGAGGATAAAACTCCAACCGTGTGTAATCACTATAGTAAGAGACAACTTCAGAAACTCAGGGCATGCCGAGTTTCGCCCATCTTATTGTTGTTCCGCAGCCAATGAGATCCCGACATCGGCAGATAGAAATGCCCAAGAACGAAACGTGTGAATATGATAAGCTACGCCCCCGCATTTCGTAAGCTGCCAGGGGCTCTCACGGCTCAAGAACTGATAACAGCGTCGAAGAATCAAAAACGAAGCAAGAAGTTTCACCATAAAGCCTAGTTCACATGCAGCGATTTTGGCCCTAAAGGGCCACCCACACTAGCGAGAAAACGCGCGTGGCACGCCGATCGCGGCAAGTAACAAAATGTCGCCGAAGCACAGTCGGCGCCACGAGCGCGTGCAGAGACGCGCCCTTTATCTTGCCGCTTAACCGATTTATCGGCGCGCCGGGCGCGTTTTCTCGCTAGTGTGGGTGGCCCTTAAAGCGGCGCGATTTCTGCCGTCGCGGCGCTCGTGCCGAAGAATTGATGGTGCTGGCCAGAGCGCCGCGACGGCAGAAATCGCGCCGCTCTAGGGCCAAAACCGCTGCATGTGAACTAGGCTTAAGAGTCACGACTTTCGGTGCCGCCCATTTGGGGAGTCTGCATTCGGTGGGCTCAAAATTGTGAACAGGCAGCGCTAGCCCCCGTCACGACCCAGTTCTACGGCAGGCAAGTTTGTCTGTTCCTCGCTCACCTGGTGCGTTTGTTTACCCCCAAGTCCGTCCGCGTGCTTTCGTCCCCCCCCCCCCCCCCCCCCCCCAACCACAACCACAACCAATGACGGAGCGCGCTTGGTGGCCTCGTCATCGTGCGTTCCCTACGCGTTATCTATTTAGTATTTTGTCATTTGATTGGCGTGGTTCTCTCCTTCCATTCCGATGCGTCAAAGACGCATTTTGGAACACGTACTGGCTTAATAGGTATTTGCATCGCTTATTTATTTATGTAGTTTGTTCTTCGTGCCTCAAAACGACTGTGGTCTTTGCAGTTATTTCCTTGCACATTTCTAAAAAGGGGGAGGGGGTACACCCCCGTTGCTTTTCTTCAAGGCACCCCCTTAGTTCGCAACGACTCCTCTATTCTCAATGCCCCCCCCCCCCTTCTACTCCCCCCCCCCTTTAAACATTTAGACCTCCCCCCCTAATTTTAATTCCTGGGAAACCCCTGGGTCTTTGTATGATAAACTGAAATACAAAATACAGCATGCTCACAAACAGTTATACTATCATAACTTCATTCCAGCGCACTGAAAGAAATGTTAGTGTGCTGCCACTAACTTCAGCTCCTCTTTCTCAGCCGCCTGGCTCCGCCTAGCGGTCCGAGAGGGGCGGGGAACCAGCGAATGTGCCAGTTGTTTTTTCTAACATCCGAAGTCTGATTAAAAAACGCGATGACTTGTACTCAATGATTGACTCATGTGATGCTGGTTTAGTTGTGCTGACTGAAACCTGGGTTTCCTCTCAAGTTAAGGATTCTGAAATATTTAATTGTATTAAAAGATTTAATGTTTACCGCAATGACCCCAAGGAACTTTCTGGCGGGGGAGTTTTGATAGCAGATGTGCCTGAACTTAATTCTTTTTTGATAAACATAAAATCTGATCTGGAAATAATATGGGTAGGTATTTCCATCGGACACGAAAAGCTAGTATGAGGCTGTTGCTATCGTCCTGCATCAGGATCATATACATTCGTTGAGCAACTTCATGATGCAAATAACGTTGTCCGTGTTCGGCTTTTCAAACTTACCCATTTTCCTTATGGTTGACGATAATTATCCTGGCATCATCTGGTCTGATTTAAGCTCTTTATTGGAAAACCCCTCAACCGAATGTAACTAGTTTTTAGATCTATGTTCTGACTTCAATCTTTCACAAATTGTAAGATTTCCAACAAGGACAACACACTCTTCGGTGAGCATTCTCGACCTGATACTGACTGATACACCTGATTTAATTTTTGATAATTTATACTTTCCTGGTCTCATTAATCACTATTTGCTTAATTTTTCTCTTATAACTCCCGTGTGCCGTAATACAAAACAGATAAAACAAATTCGGGATTACAAAAGGGCCAACTACGCAGCGATTAATAGAGGTCTGTGCAGTTTTTTAGAGGACCTTCTGCCAGCGTTTTACGAGCGTTCCGTTCAAACCAATTGGGATTTCTACAAGAACAAAGCCATTTCTTTATTTAATGAGCATATTCCATTACGCTCAACTATAACAAACACTCAGTCCCCATGGTTCACTCCAACTCCGGAGGCTCTGAAATAAAAAGAAAAGTTTGTTCAGAAACGCAAAGCGCATTGACTCGGAGGAATACTGGCAACGTTATAATCTCGCAGCCAATAAATACAAAAAAGGAGACGGGGAGACTAAATATTACTTTTTTAATGAGTGCCTCCCATCTATGCTAATTAATAATCCTAAACAATTTTGGAGTGTAATGAATCCCAGTGTTGAGCGTTCCCTTTCACTTAAAAATGAGTCAGGTGAAATGATTCCCAATTCATTTTGTTCGACCATTCTCAATGGCATGTGTTCTAGTGTATTTAATAATGTTACTGATCCATTTTGTCCATCATATACTTCATATGATTTTTTCCCATGAATCCAATTGTCATTGATGTGAATGGCAGTTTAAAAATTATAGAGTCAACTAAACAATCATCGTCATCTGGTGCTGAAAATATTAATTCAAAGTTTCTAAAGAATACAAAAGAATATACATCAATCATTTTGTCTAAACTATTTGAGCAATCTCTTTCACTAGGTCAGCTTACAGGCGGCTGGAAAACTGGAAGGGTGATTCCACAACACAAGAATGGAGACAAACATTCCCCTTCCAACTTTAAACCAATTTAACTCACAAGTATTTATTGTAAAACGATGGAACATATAATTTATTCTAATTTGGTTAATTTTCTTGAATCTAATTCATTCTTCAACGTTGACCAACACAGTTTTAGGAAATCTTTTTCATGTAAACACAACTTGTAAGACTCTCAAATGATTTCCATCAGGTTCTAGATCGTAGTTCACGAATTGACAGTGTTTTTCTGGACTTCTCCAGGGCGATTGACAGTGTCTCTCATAACCTTATTCTTCTTAAGCTTCACAAACTTAACATTGAACATCATGTACTTTCGTGGATTCACTAATGTCTGACTAATCGTTCACAGTTTGTAAACTCTAATAATACCGACTTGTCCAAAGTTTCAGTAACGTCCGGAGTACCTCAGGGATCTGTGCTTGGCCCTATTCTCTTTCTCATTTACATTAATGACTTACCACTCAATGTCAACTCTTCTATTTGTTTATTTGCAGATGATTGTGTTGTATGCCGCGAAATTGTAAACAGTTCTGACATCTTACTTCTTCAAAAGAATCTCGATTTCATATCAAGTTTGTGTGACACTTGGCACATGTCATTAAATATGGACAAATGTAAACATATGATAATTTCCAGACGAGTTAACGATCCGTCTTCCTATATCCACAGTTCGGCAGCGGTGCAGATTGATACCAGTCGCTAATCTACTCTGTGTTCTTCCACAGTTTCCCGGCCTCGCGCTGCTTTTCTGCCTCGCAAGACATCGCCCCGTCATCCAACGGAAACATCGCCACGTGCCGAAGCGAAGGAAGACCAAGGCGCCGCCTGCGGCGAAATTCGTCCATATAAGCAGGCAGCACACCAACTCGGACCACAGTTCGGCAGCGGTGCAGATTGATACCAGTCGCTAATCTACTCTGTGTTCTTCCACAGTTTTCCGGCCTCGCGCTGCTTTTCTGCCTCGCAAGACATCGCCCCATCATCCAACGGAAACATCGCCACGTGCCGAAGCGAAGGAAGACCAAGGCGCCGCCTGCGGCGAAATTCTTCCATATAAGCAGGCAGCACACCAACTCGGACCACAGTTCAGGAGCGGTGCAGATTGATACCAGTCGCTAATCTACTCTGTGTTCTTCCACAGGTGAGAATATATTCACTTTCCTGTTTTAATTTAGAGAACACTCTCTGCACTGCTGCCGAACACAGCCACTACTGTTTTTGCTTTTGTTTTAATTCCACTGATTGTTTTGGGCTAGAACTGTTGACGTGTACATTTCCCTAATCACCCTAGTTCCTAGTCAAAAATGAGCAAGGATAACAAGGAGCTTGCGAAAGCACTTGATGATTTGCGACGGGAGATCAGGGCTGACCTAAGGACTGTGAAGGACAGCGTGAAATTCTGCAATGATACATGTGATGGTGTTAAGGAAATTAGGGATGAGATGAAAGAACTTCGCAAAGAGGTACAAGAACTATCAAAACGAAACGAGGAGCTAACTGCCGAGAACAACAGGCTTAGTACTAAAGTAGAAGAACTCGAGCAGTATCAACGGTCTAATAACCTTGAAATCAAAGGAGTCCCAGCGGAGGGTGACCCTTATGACATTGTTCAAAGGATCGCGAGCATTCTGGATGTTCCGATCTCTGACCATGCTATCGACCTATGCCACCGCGTCCCTACTTTCAAACCAAACGAAAAAAACATTATTGTCCGTTTCGTACGGCGCGCGCAGAGAAATAAAATCCTGGAAAAGGCAAAAAAACAAAGGCTGACAACTCAAGATCTTGATTACGGTGGCCCTAGCTGTCCCGTATACGTAAATGAGCATCTGACCAGCAAGAACAAGAAACTGCTTGGCGCAGCAATTGCGCAGAAAAAAAAGGTGGGCTGGAAGTTTGTTTGGTCCTCCAGTGGTAAAGTCTTCGCGAGAAAAGATGTGAACACTGACGCCCTAAAAATTACTAGCATGACTGACGTTGACAGAATTGCAAATTGAATCGAGTAACACTCACAAATTATAGATCATTGCCATTCTGATGGAAGACTTGCAACCCGAATGTAATTATTATGACTGCACGGCCTTCAATAAAATGTACAAAAAAAGCAAACGACAGTTTTCGGCAGTACACATGAACACGAGAAGTCTAAAAAATAAGGTCGATACAGTTGAAGCTCTCTTACATTCTGTAAATGCAAAATTTGATGCAATTGTATTTACTGAAACCTGGTTAACGAGTAGTGACTCACCACCTAAGTTTCATAGTTATAAATGCGAAAGTCTGGTCAGACAAGAAAAAAGAGGTGGAGGCGTAGCAATCTATATCAAGGACAATCTACGGTACCAAATAATTGACGAATTCACAAGGATTGATGAAAACATTGAAAGCTTAGTTATCAAAATATCGAACACAGTAGTTGTTGCTCTATACAGACCACCTTCGCGCAATATTGCTGAATTCATGAATACGCTTGATAATATATTGTGTGTTCTAGGATCAACTTCAGCGCCTCTCGTGATTCTGGGAGATATAAATATAGACACCATTTCCGATAATTCACAAGCAAAAGAATTCAGAGATTTGCTTAATGAGCATGCCTGTAATAATGTAATATCACTGCCAACAAGGGTGACCTTAAATACTGCCACCTCTCTCGATGTATGCATCACAAACTTAAATAAAAATGAGGTTATAGCTGGGGTTTTAGTACAAGACATAAGCGATCATCTTCCGATTTTTTGCTTGGGATCTACTCTTGAAATGGCTCGTGTAAAAGACTCAAAAACGTTTTGGCATCGTACAATAAGCGAAGAGACCCTGAGCAAATTTAGTTCCCTTATAGAACAGAAAACCTGGGATGACGTTTACTCTGAAAGCAACGCTACAGTAGCTTATCAAAACTTTCTAGTAAAATTTAAAAACTGTTATGATACAGCTTTCCCTCTGAAGGAAACAAAAGTAAGAAATAAAAAGGTAAGAAAACCGTGGGTGACTGCTGACCTGCTGAAAAGAATAAAAGATAAGAATAGGAAGTTTCACGCTTTTATTAGGCATCGTGACCTAAGCATGCTCGCTGAGTTTAAAACGATAAGAAATAAATTAAACTCGGACCTAAAAAAGGCGAAGTGCGAATATTATCAAAATAAATTCGAACGCAATCACGATGACCATAGAAAAATATGGGACAGAGTAAACGATCTCACTAATAGAAAGCAAGCAACCAACCACGTGGAACATATCCTAATAGATAATCAAAGTGTATCTGGTGAAGCACTTGCCGACAAAATAAATCAGCACTTTGTTGATATCGGCAAGTACGCTGAACAACACGACTACACAGCTGACTACAGAACGACCGCTAATCCGTCTCCATCTATAATGCTAGCTCCGACGACGCCAAGGGAAGTTAATAAAATAATTGACAGCTTAAAAAATAATGTTGCCGCCGGTGATGACGAATTAAAGGCACTGCCGATTAAATATAAAGCAGCTCTGCTGAGTCCATTGCTATCCGACGTTATAAACAAGATGCTTGTGAGTGGTGACTTTCCTGACGAACTAAAATTAGCAAAAGTTATTCCTGTATACAAGGGAGGTGGAGCAACAGATATTCATAATTACAGACCAATTTCTCTTCTGCCAATATTCTCAAAAATTTATGAACGCGTGATCAATGATAGATTAACTAGCTTTTTTTCTGAAGTATGACATAATAACGAAAGAGCAATATGGCTTTCAGAAACATAAATTAATCGAGCAAGCACTTCTAGACATTAAGGACAAAATTATAGAGAACATTGAAAACAAACAGCTCACGCTTGGTTTGTTTTTAGATTTTAAAAAAAGCATTTGATACTGTTCAACGTGATATCCTGCTAAAAAAACTTGAGAGATACGGTATAAGAGGAATAGCGCTAAAACTAATAGAATCTTATCTACAAAATCGTCAGCAGCACGTCTCTATTAACAACATAGCATCTAGTAAATTGAGAATACAGCACGGCGGTCCTCAAGGTTCCATTCTAGGTCCTTTACTATTTCTAGCTTACGTGAATGACATAACGATAATACCAGGTTCCCCCTAGTTAGTAATGTCTGCTGATGACACAAATGTCTTTCTCACTGGTGTGACTAAAGAATACCTAGAAAATGCTTGCAATGCCTACCTCATTAATTTATCGAATTGGTTACGAGTAAATAGATTGAAGCTAAACACAAGTAAGACAAAATACATAATCTTCAAACCTGTTAGTAAGCGAGACAACAGCTCTATTAACATTATATTTGAGAACACCGTTATAGAACAAGTTGCAGAGCAAAAGTTCTTGGGGGTCTGGTTTAGCGAAGAGCTCACGTGGTCCACCCATGTAAATCGAATGAAGGCAGAGCTGTCTCGAGTTGTTGGTATTATATATAAAATGCAAAATTTGATACCCACTTGGCTTAAAATGACGTTGTATTATTCTCTCTTTTATTCTAAGATCAGTTATGGTATGTTGGTTTGGGGTACGACCACTGCATCTAACTACAACAAACTAATCATCCTTCAGAAAAAAATTCTTCGTATTTGCGAAAATTACAGAGGTAATGTCAGAAATTTGAGCACTCAACCGCTTTTTGTTAAATATAATATATTGAAGGCAGACCAAATATATCACTTTAAATTATTTCAAGGGATCTACAAAAACAACCTCTATTTGACACAGACACCTCCTTCTAGTGCCTACACATTACGAGACCCGAAACGTAGGATCCCAAGCATACGAACAAATTATGGCAGGCAAAGTTTATCGTACATGAGTACTAAATTATTAAATTCGCCTGGCATTGATGTTAATTTCACTTCCCCTTTTCCAAAGTTCAAAAGAGACTGCAGACGAGCTCTGGTTTGCAGTGATATCGCATTTTCATCTATTTAAGGCATGCATATCTATTTATATTTATTTTCAATAAAACGTAACGTACTACGAAACTTCGGAATTCTCAATTTTGGCTTTGTAGCTTGATTTTTGGTTTTGATTTAGCTTGTTTCCGCTTTCTCTTACAAGTCCTTGTTTATAAATGTTTAAAAGATATGTAAAAAAAACGGTGTCTATTTTTGTCTTTATCTTTATTTTAATTTTATTTTACTTCTGGGCTATGATAAGCATATCGCCCCGCATTGTTCAAGCTGTGCCGCTTGTGTAGTTGTTTGAGTTGAGTCATTGTATTTCATGTGCTTTCAGATATTTCTATAATAATTGTTTCTATTTGTTTTTATGACGATGGCTGTCTTGTTATTTATTATCACTATGACTTCTTTGAAATGCTATTTCCGCTGTATGAACTGCAGGGGGCAGAGGCGCTGTCAGGCATCATGCCTTTATCTCTGCCCCCTCTGCGGATTGAAATCCGCAAAACCAATAAAGAAAAAAAATAATAATATGACATTAGAGCGGATTGACACTTACAAACATCTGGGCGTTCACATCACATCTCACCTCTCATGGGAATCGCATGTTCACCACGTTATTTCCAATGCCAACCGCATGCTTGGCTATCTAAACGTAATTTTTTCCAGACGCCTTCGACTTTGGAATTCTTTTTCTATAAAACACTAGTCCGGCCAAAACTTGAGTACGCTTCTGCTGTTTGGGATCCTAACACTGAGAGCCTCGTCGGCGCCTTGGAAGCTGTCCAGAATAGATCTGTGCGTTTCATTCTTTCTAATTACCGTCGTACATCAAGCGTAACCTCTATGAAAAAATGCCTATCTTTGCCAACTCTTTCTTTACGCCAAAAGTTTTATCGATTAAGTATATTTCAGAAAATATGTTTTCACAACCCAATCCTTAAGACTAAACTCTTGCTGGAGGCATCCTACATATCATCACGCAATGATCACATACATAAAGTCGAAATTCCACAGTGCCACACTAATACCCTACTACAGATCATTCATACCTCGCACGTCTGCTGACTGGAACCACCTTTCCACATTCATTGCCACAATTGTTAATCCTCTTGATTTTAAAAATGCTGTATCCATACTACTAGAACTTGATTCGTGATTTGAGTGTTCTATTAACTTATACGTAATAATCCCACCCCCTCTGTAATGCCTTCGGGCCCTGAGGGTACCAATAAATGAAATGAAATGAAACATGCATACTCGGGCGAAAAATGCTGAGTCACTGAGCTGTCAACGCATGCGTTGGGTCTAATATACCGCACAGCAGAGCAACAGCGCGTGCTCAGAAATCCTTTACAGCCCAGCAGACAAAAATGGAAGCGCGCAGAACACGATTTTTGCGGAAGTGTATAGTCCATGACCCTGTGAAAATTTCCATCTACGAAGCTCGATGACGTGCCTGAATTAAAAGAGAGTTCTTGCACTGCGCCGGAGCTGTAACATTGCTACAGACCAACTCATGTTTACAAACAAACCGGAGCGCCCCTAGTGGACACCACTGCCAGCTCGCCGTCGCCCATAAACAAACCATTGGAATAGGATGTTGTCGGCGTCGGTGTGAGTCCTCGCGCTCTTTTTCGCGTTGAAATTGTTGATTCTACGTCTTCCTGGCAATTTCTGATTACTTGAGCGGCATCAGAGAATATAACGAGGCTCGTTACACCGCGAAATTCGGCGTGAATAATGTAACATACGGCGATTCATTCCGCGTGGACCCCTCAGAATGGATGCTAAAGCCTGATTCACATGGTGAGGTTCTGCTGGCTATTTTCAGTCATGACGTCGCTCGGGCTGCAAAAGCGTGAATCGTAGCTGATTTGTCGACGTCGATACTGAAACTCGCTAGCAGAATTGGACCGAGTGAATCAGGCATAACAAGTCGGCAATGGCCACTGGTAACAATTCTCAACATTTCCTTATATCTACTGTTTACACCGAGCCTACTTACCTGAAGGAACCTTCAAACTTAAACGTCGTTTGAGGTCTGCGCTTTTATTGTAATTACCGGGTCAACGTTTGGTCTACGGGCCGCTCTCGTTTGAACGAGCAGACGACAAGCAGTAACGGTTGAGAGAGCAAACGGCGGCTCGAACGATTAGGCGACCGTTTGAACGTGATGACGCGCTTACGTAGTCCGCAGGTGGTCCGTGAAACTTGACGGTTTTCCCGCGTTCATGTTGGAACAAAACAAATAAATCTGACGACCACAAGTATCCGCGAATTCAATCCAGAGTGCTTCCAAACCAAGCAATCGTGATCCGACGGCTCCAGTTTTTCCTTTTTCACGGCCCCTGTTCACGTCCTCGGACGAACCGAACAGGCAGAAAACGCTTGAAAACTGACCTTCAAACCTCTCCCGACTCTTTTGGTACAGCCCCAGTCGCGGCGTTTTGACGAGAAGGCAGGTATTTGTCCGGTTTCTTCCAAAGTAACACAGGAATGCACGTGTCCCATGGCGGCTTCCGCCCATAGCCTCAGACCGGAAGTGCGCCCGACGCGCCACCACCGCGCCGTGACGTAACAGAGATGAGTTCATGTATAACTCGTGCGCGGAGAAAGTGAGGGAGAGGAGAAGACGAGAATGGTCGAAGACCTCAGAACGCCGAGTTCTGGTTGCAATGATTAGTGGGTAGACCTAAAGCTATAAAACTGCCTTTGTCTCCTCTGCACTCGTCGAACGCATTAGAACTCGGAACGCCGGCGTCCTGCGTTTGGCTTTCGCACTCGAACGCGTTCAACGAGTTTAATGGAGACAAAGGCGGCTATCTTTAGATGTACCCACTAATCTTTTTAACCGAGTTGGGCGTTCTGACGTCCTTTCGTGCTCTAGTTCCTCCTCTCCCTCCCTTCTTGGCGCATGGCCGCGTAGCAGTGCAAAAACTGCATTTTTCTTCAGACAGGCCCTAAAGCTTCATAGCTGGGAATATTGAGAAGGCCAGAATACATGGTATTCTCACCTGTATAAAGTAATTGCCTAGCTTCGATACATTTTATTTTGACAATGCTTTTTCTTTCTCGTTTACATTTACGTGAAGCTTTGAACGAAATTGATGGCTAGCAGTCGGGTCGTCGCGCTATGCTAACTGTCATTCCTAGTTGTTTATGCCTCGGGGAACAAAATTTGGGTGGTGTGAAATGGGTGCTGCAGAAAGCATGCAGCTAGTTGCGCGGCTACCACAATGGCAGATGATGGGACGTCAATTCAAACAATGTATTTGTGCCACAAGTTTATGGGGAATTCCTTTTGTGAGTCTGGAGCGATTCGAATGCGCCCATTTCTCGCACTTCTAGGGTGGTAAATGCTAGCGCGTGCTTGCACCCGCAAGAAGGTACCAACAGATAAAGCGCTCTAAAATAGTTCCAAGTCTACCAAGGAAGCTCCGCATTAGGCTTTTCCATCAAGCGTGCCAGTTTAATTCTTTCTCAAAACAGTTTGGAACCTATTCAAGATCAGGGGAGAAGACTTTATTTATAAAAACCTCAAAAAACAGCTGCTGCCTAAGTTATGTGTGGTTGTAAAATGTTTTCGCCATTAAAGAACTTTAGTTGGAGTCATTATTATAATTTATTCCTAATATTGTATGTCATTTATAGGGATAGTAGAAAAGTAACGACAACGTGAGAAATAAATTACATTTTACGGAGAATCGTAGCTGGGACGCTATAATTTGTTTAGTGTGGTGACTTCAAGAGTAAAAATAAATTTTCTGAAAGTAACTGTAGAATTAACAAATCACTTTTGTTATTTTACAAGTAACGCACCAGAGACTACTCGACTACTCAGAAGTGGCTCGGTTCCTACTGTTCCGCTATGCACTCGGAATAAGAGAATATGATATTTTTAACTCAAATCAGCCTCAATAGTACTGCGCCATACTGGTCATGCAGTTTCAGTGACAAAAAAAAAAAAAAAATTAAAGCCTCTTTCCTGTAGAATTGTACGACAATTTGAGAGCAATATCACTTGTCTTTGGAGTCGCTAAGCTGATTAAAAACCGCGGCATCTAACTATTTTAGGACCAAGTTAGACGAAATAAAGAACTCTTGAATAGAAAAGTAGCGAGATTCTCTCTTTTCTGGCATCTCTTTCATGGGGCGGCAAAGATCCAATTCTTAACTGAGTCGTCGTATAATTTTTGGCAACAGGCCCATTTACGAGAATGTGGCTGCTCACGTATTAGGCCCTCATTCCTATTTTCACATTATAAATTCTTTAAAGGCACAGGGCAACGATGTTCGACGTCACCCAAGTAGTTGTAGGAGTTAGTTTGTTTTACTTGGAGATTCAACATAAACCAATTTTACTAACCTGCGCTCTTTTTTATATATATGCTGTGTGTTATACTGCGAAGACTTTTAAAGATTCCTCGATATAAGTTGGTTGAAAAATAATTTGGCGGGGAAGAAACGTCCAGTCATGGCGAATGATAAGAATTCCCAAAAGAAACACGAAATAGCTAGCAAATTAACACGACCTGTCAATTAACTTATAGAGCTCAGTTTGCTGGCTAGTACAATGACAAGTTTGCAGCTGGGGACAAAAATTCTCATATTCGTTTTTAAAGACGAAAATAGTAGGGGTGTGCGAATATTCGTCATCTTCGAATAACGAATCAAATATTACCCTATTCGATTCGTTAATCGAATCGAATAATATTTTTCAAAAGTTTCGAATATTTTTCGAATAAGTTCCGAATAGTCGTTACGGTGTCGCGCCCCGAGATTCCCTTCACAGGCGTCCCACAACGCGCCGGCACGCCTGCAATATGTGCCCGCAAGATGGCAATACGTAGCCTCTTCTTCTAGACAATGATTGTCATCATCGGCAGCAGCCGTCCCTCTCCGTACGTACGTTGCTGTTGCCTCCATTAGGGACCACTGTGTTAAGTATAACCCGCATGTAAGCGATTTGCCGAGAGACGAGACAGGCGACGCCGACCCGCTTCGCTGTAGTTCGATCAGTCGCGCGATGAGGCAAGCCGCATGAAAGTGGCGTGAGCAAGTGACCAAGACGATGAGGACGTTTTCTAGAAATCCAAACACCGAGCGACGGGACGAGCGACAGTGAGAAATCTTTGCCGCTCGCTGCTGACCCTCATCATCGCTGTCGGTCGTCTTGTCGCTCGCTAAATCGCTTACATGCGGTTCAGCATTTAGGAACAACTTTCGCACGAGATTGCTCGTGCACTCTTTCGGAAAGCGTGTGGTAGAGATGTTTCAGAACTGGTTGCAACGGTACCGCCGTTCTGTGCAAGCGAAGTAGAAGTGCACGTGGTAGAAGCAGGAAGTTGTTCGAAGAAAAAGCGCACTAGAGTGGGGAAGTTTTTCGGCCGCTCCCATGCAATCAATTGAATAAGCCACAAGCTGCTTGTGTCGAGTCTTTCCCAACACTTTCCATGGTTGTTCCACTTGTTCAGTGTGTGAAGATATTGCTTTTTGAGGGCGCAAGTAGATTAAGACAATGCGTTTTCCCAGAATCTTCTCAGATCAGTGAAAATAAGGTTCCTGGACGTAAGCGCACAGGCACCATCACGCCCTTACACATTCCTTGATCCTCAATTCAAGGACATTTGCTACAAAAAGGAATAAAAAGATATTGTCGAGTTCCTATCATGGACAGTGCTTCAGGATCTACCAGGCTCAAGCGAGCTGTGATTTTATGTTCAGCATCTGCGTGAACCATGATATTATGTTTAGCATTCTAATATTTTATTAGCTTTTGTCTTTATTTAAATATATATAGTTGAACTCTAGTTATTATTGTCTAGCTGCGATTTTACAATAATTTTAAGAAACGTTTTGGAGCAATAAAATCAATTTATAATCTCTTTGCTCTACTTTAATAGCTGTCTACTTACTATTCGGAAACTATTCGAAAATTACTATTAGGAAACTATTCGATTCGTATTCGTATTCGATTCGGTCCCACAATTATTCGATTCGTATTCGATTCGGTTTCAAAAATCACTATTCGCACACCCCTAGAAAAAAGTCTTCCTTCCAAGCCCTTAGCTGAAAAAAATCTCAAGCTTCTTCTGCAGTAAACCGCGTGAGGGTTACTGTCTTGTGCTCCTTTGTGCTTGAAACTTTTGCACTGTTTTGTGCTTGATACTTTCTTGAGTTGCAGGGCTCAAAAAAATTACTCGCTCCGTTTTAAAAACGTATACCATAACAGTTTTTTTTTTTTTTTTCTGGGTTCACTTGTCATTGGTACTGACCACCAAACAGCGATAATTAAAAAAGTTATTTAGAGATTTCTTGTAAGTTAGTACTTTTTTTTTTATCCCTCGCGTTCACTATGGCCGGAAGGAATTTTTGAAAGCCTTCGTTTAAACACCCGGTATAAAAATTAAACAGGTGGTTGTTTGATATACCTCTCGACTTTTACGCCGTCGTTCGAGTCGAGGTTCTGTTATACTCAAACGTCGAGTATTGGGAACGCGGCGTAGCGCAACGCATACATATACTGATTGGTCGCAGAAATCGAGTACCTGCTCGCCGGGCAATGGAAGGCCCACGTTCTGCGCTACGGTATACGTTCGCTGCGCTCAACATCGAATTCAAACAGAGTCTTTAAGAGCGCAGTTACGTACCTGCTCAAGGGAGGCAAAGAGCCTCCGGTGCCGTCCAGAGGTTTTGGTTTCGGGGTCGGTTTGCTGATGAATGCGCGTGTTTCTCCCTGCAATTAAAATAGCTGAAATAGGAATTTTGAGGTTCCGTGACTGGCTTCGTGGGGACAAGAAGCTAAAGGTGCCTAGCGTTCTAGACAAAAAGGCTGTCGTAGGTCAGTCCTCGCTTCGAATAATCAAGTCCAAATTTTCGTGCGAAAAAAGGGTTAAGCAGGATTAAAATGTAAGTGAAATAAATCGCATTCGTGTACTTCAGGGTCGGCATGTAAAGTTATTTATGGCGAAGCTTGTGTTCAGTTAGAATTAAAGAAAGCAACAGGCGAGGTATACGTCTGTTGAGCGAGATCGGCTGGAACATTTGGTACTTTCTCCCCACGGAGCCGGTCACGTGACCTCAAAATCAAATTTTGCGGCTAGTTTCACCGCCGGTCAAGATTTATCGCAATCACCAATATTCCGGACCAGATCAGAACCCTTTTCAAGCTCCTGTATGATCACGTCGGAACACCCCGAGTAGTCGAAGTCGCTAATGTTTGCCTCCAGTCGCCGATCTCGGACGACCAAGATTACACAAAAAGTAAACACGCGCTTTTGTCCGTTCGTCAAAGCCGCGGAGAGATGATTTTGTCAACATCGGATATATGGCGCCATAGTCGCTTCGGCTAATAAATCTTGGCGACGATAAAAGGCTTTTGGAATACCAATCTATTCATGTTTAAACAAGATTTATCCAACCTATTTGTAAACTGAGGAAATAAGCGCACAACTCGCCGATTTACTAAAATGTATGCCCCCTGAGCACAATACGCCGTGTAATCCCAATAATGGCAAACTCTGCTGCAGTTTGAAAAAAGAACGCCCTGTTTCGTTTTCTGTTTCTTTTTTTTTTTTTTTTTGCGATCAAACGATTGAGTAGCGGTACTCCGGGGTAAAGCGACGTGTTTTCTTCTCCATGCACTGAGATAAACCAAATAAAAGTTAAGAGCTGCAGATCTGAAACGTTAGGACCGTTGCAGTGCCCTTTTAATTGAATGTTTTTACGGCATTAAAGTAAATTTCTGGGACATTTCTCAAGGATTCGCAAGTTCACACCCTTTATCTATGAATCTACCACTCATGTTGCGCCGGAAATTATCGTGGTGCGTTTTGTATATTTTGTATTCCCATCCTGCAAAGCCGAGGTCACACAGTCACGTGACGTCAGACATAAAGCTGCGGCGACAGTGAAGCGAAAAACAAGCTATTGTAGGTATAATTCACGCGCCGTTCGTTACGGACTACCGAATTTTTTCTCCCATCGATGGTCGCTCTCAAATTAAAAGTCTCCTACCACCAAGAATCAAATTACCTATCGTAGCTGCTCTTGCGAGAGCCGCACCTCTTTCACTGATTGCAGGCAACCTGAATATATTTCTTGTTTTAATACCGTGTATTTGAGCACTTTTGTTTTGTGGAACCTGTTTCGCAGCGTTTCACACGGTTGCACATTTTTTTAACCTTTCTGCGTTTAGTCGTTCACGTACCGCTTCGGCGATTCGATTCGAGGTGGAACGTTTTTTTGTTTTTTTTTTAATTGGGGAACTTCGATATCGAAACACTTTCTGTATTGCCCTATAGCGGGGTCGGGGTAACAGGAGAGGGGAGTTTGGAGATAGGTTAGGGTTCAGTTTAGTATTTTCACGTGCTCAAATACACCCGCGGGCCCAGCCCTTTGCAGCAGCTGTGCATGGGCGCCGCTCTAACCGACTTCCAGTTTTTGGTTCCTCTTTATTCAGTTTACTAGACTTCATCACTACCAGAGCAGGACAGATAATTGCCATTTGAAATTGTAGATTAAAAAAAAGAAAACAAAAGAGACAGGGGGGAAGGAAGGACAACACATTACGAATTCTCACAACACAAAGTCTCGCAAGGACAACACAACACAAAATTTCTGAGACTTCGTGCTGTGTTGTCCCTCCTTTACCCCTGTCTCGGGGTTCTGTCAAAAAAAAAAAAGTTAAACCTTCACCAGCTTGTTTGCGCCCTAACTTTCTGGTAGATTTTATTGTGTCCTTCTCCTCAACAAGAGAAAGAAGAAGTGTTCAGAGCAAGAAGCTCGATTTTTCGCTCCTTCTAGAACCAAACGCTTTAGGCCAGTTAATTCAATTTTTCATCTCGAACGGAAACCATCTACCATCAACAATTCTGCTCGGCGACAGCCCGCCGACCGCAAATGGAGGGCCAACCTCTTCTGTGAGTAGCAGAAAGCGTTTGACGCCCAATCTGTCTGACAAGATGGACGCCATAAGCGACCACATAAATTCCAATGGCCAACAGGAGGATGGACGCCCGCTGCTTCACCCTCCTCAATTGGTTGTTCAAGAAATAAGTGGAACAGCATCGGACGAGAACATCCCATCCAAACGAATCCGTACCGCCGATGTCGAGAGGGACCAAGGCGAGGATAACACCTCATTATATTCATTGCGGGACATAACCGATGAGACCGACAATGACGAACCGTACACAGTCGTGACATACCGAAAAAACCGGGCAACAGGAATTCCCGTGGTCTTCAAGCCAACAACACCAAACACGTCCTTCTGGCGTGTAAACCCAAACGTGCTTGCCAACGAGATCATAGCGGTCACACAAGAAAAGATTGTCTCGCACAAAATCAACAAAGAAGGCAATCTCTCCGTAAATGTTTCATCCCTGGACTCGGCAAACAAGCTTCTCGCAGTCACCTCTCTCGGAGAGATTCAGGTAACTGCTCATATTCCGGAGGCATATTCCAGGAACTATGGAAAAGTAAAACATGTGCCACTCGAATACAGCAACGATGAACTTTTGGATTATTTAAAAGACTTTGGAGTCACGTCTGTTCAACGTCAAGTGGCCTACCGACGCCAAGACGACGGAATTGTGGAACAACACCCTTCAACTACAGTCGTCCTCACATTTCGGACGGACCGAGCCATGCCTCAGCGCATCTACCTCGGATTCACAAGCCATCCCGTTGAAGAATACTTCGGACAGGCAGTTCAGTGCTTCAACTGCCAAAGATATGGACATCTCGCCAGGAACTGTAGAGGAGAGCGTCGTTGCAAGGTGTGCGCAGGACCACACAGCCACAAGGAGTGTAGCTCCAGAAAAGAACCAAAATGTGCCAACTGCAGCGGCAACCATACATCCACATATTCCGGATGTCCGCGAAAAAAGGCCGCTACTGCTGCAAAACAACGTTCTATCATCAACGGAAGGCAAACAAAGCGTCGAGCTCCGTCACCAAATCCACAAGTTGTTCGCCGCCAAGCACGACCAGAACACCCCAACGGAGGAGCACCTACAAAGAAAACCTACAGTGAGATCCTGAAGCGTCCTCGCAAGGTTCAAAAAGATCAAAGAAATACCCAAGAGGACGACTTTCTTCCCTTGGAGGAGCGTCCAGGGCGGTCGACAATGCCAACACCCATACCAGCACCTCGTCGATCTCGGAAAACTCAAGCGCCTCCCGCTGGAACACCAGCAACGTACCCAACGTCAAACCAGTCACAGCATCCACGAAAACAAAAAGATCTTGCGCAGGTACTCCTACCCATGTTATTTGTGGCGTTAAAAGCTATCATACAAGAATACCCTGGGGCAAACAACATTCCAGAAGTAGAGGCTCTGCTTACTATGGAGCGATTGATAATTCCCATTAGCGATCACCGCTATCACACATAGCGTACGTCAGTACAATGGATGAACATTACAAGAAAGCCTCTATCATACAATGGAACGCAAGAGGTTTGCGGTCACGACTTTCTGATTTCAGACAACTCGTTTATAAATATAGCTTCCCCATCATTGTAATCTGTGAATCAAACTTACCTAAAGACATTCAATTATCACGGTACGAAAAATTTGACTCATCATGCACTAATAGTGCAAGTCGCGTGACAATGTTCATTCGAAGAGATCTTACATATACCGCACACGTCGTTTCAACCCACCGGACCAACGAATATGTTTGCGCGACGATTTCAAATGGGAAAATGAAGTTCACAATAATCGCAGCATATATACCACCAAAGTCCTTATTTGACAGGCAGCATTTGGAGTCTATCCTAAATACAATGCCACTGCCATTTATTCTAACAGGTGATTTTAATGCCCATCATCCAATATGGGGGAGCATTCGGACAAACCTGCGTGGAAGGCACTTGGCAGAATTAGCCGACGATTACCACTTATCTACCATTAATGACGGAACCCCGACGTATTTCTACGGAACGGAAGGTAGCAGCTGCCTCGACTTAACATTTGTTTCGGCAGCACTAACATCGCAAACAACATGGTTTGCAGACATTGAAACTCGTGGTAGTGACCACGTACCCACATACACAATAATTAATGGGTTCACCAATGTCCGAAAAACAAACTTCCTACGACGAACCAACTGGTATATGTTCGAAGAAGCAATGACGAACGAATGCAAAAATTTTACCGAACTATCTCGCTTTGAAGAGGTCATTGTATCCTGTGCAGAAAAAGCAACACGTGATTTTAACGTCCCGTCCACGCAAAAAACAATTGACGCAGAATACGAGCGCCTCCGCGCTATACGTCGGAGGGCAGAACGACGATCCAGAAAAACTAAAGACATCAAAGATCTCCGCGAATTGCGCAGAGTGCAAAAGAAAATCTGTCGTCATTTTAAGAAGCTAGCTCGACATTGCTGGAGGACGCTCTGGGAAAATATAGATCCCAGAAAGCCATTATGTAAAATATGGAAGATCTCACGAGGTCTCAAATCTTCTCCTTCGCAACTGCACCCATTTCGCTCTCTGGCGCTTTCAAGAAATTGTTCAGAGAAAGAGGTGGCAAGCCAGTACTGCATTTTGTTGACAACATACACAACCCTTTCGAGCCAATCTCCATCTCACATCACAGTCGAACCAGTACTTCGTGAAGAAGCTATGAACGACCTTTTCACAATGAGCGAACTTGATGCTGCACTGTCTTCAGTGAAACCTCACACCTCTCCGGGACCTGACGGCATACAGTACAGTTATTTGATACACATGGGGAAGGACGCGCGAAAGCTTCTTTTGAATATATTCAACTCTTCATGGATCAATGAAAATGTTCCTGGCTCGTGGAAAGAGGCAAGGATTGTGCCACTTCTCAAACCGGGCAAATCGCCACTTCAATTAACTTCGTACCGTCCTGTCGCGCTCGCGAGTTGCATTGGAAAAATCATGGAAAAAATGATTCACCGCCGTCTAGATTGGTATCTTGAACAGCAAGGGATATATCCAGAAATCATGCAAGGCTTCCGTCGAGGAAGGAGCTCTATCGATGGAGTCCTTGACCTTGTAACTTACATACAACAGGAGCGAGCACATCGTAAATTCACAATAGCGGCTTTCTTAGACATCAAAGGAGCATTCGATAATGTCACTCACGAAGCGATATTTCAGGCTCTCAGCGAAATTGGGATTGGGGGACACTTATATGGGTGGATAAGAAGCTACCTCACAGGAAGGTCAATTTTTATGTCTACAAAAGAAGGAAATACGCCTTCATATCCGGTGACCCGTGGTGTCCCTCAGGGTGGCGTCCTCAGTCCTATATTATTTAACATCGCTCTCATTCGACTCGCCAAAATACTGCCCCCAACCATCCAGGCATCTTTCTACGCCGATGATATCTGTATATGGGCTTCTGGATCTACGCGAGTTCAAGCAAAGGCAAGGGTTCAGTCTGCACTAAAGAAAATGACAACTTATCTTAATACCCGTGGACTCGAAATTTCCATTGACAAATCAGCAGCTATTGCTTTCACCCGCCGAAGAATGGACAAATACCCACTTAAGATAGGCAAACGAACAATACCGTACGTTAAATGCCACACATTTCTTGGAGTAACCATCGATAGGGGTCTGACCTGGTCACCTCATATTTTGTACTTGCGCAAAAAGCTTGCCAGCTTTAGTGTTCTTGCCCGCTTCATCGGTGGAACCACGTGGGGCGCGACAGTAAGATCCCTATTACAGATATACGTGGCCTTATTTGTCGGCTTACTTCGATATAGCGCTCCCATTTTACATGGCACGTGTCAGACCAACATCAAAGCTCTCAGAGCAGTTCAAGCCCGTGGCCTCCGTGGCTGTTTGGGCCTACCAGCTTGTGCCTCGACTCTGGGCACAGTTGCCGAGGCACGCGCCACACCTGTAGAAATACTAATGACGCAGGAAACATTGAGAGTTCATCTGAGACATACTACTAATCATAGTCATCACTTACTGGCTGATCTTACTTTTAAGCGACCTCACTCAGAATATTCGATGGCACTATCAAAAATGGAGCAATACATCCCTGATGATATAAACTCGTTTAATCTTCCAACTATACCTCCATGGAGACTCCCCCTCCCCGTTGTGGAACTTGACATTCAAGGCATCAAGAAGAAATCAAATACACCATTGCTAGTGCTTAAACAACTCACTTTATCCACCATTGCCTGTTTACACGCGTCCAAAACTCACATATATACGGACGGATCATGTGTCAAAAATAGCTCTACCGCAAGCATTGTGATTCCATCGTATGCCACAACAAGAAAATTCAAGCTTAGCCACAAGACATCTTCAACAGCGGCTGGACTTGTAGGCCTTCATCAAGCCCTTCGATTTATATTGACAAAGCCACCTCAGGCATGGACGGTGTTTACAGATTCTAAGCCTGCACTCCAAAGCATCTGCACATACCTGCGACGAAGTGAAAATGAACAAATTATTTTCAAACTTTTATGCCATCTTCAGAAATGTATTGATAGGAGACACTCTGTCGAGTTCCAGTGGATTCCTGGACACTGCAAGATACCTGGAAATGAAGCTGCGGATGGTGCTGCGACTTCCGCTCATACCTTATTCCCCAACGTCGAAATACCCTACTCCAGAAGCGACGTCACTTCATTGATAAATCTCCACGCCCGAAATGCAACACAAAGTCTCTGGAAGAGCTCTGCACACCATTACCCTCCTCTATATCTACTGGATCCTGACCTAACATACCGTGTGTCACGTAATTTACCCAAGCGAACGGAAGCTGTTATACACCGATTACGTCTGGGCGTTTCCTACACACAGGAATTTCTGCACCGAATCGGAAAAACACACACTCCGAACTGTCCAGGATGTGATTGTGTGGAAACTATATCTCATTTATTATGTGAATGTGCACTTTACGATGCAGAAAGGGAACTCCTAAAGAGGATTCTTTCACATCTAGACGACCGGCCATTTACTACGTCCAAAATATTAGGGGCCTGGGACTCACCACTTAAAGAGGAGAAGGCCGCAAAAGCCCTTCTGCGATTTTTATCAGCAACTCGCCTCGAGTTCTGTTTGTAAAAACTTATCTAGTGTTCATTATTTGTTGTCGCTTAGAGGGCTATCCATTTTATAATTCCTGTAAGTGTACACGTGCGCAACTGGACTTCGCGCTGGCGCGTACAAAAACTCGGAGTGTTTTGGGTGAACATTGGTGACAATCCAGCACGCACTTTCAGTCTCTTAGTTTTAATGTCATATTGGAAACTGCGGCATTTTCTTAATTATTGATTCTGGCCTCACAGTGTTAACGTGAGTGCTAGTGTGTTACCTTTATCCTCCTCTACTTTTTCTTTCCTCCTTCTTTTATCCCCTCATCCCCTTCCCCAACTCAGAGTAGCCAACCGAGGCAGGCCGCCTTGGTTAACCTCTCTGTTTTCTCCTCCTGCCCTTACCTTCTTCTTCTTCTCCTCAACATTGGCCTTTGTGCGAGCTCGTTGACCCCCGGTTTAGTGACTCGGTATCTCGGTATGACAAGAGAAGGTCAGCAATGGCGGCTGTAATCTGGCGCGTGTGTAAAACGTCTATAGACTTCGAGACATGTTACCCAGCTTCCGCTCGTGCACATTTTATCGACACTCTCGAAACTGCCCACACTTCTACATTTGCTCTCCAATCTGTACGGAGTGATTTTGGCGACTGACAAAGACCAAGAAACGTTTCGGCCTGAAGGCAAGTACGCGCTGCGAGACAAAAGTTTGATGCGATCACGTGAAACGTGATGCCCAATGTCTGAGTGCAGACTGCATTTTTAGGCCGAAACGTTCCTTCGAAATAGAGATGCATTTATTTTATCTATACTTTGTTTTAGGTTAAGTCAGACAGCAGCCGAGGCTATAATTCGATACAGTTAGTTAAGCAGGGCATCGCCCTGGACTCGTGGTTTTTGTGATTTTGCCATCACTGACTAAACCAATCACGCAAAGCGAATGCGCCGCGCTTTTGTTTTGCGCATGATTGGGGATAGCAATCCCACAAAAACAACGGGAGCCGCGACAATGCACTTCTAACTGTGATTTTAATTGGCTCCGACGGAATGTGACGTCACCTGGGTTGGAGGTCAAGTGAAACTGAGTTATAGCAACCACGACGAACATCAGGTCAGGAATAACCAGTTGTTCGCTCCCCTCGAGCAACTCTTACAACTTTAGCTATTGACTTTCTCGATTTTCTGGTTATATTTATACGATGTTCCTTTTAACGGACGTTTCATAAACCTAACGGCGTTTGTGGAACGTTCCAGTGGCCGCCTTCCGCTCGCTGCCATCTTTGTCTAGCTGGGCTGTGGAAGGCGTACCGAGCATGCGCAGTAGCTCTCTTGCCCGAAATACGAGACTCCGCGCATACGTTCGGAGCCCGGTGACACACCATTTTTCACCTGGGCGATAAGCGCCTGTAAAGGTCTATATATATACCAACACACTCTTTACAGAAAAGCCCACTTTAGCCCACTCCACAATAGGTTGTGGGCAGTGCACGTGCGCAGAAACCATCTTCCCATGAGGTGAAGCGTCTGCGCATGGGCAGTGTAGGGTATACATGTCAGTGCGCCTCAGGGTGAAGCCGCCCTTTGCTGCACTGAGTGGGCTAGCGCGTGACACCCTCGAGCTCTCAGTGTGTGACTTATGCGGTAATGGCGTCCAAGCATTAGCCAAGGCTACGCGCTGAAGCTGAATAACACCGGGTTACACGCACTTCAAGAGACATTAAAAATCGATTGGACGGAAAAGTGGTGTGTGTATGAAGCGCGTGTGTGTATGAAGGCGCTTAGGGCAGTGCCGACAGGGGTGCCACCGCAGCTTCGCGTCGTCAGATCATCACGCTGGTGTTAGCGACTCCGGCGAATTCGACGGCCCTCGGAGGCTAAAACAGAGTGCTATGGCGGCAGGTTCGCTCGCTACCCTCCTCGAGGAAATCGGATATTGGTAGCGCCTGGCGGTCTAAAGTGGAAGCCGTGGGAGAAGGTTTGAAAACACGTGTTGCAAATCCTAAATATAATATAATTTGCGAAGCATGGCGCTGGGCACGTGCTGAGTGAAACTCGCGAGCTGATTCGTTAATTGTATGCGGAAAGCAAGTCGTCTGCTTCTTGCGCGGGAGTTGCGGCGACTCCAAAACGACGCCGAGCTCTGAATGGTTTTGATTGAAAGGATAGGGGGTAGACCTCAATGCTTGATGCCTTGAGGTGTACCCACTATTTTTTCTTTAATCAGCCGATGAGTGCTTGGCGGTCTTGCATCATCGCAACCCCAGTGCAAGAAGCAGACGAACTGACGAACTTGCACTCCATATTAATAGCGTGCTATACCTACCGGGGGCGCGCCGCTCCGCTTTGGCAGATGGTTGGCTGTGCCAATAGTGACGGCGTCCACGTCACGTTGTATGTGGCCGATTCATACGATAGACTAACTCCGCCGACAGATTGATCACGTGACGACACGTCTACGGTTCCTGAAACTTCTAAACACTTCCACAGGAGGGAGACGACTAGCAGACGACAGCGAGGACGAACCGAACCTGTTCGTGACCCCATAGTGCACACAGTGCCACGAAACTTCAACATCGCGCAATCAAATTTTTTTTATTTATTTCATTTACAAATACTGCAAGCCTGGTTAATTGGACCTACAAAAAAAAAAAAAAAAAAAAGAAAAACGACAGTCACGGCGTGTTAGGCGACTTTTGACAGAAACTTCTTGAAACGGACCCGAAGAATACCCGAACCTGCATCTTGCCAACCGGGAAAAGTTTCTGTAGCTTCTTTCACGCGTGGAATCAAGAATCGCCCGACAAAATAAACTAGCGAACGCACCTAAAACAATAATGCCCAATTCTTATTTTAATCGTCAAAAACAAAAACGTTACCGTTGCTAGACTAAACGCTCTTCAAGTCAAGCGCCAGCCAAAAATCACCGAGTGTAAAAGCACTCGGTCATTTCACTCCGCGCGTCCGCGGACGAGGCGCGGATTGCAGGAATCGGTGATCTGCCGTTCACGTAATACACGGTCTGCGGACGAAAATTCGATTCCGTCCATCGCGTGAATCGTCAACCGATACCAACGTTACTAAACACTCAGTTGGGAAACTCCCATAGAGACAGCTTTGAAAAAGTGGCCCCAAACTGTCTCCGCGCACCGAGCTAATGACGAACACAACGCGACCATTTCTCCCGCAGCGGCCACTCGAGGAACAGATACAGCGGTAGAGGTTACAGGGGTGCCACCCCCGTCTCCCCGGCGGACGCGCCGCGGTGAGCTACTGAAGTTAAAATGCACCTAGGGCGGGACGTGCTACCTGAAAGGCCTGCTGAGGCATGGTTGTATAAAAACAATATTAATTGTTCCGCAAAACCTTGCGAACTAAAGATGATAAAAACATCACGCGCCCATCATTTGGTACTAAACTCCAATAAATGTCATACAAAAAGAGTCTTTTCCGTTTGTTTTTACGCAAACACAGGCATTCGAAAAACTCGAGGTGACCACAGTACAGACAAATGATAAAGAGTGGCGCTGTTGTCGCATTTAGCTCGGTCTCGGTGGACGCCAGCGGCCCAGGTTTCGACGGCGAGTTTCCCAACTGAGTGTTTTAGTAACGTTGACCGATACGAAGCGAAATTTCGTCTGCTTCTTGAGCAGCGGTTGCAGTGACGTCAGAACGCCGAGCTCTGATTGGCTCGATTAGAAGAATAGTGGGTAGACCTCAAGGCAGCTATAGCATTGAGATCTACCAACAATTCACCCAATCAGAGCCAATCAGAACTCGGCGTTCTGCCGTTACCGCAACCCCTGCGCAAGAATCAGACGAGCTTACGCTCCGCATGGTGAAGCGCTGCCCGCCCGTCTGAGCGTTCGCGGGGTCATGTTTCTCGGTCTCGCTCCGAAGTTTGGCACCTTGACATTCAAAACGTACTCACGTCCAACGTTGATCTGAGTGTGTTTTCAACCATTCGAACTGCGGAAGTGGCTCCGAGCTGGTGTTCAATCGTGTGTCCCGCAGTTGTAAACGGCAATGACGGTAGTGCACCGCCATGTTTTTCGTTTATATGCGCTGGAAGATGCATCTACGAAGCGTCTGTGTGTTAAACGGTCCGTTAAAAATACGGCACGACGTTCACGAGTGCCAGTAATTGATAAAATCAACACCAGAAATATGTTTGATTCTCTTATTATCAGACTATTCTTCGCGCCCTTTTTCCAGCGCATGAAGGGAATCTGTGCTATCAGTTTCCAGGCCTTGCGTAAAAAAGGTTAGCGCCGACTGTGGCCCCGAACGTTTTGCACAGCGCCGTGCTCAGGAAGGCTGACAATGATCAGAAAGACTGGCTGTTACACAGTATGTCTGTATACCAGTCCGGCCGTGGTCTATGCGAAATTCTTCTGCTAGGAGCCGGACCGTAACCCCACTGTCTTGTCACACGCGTCCAATAAAGACATTTAAGTTTGATTGCTATAGAAACCGCCGCTGAGGTAGAGCAAAAACTTTCGCTAAGTTTTGGCTCTTCCCCTGTTTATTCTCCGATCACGGCTCGGCGCGGGGAGGTCCAGTCTTTGTATCTATACGGAGAGCAAGTCGTCTGCTCCTTGTGCAGGAGTGGCGGTGACGTCAGAACGACTCCTCGCTCTTATTGGCTGATTGAAATATATAGTGGGTAGACACCGAGCCATCTAGCAATGAGGCCTACCCAGTTTGTTTTTGTTTTTTTTTGTCAATCAGCCAATAAGAGCTGGGCGTCGTTCTGACGTCACCGCAATTCCTGAGCAAAAAGCAGACGACACTCTCTCCGCATACCCTTCTAATCGGGCCGTGGCCCAGTGACGTCAGGACCCTCTGCACACGAAGCAGACTTACTTGCTCGCCGTATCGATTGCCCGCCGTTTTAGAACAAAGAGGGTGGGCGGACGGCACACAGATCTTGGAGCGCTGTCCGTGATATCCGCTCTTACGAAAAGCATAAAAAAGAGTGCCTTTGTCGCCCACAATGGGCGAAGAAGTGAAAGCGATATCTGTCGCACATTCGAGCAATGCAGGCGAAGTGGTGTCGTCAGGTACCTGAGGACGGTAGGTGACGACATTTTGCCCGCTTTGCGGGAACCTGCTACAGCTATCGCTTTTACTTCGCACATTGACCGGAAACATGCTCCGACGCAAGCGAATGCTCAGGTTTCCCCCTTTGATGTTGAGCGGGGGTGGTTATCAATTGAGCCCGTTCTCGTTTCGCCCTTCTCAGAACAATCCTTCTCAAAAATTTTCTTCTCGCTTTGACCCGTCGCATTTGGCTCTTTCCCGTTTCGTCTTTGCATGTCAACCCTTCTCCTTTTGGCCTGTTCTCGTTTCGCCCTTCTCCACTTGGCCTTTTTCAAAACAACGATTCTCAAAAAGGTATTTTTTGTTTGATCCGTCAAATTTGGCTCTTTGCCGTTTCGTTTTTCGAAATTCAAACCTTCTCACTGGGGCCTGTTCTTGTTTTTCCATTCTCACCTGGCCCCTATGGTTCCCTATCGGCGGAAAGCACTCAGGTGTCACTTTTTCGTAATAACCATACGTTATAGTAGAATGTTATAGATCTCCATGCAAATCGGCTGATAAAACATGTTTTGTGTGGCTAAGGAAATGTCCAAAAAACAAAGGTATTAGCGATGGAGCACGAATGGAGGAGATCGAGGAGTGGCGATTCCGAGCTTCCTAGCGGCCACCTCGGGAACTAACACAGTGTGTCCATGTCCTCCGAAATTTTTCGCGCGCTGGCTGTGGTCCTCAGGCATTGCATTCGCCTGTAGAGACTGTAACTGCGGGGTGCTTGGTGGCGCTAGCAACCAAATTAAACTAAATCAAACTAGAGTAACTGTACAGGCTCTGCTTGCGAAGCCAGAGTATCGCGTTCCTTTTTTTTTTTTTTCGCCGCCAACTCCTTATGGGCAGAAAAGCGGTCACGTTCCCGAGCTGGATCCGACCTTCGTGCGAGAAAGCGACCTTTCAGGTGAATTCCGGGTGGATCATGTTTCTCGCTTTATGTTTGTGAAATATACATCCTACACTAAAATTGAACAAACTGCAAAGATCCTTGACCATTCAACATCATGTGTAGCCACTGGACACAGTACATTCGCATTGTTTCGTAACGCGAGCGATGTTTTAAAAGATGTTTTCAAAGTCTGGGAAGAAGACGACACTGCTGACGATCGCGTAGCTCGCGTCTGCGGTGCTCGCAAAGTGATACGCGAGTGGCACATCCGGGCACTTCGGACCAGACAACAACGCGTAGCTATGGGTTGCGAAATGACGACGTTTTCGTCGGCTACTACATTCTACCGAACGCACACAGAGAAACAGGAGGCAAATGACGGGACGACAACGCACTCACGGCATCTCGCCGCACAATATCTTTTCTGCTCCTCACGCCGCAGCACGCCGCCTCACAGCCACGCCATCGGCGCATCCGGGGCTTTTGCAGAAGCGACGGTCGCTTCCCGCAGTGCGGTCTTGGATCCAACATGACCGCCCTGGGAGCACAATTGCGGTACTTTGCTCCGCAAGCGGACCATATACAGTAACTATAAATCAAACTAAAGTCCCTCGATAAAATTAACGGATACAAGCACCGCCAACCATTGTTGACGAAAAGGGCAAGACACGTGCCACGAGCAGGTACTTCACCGCCATTCACTTCTTAGGGCCGCTCACTTCAATGCTGTGCCGCCATTTGCTTCCAAGGGCCGCTCGAGACATGGGCCTCGTGCACTGGCGCATTTGACGCTACTTGCAAGACAAACGCAAACAGATCGAGGAGCACGGGGGATCGGTGGCCGAGTGGGCTAGCGCGCACCAGCTCGGAGCACGTGGAGCGAAAGCTCGCGCTGCAGAACCCAGGATCCTGGGCTCAATCCCCACCCCTGTCCGTTTCGCTCTGGATGAGCATCGTACCGGCGTGAGGTCGTGTATCACTACTGCGTGATGTACACTAAAGACCCCAGGCTAGCGGTTGTACCGCACTGGCTAAATTGCTCCATCTACAACCACGGTGTAAGATACACTCTTTAGGTGAGGACACCGCGGGGCTGAACGCGCGGCGCGAGGAATCAGAAAGTGTTCGTTCGACGGGCATCCGAAAGGCTGCAATATTCCGCGGCCACCGTGCCCGCGGCTGACAGTGTCGCCGGCGGCCAAACGGTGAAACTGCGTAAGAGCGAAAAAAATTATCTCGTTGCCATGACACCCCGGTACACCGTGGTCTTTCTGCACGAGTGACAACCTTGCTGGAGCTCTGCGCGTATGGAGCATGAGGCGGCACGAGCTGTCTTTGCCGTGCCCACGGGTTGACGAGTCATCTGCTGGCGCCGCTTGAAACCACAGTGAGAGAAAGAAAGAGAGAGTGTGAAAAGCGAACTTTATCTGCACTGCGCGAGAAAACGCGCTGTCCTCACCTGAAGAGTATTATCTTACACCGTGTCTACAGCTGAGACACCAGACGCTCAGTGAGGCAGACTAACTTATTGTTGTATAAACATACACACAACAATTTACATTGCTTTGCATCGAGGAGCTTCAATTCAAACAGTACAAACAAAGAAATAGCCGCGAATTATCATCATCACCATTTCGTCGGTCCACGGAACTAAGGTACACTGATCTCTATTGAGGAGTTTCAGCGACGGTGTCACCGCCCTGGCGGCCTGTCGCCGAAAGAGAACGAGGGGGATAGGTTCGCTGGGCGGTGGCTTTGTGTATATGCGTTGGCCGCGAACGTAGGCTTATAAACTTCGGCAGCAAGAATATTACGCGGCTCTAGCGTTTCGGTACGAGCAACGACCACCCGCCGCAGCGATGCAGGCGTCGAAGGAGCGCAACCTGTGTACTACGCAGTCAGCCGCCGTCGCCCGACGCAGATCGTTCGGCATTCAGGGCTTTCCGCCCCGGGTTCTTCGCTTGTACTTGGAACCGAGTATTATTTCCTGTGCTTGTGTATGTGCTCAGTGGCTGGATATGGACCTCATAGAGCAGTTCTTCAGACTCAACAGCGATTCAAAGTTGACGGCGGAAGGGCTTGCGGCAACGCTTTCGGTTGGTGCACGGCTGCGACGACTACACGGATAAATTTTAAGATTGGTGCTAGCAAGGTGGGCCATAGTCTCTTTATGTTGACACGATTTTGAGTGTATGTACTCCGTGCAAAGGCGAATCTATCGCGTTTCTAATCCACCTTTGTTTTTGTTGTTTTTAGCACGCACGACCGACTGCTAAGCAAATGCTTCTGTACCGATCACGGAGTGAATGTCTTCGGCCTTACATTGCGGAACGCCCAATAAAAAGTCATATTCGTTCAGCGAGAAAACTTTCCTTTCGAGTGACCTTCTGATTGATAATTTCTCCCGTACTTAAGTGCTTTAATCAACACGATCGATTAAGTTTGCTTCCCTAGTTAGGACATTTTTGTGCTACATGCGGCACTAATGCTTGGCACGATGTTTGCCACTGGTGGTATTGTGAATTGGTTTACTTCCAAAGCTAACTGTGTGACAGGTGGGACCATTCAATATGCTAAAAATGTGATGATATGGGAATTTCGTTGCATAACTAGCGTTTTACGTTTAAGATTGATAAGAAACATGCTCATGTGATGATGCATGTCTACAGCATAAGCTTTGCAGATCCAGAATAGATGTGCTATAGGCTACAGCCTCAAGGTTTTTAATGGACCAAATTGGTGTTTACACGGCAATAAATGTTGTGGTGAAAAACTGGCCATTGACTCGGTGAGTTTTGATTGTGACCATTGGTGTGCTGTTGGCAAATTAGATAATGGCACACCTTTTCCCTGACCATCTGGCTTCAAGGGGCATTGCATCGAGATGTGCTCAAATATCTTTATTTCAAGGTTCAGTGGACCCCTCTGCATCATTACAGGAAGGCAGTCTCAAGCCACAACAAACAGCAGTGAATATACAATGCATAATAACAGGCACCAGTGTCCAGGCGTATAGTCCGCAGTAATCGGTTTGAGCCTAAAAATGTTTCTGTTTTGTTTAGGTAGTTTGCATTTGTTGTATAATCCGCAGGGCCCGATTTCCGCGCCCAGTGCATGGTCCGCCAAGCTGGTGCGTTGTGTCTTCGTGCTTTTTTTCCTGGGTGGCATTTTCTTCAGAAGTTCTTCGGTGAACGCTATTGAGCCTGAAGAACTGCTTTTGAGGCCCATATCTAGCCACGGAGCACACACAAGCACAGAAAATAACACTCGGTGCCAAGTACAAACGAAGCACCTGGGCGGAAAGCTGTGAATGCCAAACGAGCAGCGTCGGGTGACGGCGACTGACTGCGTTGCGCCCCTTCGACGCCTGCATCGTTGCGGTGGGTGGTCGTAGCTAGTCGTAGCGAGATGATCTTCACTTCAAGCAAGAAATCTTGTTATACCATAGTCAAGATATGTGTGCCAGTGTTCGACGACGTGGGCTCTCTCACGTTGGTGCAGTTGTCATCAAGAAAGGTGCATATCAACAATGTTGCGTGTTTGAGGCTGAAACTATGACGCATACTTATCTAAACCTAAATTTATCGGTCTGCGGCTACAAACATTTTCGTTGACGTTGCTTAGATGATGTAACCATTCAGGCCTCGCATTAAATGGTGTTGCGACTCTTCGGTTGTGTTTGAAAACCTATTTTTGCCCTAATAAAAGACATTTCCAAAAGGACATGTGTCTTCTGCTGATACATATCTTCCAATTTACAATGCAGAGGCAAACAGAAAATCAACTGCATACATCTACCACTTAGCATAAGCACCTTTGGCATTCATTCTTGAGCACACTCAAATATCAGCTTAGTTTGGTCTTGTTTTAGAAGCTTTGCCCTGTTCTGTAAAGATAAAATAGTTAAAAAAGCTTTACCTTCGTTCTTCTTCTTGCATTTAATACAGACTTGTTTGTCAGCAGATATCACCGTGGCACATACAACTCGAATGACCGATGAGACTATTGCTATTACAATAAAGCTTTCCACAAGAGCCAAAACGAGGCTTGTAGGGGTGCAAAAGCACATAGAAATGAGATTGGCACTTCCGGGGATTGTTTACATTACGCGTAAAAACAGGACGACCGGCGACCAGCTGATCGCAAGATAACACCAAGGATACCGATGTTACGATACGCAGGATAAAGACCTCAATCACCCCTTGTATGCTGCAGTTGTCATACTTTCTATCCAACCGCTTTTTTGCTCAATTAACTAGAACAACCGAAGAGTTCGCGACACCTTTTAATGCGAGGCCTGAATGGTTACATCATCTAAGCAACGTCAACGAAAATGTTTGTAGCCGCAGACCGATAAGTTTAGTCTTAGATAAAGTACGCGTCATAGTTTCAACGCGCGAACATTGTTGATATGTACCTTTCTTTGGACCCGCGTACATTCGGTTCAACTTGATGACAGCTGCACCAGAAGTGAGAGCTCACGTCGAACACTTGCACACATATCTTGACTCTGGCAAGATTTCTTGCCTTCAACTGGCTTGAAAACTTCATCTGTAGCATCACGGTAGGTCTTGGTTGAAACGATGATCGTCTCGCACACGGCAACAAACAGAGAACTACACGCTTTGTTTTATTTATACGCTACCGGTCTACGGGCGTCGCAAATCTATCCCCCTCTTGTCCGCCATGTTGGATCGATCGGAGCGCCCCCTATATTCGCTGAAACTCCTCAATTGTAGTAGGCTGGATCGCGGACCGCGGCCTCGGCAGCTGGGGCCGAGTGTCGCCACCGGCGGCCATTGATTGACACCAGCCAATGCATGGGACTCTATGGGAAGAACGAGAAAAAGTGCCATTTTCCCCGTTTCTAAGCTGTTGTCGGCACTAAAACTTTGTGGATGCTTTTCGATAAGCCCGTCAAATAGCTTGCTTGCAAACATTAAAACTGAAAGCCCTCGCAGATCTCATAAATAAATATTTTGTGGTCGAGAGTGACTCCTCTGCAGTGCAGCTCAATGAGGCGAGAGTTACCTAGAGTTACCGCGGAGTCGGTGGCGGTTTCGTTGAGTTGGGTTTAGCAGACGACAAGCTTGAAGGCTTTGCTACGCGGAATTCGCTCACTCCCGGAGAGCCGCTGTCGAGATGGAACTTCTTTGTCATTCATCAACTTCTGGGCTTCCCCGAGGACGGTCTCATTGACGGCTACTTCCTTTGTTTACTCCACTACGAGAGCAAGCTTGCCAGCTCAGCCGTAGGTTCTCCGGTACGTTTGATTTTTTTGGTCGGCGACCGAACGTTTGACAAATACTGATTCGATCTCAAAACACCTGACATAAGGTCCGCAGCACACCATAAAATACTCGCCTCCGAGCACAGCGTACTATTGGGGAAAAATGAAATGCGAACAGAGGAGCGCGTGGCTCGCGGTACAGGCTGCGCCACCTGGAAGTGAGCCCAGGAGCGAGGGTGCGTGGCCTACTCCGATGTTTCACGCCCTTTGCTCTGCGCTCCCCAAGCTTCGGCAGTATGCCTCTCAGTGCGCTGAAAGCTATCACCGCTATCTTTGCTTGCTCGGCGTGTGCGGCGAGCTTCTTCGCACCGCACGCGCTGAGCCAGCAAAGATAGCGGTGACGCTTGCAGCGTACTGAGAGGCGAACTGCCGAAGCTTGAAGAGCGCTGAGCGAGGGGCGTGAACACATCGGAGTAGGCCACGCACCCTCGCCCCTTGGCTCACTTCCAGGTGGCGCAGCCTGTACCGCGAGCCACGCGCTCCTCTGTTCGCATTTCATTTTTCCCCGATAGTACATGCTTCAATATTCTTCCTTTTGTGCGTTTCTCCCATAGACTTGCGTGTATTCCCCTGGTGTCAAGCAATGGCTGCCGCTGGCGACACCGACGGGCTCCCGATCCGCGATCCAGCCTACTACAATAGAGATCAGTGCTAAGGTACACTCTAACTAAGGAGCAGAACAAAATGTGCTCCCCGCCTCTCGCCGCAACACACAGATCTTTAGCAGGGAAGAAGTTGATCGAATTAGAAGGTATTTGTTTTCTAAGCGCGAAAGGTGTAGAACAAATGTCCGTGCACGTAAGTGAAGTTCAGAAAGCTGTTCTCATGCATGACGGCAAAAGTATTTCTATGCCTGTTTCGCGTGCCCAGACAGTATCCGCAGATGACAAGTCATAAGTTCGCACTAAATTATGCATCCTGAGGTATCATCTAGCGGAACAGCGCAAAAAATCAAAGCAGCGAATAAAAACTACAAATCAACAAAGATCTACTTACCTTTAGTTATCTTGATGACGAGAACAATGAATCTGCAAGGAATCCATGCCGCGGGTATGGTGGCATACCGCGGGCTTACACTTGACAGCATGCATTGAAGAGATTCTGTTTCCGTTCCTGATTTGGTTATTAGCGCCGCATGCAGAGATCCAGAAAACTGGCTCGGCTCCCTTTCTCTACTGCGCAGCAGAGCGTTTGGACAGGCCGGTGCAAAGGCCGCGAAATATCTCGGAGATCATCCATGGTGTGGCAAACAAGCCCTCCGAACGTAGTCATGATAGCATTCGCTGCCATGAAAGACGACGACCAAGGCTCGTGAAAGACACGTAACACTATTCTTTTATCCTAAATGGTTCTAGATAGAAGTAATCTATACTTCGTCTCACCTTAGCATGGACTAACCGCGAATGCTGTGCTAGCGCGAGCGACTAGCCTTGACTGCCTTGACTGGAGCACTCGCTGCACGAGCGCTCGTGCAGCCGCCAAGGCTTCATTCGAAGCAACTATCTCGCGCTTTTAGCAGACGCGGCTAACAATAGTCCATACTAACGTGAGACGAAGTTTATAGTCCACTCTTGCGTTTAATGTAATCGAAATCTTCTTGAAAAAAAAAAAAAAAGAAAAAAAAAAAGCGCATTGTATGGTAACGCGCTCGCGTGCCGGACTAGCCGGGTCGTGTCGGCCGCGCACGCTGGATGGAACTTGGCCGTCGCGGCGTCCGTGTTTTTCTGAATGATTCCTAAAACACGCAGTTCACTTTTCAATTACCCTGTCTCTTGTGACAATCATGGACGACATCGGCGAAAGCAAGCGGTATCTCGTTGAAGGAGAGGACGTGCTCGACTGCGGTCATGCCATCGAGTGCAGCGTTGCATTAGAGCAGACGGCGGGCAGTGTCCGCACCGTCGTGTACGTGCTGCAGTCTTTCGCGCTGCATATCCGGTTCAAAAGCACGATTCGAGCACTGCAGTACGCAGCAACTGCGCACCATATTCCTACAAACAAGTATGCAGCGAGCGCGGAAATGGTGCGGCGTAGGTACGCTAGGCGAGTGCTAGCCTCGGAGTTGTTTGCCACACAATGATTGTTTCTGGTGACGATGGCGATAATGAAACTGCGCCGCTTCCAGGCAGCTGCGCATGGGCGCTGCCATAACTGACCTTTAGTTTTTGTTCCCTCTTATTGCGTTCGCTCCACTTAATCATTGGGACAGCACGACAGATATTGCCACTTTCAGTGTTGATGTGTCCTTCTCCCCAGCATAGGCCCTTGTGGAGACTCGTCAATGCCCGCTTCAGTGGCTCGGCATCTCGGTAAGACAAGAGAAGGTCGGCTATGGCGGCTCAATATGGCGCACGCAGGAAGACCTTTCGAAAGCTTGTTACCCAGGCGAAAAATGTTCAGTCACTGGGCTGTGGACACGTGAACGGTGTCTCATATATCGTTAAACTACTGCGTACGCGCAAAACGCCTTCCAGAGCCAAATGGGCAAACATGGCAACGCGCAGAAGACGATTATTATACTCTGTTTCACCATGGGTTCTACCGCACGAAAAGCTACAAGCGCGAGCTCCTTGCTCTATAGGGGTGCTATGTTGCGCTTTTTGGACTCCCAGGAGACTAGGGAGAAGGAAGTTACGTCAACGACTAGAGCAAACGCAGATTGGGTGTTGATTTCGTTTTCTTCTGTCAGCATCCAATCTGCGTTTGCTGTGTCGTGGACGTCACTTCTTTCTCCCTAGTCTCCTGGGAGTCCAAAAAGCGCAACATAGCACCCTAGGTGTCTATAGGGCACATCTCGGCGGCACAAACTCTCGTGCACCAAGGGCAGTTGCCAACGCTATGAGCTCGCGCTTCTAGCCTTCGCCGGCGAACAACATAAGATGAAACGAAGTATAGAAAAGGTCTATAGTTGCGACATGTAGAAAATGCAGAAGTTCCACCTCCAGGGGCCCTATACTCATCAAACACAAAGTTGGGGCCAAAGCTCAAGGAGCGCGCCGATTGGACTATACCGGCGATGACTTCGCGCTTTTTCGCCGGCGTCCAATCAGCGCGCTCCGCGAACTTTCGGCTTCAACTTTGTGTTTGATGAGGTTAGGGCCCCAACATTTGACTGTGGCCTTCCGCCAATAAAAAGTATTGATCGGTTTTAGGACATGGAATGTTTCATTTTCACAAACCAGTCATTATTGTGCATATAGTCGGATTAAAAAGTTGTAAAGAGTCATATGAATTTTTAAAAAAAGAAGCTTTTTTGACATAGAAAATTATCTGCATGCGCAGCGTTTCTGTTCCGATTGTAGACCTGTCCAGTTTTCAGACGTGTCTTAACTGAGAGAATGCTTTCTCAACATACAAACTTCCGCTTGCGATGCACAGCAACGTCAGCCAGCCATTTAGTAGTCCGGAGTAGCGCTCTTTTATCAATATTGCCTACAGAAAAATAAGCTTTTTTCCCCATAAAGTATTATCTGGGTATCTTTTGCATCGCTTCTGTCGTGCGCATTTTCAACTAGTTTCGTGATATGCTCCAGATTTCCGCAACGCCAAAAAGCTTGAAAATGGTTATATTTTTGTTCGGAATTCGGTTATTAAACATGTTTAATCTAAGTAAAACGCTTTAAGGCGATTTTATTTCAGAGAATGTCTGCTGGCTTTCATAAGACAAAGCGCCAAGATGCGTCCAACCTATCTCTTGCTCCCATTTTTGGCGGTCTTTATTTTAATTCATACGTCAGGCTTCTACAGTATGGGGCGATTTCTCACAAAACGCTCTTTCGCTTCTGGTATCCCGGCTGCGGCCATGTTGTAGGAATATTTTCCTCTATTTCCTACACTCAAATTCCACGTAAGCGCTGCTTTATTTGCGCCATTTTTGGTGTGCATAAAATGCAGAATCAAGGGGATTGGCGATAGAACTTAAGAAGAACAATCGACCTCGTACTTGGGAGGCTTAAACAAAACTACGGTACCGTAATCCAATCTTAACTTTTTTTTTCTCCTTCGGTGCCTCCAAGGCTAGGATTCCTGAATGTCATTTTGTTTAGTGTGATGCCATCCTTTGTAGTACAAGATGCCGAAAACACGCGCTTACAGGACAAATACAAAGAAATCGCTGAACACAAAATGTCGCCGTAGCACATTCAGCGGCACAAGCCCGTGCAGGGACACGCTCTTTCACGCGCTTGAAAGCAAAAAAAAAAATAAATAAATAAATAAGCGTTTGGAACGAAATGGTCAGATGTCATCACCTTGAGCAAAATGCAGAGGAAGGCACCCTATCCTTGGCCGTAGCTACCGGACCAATCGACCAATCTCACTAAGCGTTCCACGCATGCATGACGCCGCCATAACTGTAGTTCATAGGAGCATATCCCCTATAAAGACTGGCTAGTCTCTCGTTCGAAGGCCTGTCTCTACGCAGCAAGACGGCAGCGCCATGCATTAAATTACAAGGGCCCCGCGAGCAATTGACGATTTTCAAAAAAGCTGCTGCGCATGCGCGAGCAGAGTGTGTTGTTGCCAGCGCCCCCTGCTCGGTTGGAAAACAAATGGGCGTGACGGCTATTCCTAGGCGGCAACAGGCGCGGAAGCGGGTTCGATTTGTTTGTCGCCATGCCAGCCCAGTGTGTTGCGCTTGGTTGCACGAATTATTTCTACGGCAAAGAGAACGCCAAGTTTTTTAGATTTCCGTCGGCCAGGCTGTATCCTGCGAAGAGAGAAGCTTGGGTAGCTGCCGTGAGGAGAAGAAACACAGACGGCTCACCATGGCAGCCGAACGAGCACTGCCGGATCTGCAGCGCGCATTTTGTCACGGGTACGTCGTTTTTGTACGCTCCTGGGGGAATCGTCCACACACTTCAATCTGAGTTTTGGGGCAACGCTTCGAACAGTCTGCGCGCACGAACTTTACGCCTCAGTTGTATCAAGCCCAACAATACATTGTGCAGGTGGTCTGGTGACTATTAACCATGTTGAATTAACCTTCTGTTCATGTTTGAAGGGTGATGGATGTTGCCTTAGCGTGCCGACATGTAAGGTTGTCCATATTATTACATTGTGTAATGGAGACTGTGGTGCTTGAACTGTATAAACTTTGTCATTTTATGTTGGTTGTGACGACCTTGAGATTGAGACTATATAAGGAGGTGGATTAAATAAACTAGTTAGCTGAGTTTGAGACGTCATCTTGTCTATTTTTTGTCTCTTCTACGTTCTGATGTTCCTTCTCTACCCCAGTCTCAGGTTAATTCGACATGGTTAATCGAAGGAAAATCCGACATTTTGTGCGTAGTACTGGTTGCGATTGAAACCACTCCGGAAGTCTTATTGATTGCCTTAGCGCAAAGTCTCATCAAGGGGCATTTGACGGAATGTTGGAAATATACCTTTAGAACGAGAAAGAATTCGTTTACTTCGTGCTCGGGTAATGCGGTTACATCAGAGCTCCGAGCTCTGGTTGAAAGGATAATGAGTAGACGCATAAGCTTGCTGCCTTTGTCTTTACCAGCTGTCTCTCCAATCGTAGCATGCAAGATCGTTGTCTTCTCTTTACCCCGGACGGAGCAGTGACGTCAGTGTCAGGCGTTGGGACGCCGAACTTCGTCGTCGTTTGCTGCTCCTCTGTCTCACATTCTCTACGACTTCCTAAAACCCATTCGTTCTTTACGAACGAAAACTTAGCCTTCGGGAATAAAGAAGGAGGTACCTCGAAGGGTGCATTGATTTGTCGATTAACAACTGTCAGACGCGTTCCAACGAACAAGGAAGACCCACCGACGAGGTCTGCTCCGGACCGAGTATTAGATGCGGGAGCGAAGCTTCGTCGCACATGTCATCACTCTTTTTCCTTGCGCTTCTTTTCCTCCCCTTTCTCAGTTTTTCGCTGTATACTCTGTTACATCACAAGTGCGAGCGAGGATAAAGCCACAAGAGCGACTACGCTGCCTTGAAGGACGCTTTAGCTGCAAGAACCCGCATGCAGAGTGGGCATGCTCCAAAGGCGGCGCTTGAACTTGTGGCGCTTAAGGCTCATTCACACTGCCCCATGTTCTTACGTTAAGTTACGTTACGCATAAGTCACCGAAACATTCGTGTCTCGAATGTTGCGAGTCATGCTTTCTCCTTGAACTGGTAGCCTCGCTTAATATGAAGCACAGAGGTCCCGGTGGCTTCAACGTAATATTTCGTAACGTAACTTAACGTAAAAAAATGGGGCAGCGTGATGAACCAGCCTTTAGAGTGCCTTCTTCTGCGCTTTGCTTAAAGGGGTCGTGCAACCGATTTTCGCTTTCGCAACCGATTTTCGCACTTTACACGAGCTTACTGGCCCTATACTCCGTTTCACCTTATGTTTTACCGCAGCCAAGGCTAGAAGCGCGAGCTCATATAGCGTTGGCAGCTGCCCTTAATGCACGAGAGCTTGTGCCGCCGAGATTTTCCCCAGAGCAAGGAGCTCGCGCTTGTAGCTTCTTCTGCGGTACATCATAGGGTGAAACAGAGTATAGTGGGACCCAAGTATGCTCGCACTCAACGCCACTGACCAAGAAACTCCTTTGTTGCGGCGTAATTTCAAGGAGAAAATCGATCGTTTTCTTTCAATCTCTCCTTCGCAAAACGTGATGACGTAACTGTAGGATCGCGGTATCCCCCAGTGACGATATTTTAATGCGGCTCATAGATCAAACCAGAGCATTGCGTGAGCATTCAATTTGGGCTCGTGATGATCAATACCTCCACAAGCATTCGGGTAGTGGCCCGTGTCCAATCGCGGCAATGAGGACTATAGCCGAACCATAACTATCTCTGGAACTCAGCACGTGTCGTGTGCTTCGCGCACCCCTGCGCGTGACTATGATCAACATTGGCGGCATATAATCGCCTCCAAATCACGTGACCGCTTGTTCCGCTTGTTCTGGCTGCAAGCTGAGGGGGTGAACGCTGCTTTGTTTTTCTTTATATGCGACTTCTATTGCGTGTGGTGAAAAAACGAACGCGTGTTTCACAAGTCATCAACGTCAGCTATTCGTTCTAATTGGAATTTGCGCAAAGCACAGAAATCGTTGCTTTGCCCCTTTAAGGTGATGACATCTGGCCATTTTGTTCGAAACGCTTTTTTTTTTGTTTTGAAGCGCATGACAGAGTGTGTCCCTGCACGCGCTCGAGGTACTGACTGTGCAACGCCGATATTTTGTTTTACGTGATTTCTTTGTATTTTCCTTGTGAGCGTGTGCTGTCGGCATCGGGTACTACAAACGACGGCATCACCTTAAATAGGACGATATTGAGCCACTCTAGTAATAGCGGTTCCTTTTGTTATTAAGTTCAATGATTCTTATTATAACAGACCAGCGTTCAGAATCTAATTGCACGATATCGACTGTTTAGCAAACGAGCAAAGGGAAGCGTCAAACGCCTTAAGCAAAGATAGCAGCCGTGATAGATCAACTTTCGTTCTTAATGCTAATACTTCGCAGCGCACAACAGACAACACACCATCAAAACAGATACACACAAAGAAACAACACTCACGCAGCGCTGACTGTCAACTCTCGGATATATTAATCTTCGTTCTTATCTTTCACCCTTACGCACTAAAAAGAAATAAATGTTAACCAAGGAAGAACAGCGAAAGAAAAATAAAAATAAAAAGAAAGGGGAAAGATTAATATAGGAAAGAAAGATGGAAAGAAATGGAAGAAAATAAGATCTAGTCCTACTACAGTAAAATTACTGAGGAGGTTTTCCTAAATAATATAACTCTTTTCTTGATAAGCTAATCGACGGGGTACTAACGCATACTCCGTCTAGCAGGTCTATGCTCGCGGCTTCGATGATTTCTCGAGTTAGTTTGTTGTTGCTTCGTCCCAGTACTGTGCAATTGCCCAGAAGGGGGGAACATCCACAATCTCTACAATGAATGCCCAGATGGCCTGAGTTAGCGTTAATGGCGTTGCAGTTATGTTCCCGGAGCCTGTCATTGAGACAGCGCCCCGTCTGCCCAACGTAACGCTTCCCGCACGTAAGAGGGAACGAATATATCACTCCCTCTGCACAGGAAACGAACTTGGTCTTGTGATTTTTCGTGCAGCACTCTGTTCGAATAGGCTGCCCATTCACCCGCTTGCACAGGCTGGAAAGTCTCTGCGGAGCTGAGAAAACCACTTCGACGTTGGCTCTGCTAGCTACTTTTTTAAGCTTGTGTGACATGTTGTGAATATAGGGCACTATAACAGGCCTTGTAGTGCGTTCTCTTTTTCGGTAGTTAGAAGCTTCGGCTTGCTTGACCTCCTTAAGTAGGCATTCAGAGACTGAAATTAATATCGACAAAGGGTATCCTGCTGAAACCAAGCGAGTTGTTTGCGTTTTGAAGCTCATGTCGGTCATGTGCACGCAGGATTTCTTGAGGGAGTTTTTTAGGCAAAGTTTTGCAATGCCTCGTTTAACAAGTTTCGAGTGTGCGGAACTATGATGAAGTAGTGGCTTTTTTGCCCTCGGTTCATAAGACCAGCAGATGTGACAGTTTTTAAGGAACAATCGAAGGTTTTCGTTCTTAAAATTTCTAAAAAAAAAAATATATAAAAAATAGCTCCGGTATTAAAAGTATTTCTACTTTTTATATCCAAGAAAAAAGTACTTAGATCCACGCTGCCGGGTTTGTCTTTCGCGAGATAAAGCAGTGGGTCATTAACGTCCCTATTGATGGTCGTCAGTAAAAATATCAACTTACAAGCCAAGTGCAAGTTTACTTTACTAGCCAACACAAATTGCAATGATTTTTTTTTTCAGCACATCATGACGACCCACAGAAATTTAAAGCGACGTGTACTGCAGCAGGTATATAAAAAAATAGGAGCTGAAAGGTCACAGAGTACGAGACGTATAGGCTCTAGATGCAAAGTTTTTCGTTTGTTCTTTTCTTGATGAAGAGACAGAGCACAGCAGAGTTGATGACATTCAAGCCATCGTGGCCTCCTTCCGACGAAACATGCGTACCAGTGCAGGGTTAGCAAAGATTCTATGGGGCGACCAGTACTTCTTCGCAGGATACTGCGACCGCTGTCCGGAAGACCGGCTATCGCAGACCACGGGCAGCAGGGTTCCTAGGAGGCACGATATTCCACAGACGACCGCCAGCACGAGCAAAAGCAGGCCGTGGCGCAGGAACAGGCCGTAGCAAGCCGCACTGAAACCTTCTGCCGGAGCCATGGCGTTCGCGGTGCCCCAGGACGCGTTTTCGGCTTTGGGCCTTGAAGGGTCCAGCTGGCTTGCCAGCACTCTGGGCGCATCGCGCGGATGAACCGCATCGTTGCCGTCATTTGAAGAGGGTCCTTTCTCGGCGCTAGCTTTTGACGGCTGGGAGACTTGAGAGATGTTGCCCGTCTTGTCTGTCAGAGATGAACGAGCATCAACGAAGCAAGCTGGCGCAAGCTGAAACTTCTTTATCTAGGAGCAATGGTGGGGCTAGCTTTCCGAAATGTTCAGGATTAGCTCTGCTAGGAGACCCTACTTGTGCAACTAAGACAAACTAATAAATACAAGTGGTAGTAACACAACCCCTTCACTGCTCCCTTTGAAAGGGGTATTTTTCTCAGGTCTGAAAATTCCAAGATTATGAGTGATTTCTCATTAAAAAGCACTAAGAAAACGCGCTACGTCATATGCTTCGCTATATATGAGATATATTTTGTGAAATCTTACTTTAAACGTGAGCAGAAACCATAACCGAAACTTTGGCTTCGTCGGGCAACATTGGCCTCGGGCTGCCAAATACATAGATACGACATGGCACGAGCAGTCGCGTAATTCTCTACGCTACGACGGGTGGATGCGGGGGGGATCGGAGCAGGCCTCAGTTGGGGCGGGAGTGTGCAAGCCGCAATTGTCATTTGCACTGCAGTTTTACGCTTTGGCGTCTACGATATCTGACGGCGTCTGCGCAACTGCGGCATCAGTCTGCGCACGTGGTGTGAACGACGCTCTCAGACAATAATCAAAGCAGGCCAGACCACGACGGCGGCTGGGAGACGAGAAACTACGGGGCGGCCGGACGGCTCCAAGGCTGAGAATCGAACTGCGCAGGCGTGTTACTCCAATCACGTGGACACCGCTGAGCCCGGCACGCTTCTGACGTCAGCTGTTACGCTTGCCCGGAGAAGTAAGAACAAACAAAGAGCAGCAATGTAAACTACGCTTGGCTCAATGTTGGTCTTGACTGCACGTTGATTGAGCCTCAATTCGGACGCTGGATTCAGCCGATTTTGTCGACCTGGTGCGTTCCAAAGTTTGCCGGGCCATTTAAGGAACACCTTGACATAACTAGGTTGTAATATTTGACTATGGTTCTCCTAGGAAAAAATTTAAGAGCTCTGCATTTTTTTTTTCGAAAACAAAAATAAAGCGGAGTTTCCTTTTAACTTTAGAGGAGCTGAACGAATACAACAATCCCAAGCAGTAACCAGTCTTGAACAGATTTTATACACAGTTGAGGCCGTGCAGCCTGAGCCTTGCGCTTTGTTACGTTTCTTTCGTCGTGGCCAGAGCTGAGCCTGAGGGTCGTTGTAGGTCAAACAAAGCGCGTTGAGGGCAATACATTCGAACGAAGAAAAAATTCAGCCTCTACCTGTTCCAAAAATGATTCGCGGTTTTTCTCAAGAGCATTAATTAATAATAATAATAATAATAATAATAATTTTATTGCAAATAAAGAAAAGGTATGTTAAGTCTGATTTGCCTAAGACACATTGGGCTTGACTGGCAGCGTCTTAAAATCAGTGAAACGATACCGTTTGCAAAAGGAAACATCTAAAATAATATCCACACAAAGAAATCAGCATAACAAAAGCAAACTAGTGAGTACTTTACAATCTAAAATTTCTCGGGGCTTTCTTGAGCTTGTATTTTGTTCTTAAATTTAGAATACTAGAGGGCAGTTTGTTTATAAATGCTGGTACATAGGAACTCCGAGCTCTGTTTCCAAATCTTGTCGAACATCGAGGTACCCGGAAACGCTCTTTGGGTCTAAGAATACGAGTAGGTATATACGGAACTTTAAATTGACTATCCTAAAAATGCCTATGAAGAACAGTTTCCATCAATAGCGAGTTAAAATCAGGCAAATGCAGTGCTTTAAACACGTCAATGTTTTTACCAAGGCATAAATCATAGGGAATGTTCTTTAACAAAGAACGCAGAATCGAATTAATTCTAATTTGCCGACGCAGAGCACAATGACCATACACGGTAATACCGTAACGGAGCACACTGTAAACAAAATCATGTACAACAATTTTTCGAACGGATAGTGGCATTAAATTATGGGAGCAAAGGCTCATCTACTCTTGTGGGCAGATTGTGCTTTAAAGGCACACGTAGCGCGAGATGTTCTTTCTAAAGAAACACTGAAAACCCCCTAATTTTTTTAATGTTTTGTCAGGCAATTTAATACGGTGTCTGGAGAGTACCGAGCCAATACATTGCTAAAAAGCATAGTATATGTTTAACGAAGAAAGAAAAAAAAAAAACAACCTCAACTGCTTTAAACGGAAACCAAAACATGAGCACGGAAGCTCATGGCCGCGACATGTAGCCGATGTGTACCGAGTAAGAAGATGAAATGCAGAGGAAAACATAGGTGACGGAGGTCACGTGGCTTTACCCAACCGCGTTTTTTTTTTTTTCGTTTCTCCGGCGTGTTAAGCAGACGACGACGACGACGAAGTGGCGTGCACCGCTTGTCGTGCAATTGTTTTGCACTTATATCCCCTCCACTCGATGATCTGCGCCTGAAAATCGATCGACCGGTACCACAAACGACGGTACCGTAGTATCGGCCCCACGTCCCTTTAAACGTTGGTCCGATGCGCGCCGCCATTGCGTCGTCCAGCCCGCGCGCGGTACGTCGCCATATTGAGGATGACATGGTACATGTACATCCTGTGATCTGTTCAACATTCCTTTCTCGATGAATGTATTTGTAGCTTTTGGAGGCCACCAAGCTGGGGAACATATTCATTTCTATTTGTAATATTCAATGAATGCCTTAGATGACCCACGACTTTGAATACATTTGGTACGCTATAGGTTGAACGCAACGTGACTATGGAAAAGAGCGAGGGTGTCTGAAATTGGGGAATTTTAAACGAGCTGTTTTCATGCGCAAAAAGAAAACAACGAAAATTTCAAAAGGCAATGTTTGTTTTGGGTGCTTGGGCTTTTATAGATCATGCTAAAATAAAAACATCAGCGAGCATGAATACCCGGCCAGTGCGCCCTAAAGGCGGAAAAGTTTTCGTGACAAACTGAAATATACGATGCAAGTCTATGCAATCCTAAAATGTCCCTACGTGTTTTTTTTTTTGTTTTTTTTTTTCGAAGGATGGTGATGATATTACGAGGCGCCCACGCACGTAACAAAACATAAAAAACAATAAAAATATTAAAAAAAGACTACCCAACGTGTTTATGTATTTAGCCTGCCAGATAGTAATGTGCATAAAGGCATTTTAGACGATTCAATGCCATTTGCTTGCCTTAGTAAAACTCTCAAAAAAATCTACGAGAAATCTTTGCGCATATTATGCCAAGCTCACAGGCCTAAACCTGTCACGATCGCGTCCAAGTTCCTCCGTGAAGCATTATGCTACGCGCTTCGCTCTTCACGTTAGCAATGTCTGTAGTATTACTGTTAAAAAAAAAAAATTCTAGTTTTTTTTCAGTTACATTTTAAGATTGGATGTTTGTATTCCCTACTCATAGTTCATAGCATTTTTCGTGAGAAATGTTAAAACCGGATAACCACCACGCCACTTATATCTCCGTCCTACGGACATTTAGACAGTATTTAACAAGATACTGTTCGGGCGAGCGGCAAGGGAGCTCCCGATTTCATTTCTGAGTCTTCCACCTGAACTGCACTGCTTGACCTTTTTTTTTGCCACGTTGTCAAGGTTTGAGTAGTTTTCGCAGTCGCATCTCAACCTCGCGCGCTAACGTGTGAAGGAGACGTCAAAAGAAGCCCTGCGCTCATAAAACTACATCTAACAAAGTCAGATCACAATGAAAACTACGCCAGCCTTCATAACACGGTGCATAATTTAATGCCGAGTATATGCAAATGCAGCTTGAAATGCAAGCATGGTAAAAGTATAAAACGCGTTGGGGCGGTCTGCAGCCGATTGGGGCATGTGAGCGCTATTAAAGAATACCGTACATGTCTAAGCAACCGTCTGATAGAAACGAATACAAAGAGCACCCAGGTTATTATATCTATGCTAAACAATAATGATATATGTGAGCACACCTGTAAAGTTACACTTCCCCAAATGTTGGTAAGCTAGAAACTTGGCATTGGACTATACTTGGTTTCAGCTTAGGTCTGAGCGTGGCTGTTGTTATGAGCCAAAGGTCCAATCAAAGAGCGCAAAAAGCGCAACGTCATGGCATTCTCCACTCTTGATGGAACGAGCCGGCGGAGGAGCATACACTGAAAGACGACGAACGCCGCTGGTCCTATAAACTGCAGAAAGCACGCCATGGCCGTGTGCCTTTCTCGCCGTTAGATTGACTCCTCGGCCCATAACATCGGCCACGCTCGGACCTAAGGTGAAACTAAGTATAATAGTAGTGCAGTTGCTAAGGAATTAGAAAAATCACTAGAGTTGCCAATTATCAAATAAATGTACCTATATACTCGTGTGAACAAACTAAACCCTGAAACTAACTCTGCCCGAAAAACGCAGTTACCCGGGAATCATCTCTCTTCTGTTACACCCTTGGCAATTAAAGGCCTTGAAACCCTAAGCAAAAGGAAGGAATAGAGTTAATCCAAAACTCGTAGCACATCATTGCGGCGTAATGCCACGTTATGCATTCTGGGAATCAGTGGAAGCAAACTTCATACGCGCCCCGCTCCTGTCCCACAGGTTCAATAATGCAACAATCGAGGTGATGGATTTAGGGAAATAGTCTATTGCGAATAACACAAGCAAACAACGGGAAGCAGTTTCTGACGCTTAATATTTTCTTTCACGCCAATTGTTCCTTTGTGCTTTTTTAATGAATATAAACCGAGTTTAATGGAGAAAACGGTCCGTCACACCAGTTGTTTTGCTCCATGTTGAAGTACGAAATACTCAAGTCGCTCAAATTGCGAGCTAAAATATACTTTTTTTGTGTGTGAGGCTTGCCAAAAAGCTTCAGGCGCTGGAGAAAATCATTTGTCTGCGTTAAGTCCATATTTCCACCTCTTTCTGTTCACGCACATGAACGCACAACGAAAAGATCAAGGGCGCACCTGATATGGCCTCGCCGCCGTCCTCTTCAAGACGAACAAACGTCCGTCAGCAATGGTCAGCGTCGCATGGCAACGCAGCGTCTTCCCTATGCACAAACCCGCAAACGCGGGCATCTGAAGCCAGCAACGGCGGAAGCCATCTTCTTAATGCCGTCTCATAAAGTTAACGCGGCATCGCCAGCCAAGTTCGAGCACGTCGTATCGGAGTTCGACGCTGAAAGCAGGAAGCGGTCGACTGGCGATCCCTTGGCGGTTCGGGCTTCAGATTAGGGAGTTTAAGTAGATCGTTTTCAGAAGCCCGCTGCCGCTACGGTTGCGCGCCTCAGAGCGCGTATTGAAGTGGCCAGCGCGGGCTCCCGCAACAAATATCGTGCCTTGAAAACACGATCTACGAACACTTTCTATTATAATTAATTTTCTCCGAGCGGGGTGGAGCGAAGCGAGAAGTGGTCGTGCCTAGCGTTGGCTTTCTCGAATCCTTGATTGGATTCCAAGCTAGAGTTACCGCGTTGCTAGCAGATGGAATATGTAAGGTGGCGCAGCTGCAGCTCGCTTCGAACGCTGTGCTCGCATGCGCATACATTGACGTACGGAGACTTTAGCAGACGGACTTTATCCTGCAAAAAAAAAGCGGTGGTTTGGCGAGACCAGGTCAGTGCTTGGGCTCTTTCGGCGTGCCTTCAATGGGCGGAACGTTAAAAAAATCTTTATCCACTTTCTATAAAATTGTTACAAAAAATAGTGTATAGAGGCTATAGATACTCCAAAAAAAAATTCATATACTTTCCTATCCACTATCTTTAGCATTTTGGCCGCTTTTTTGCAGACCTTCTGTAAAACTTAGTGTGTAGAGTTAGATTATAAATTGTATAAAAACAGAGAGAGATTGTCGCACCGTTTCTATCCCCTTTCTAAAAGCAAGTGCGTTTTTTGCACAAATAAATTAAGGTCTAGATATTAGTTTTAGGTTTGTCATCATACATTCATGGAAACATACAGTCGTCACTTGCCTTGTTCACATACACCGACATCAAAAATACGCACGCTGCGGAGCACTCACAACACTAGTTATTTAATAGTGGTGACTGCTCCACCGCTATATGTACCCTACACTTGAAAGGTAATCACGTGAACGAGGACCACCCCAGAAAATAAAAGTATTAAAAGTATGCTGTTTTTTTTTCACCCATAATTTATACTTAATATACTTTATAACGGCTGGTATAAAGCATAGCAAGAGGCGATAATTATGTGACACAGTTGAAAAAAGCAGCCCCTGCAAAGAGGCTCCAACTGGGTGTGGTGTCGCTTCTCCGTACTGCATCTTATTATTCTATCGATTCTAGTCTATATAAATACTATAAAATTATGGTGACAGAAAGTCTACTGATATGTGTTGAAAAATTTTATAGCGTTTTCATCGTCTGTATTATTGGGCATTGTCGATATGACGTGAGTGGATTGTAAGTTGGAAGAGGTCGTTAAATGGGGAGATTTTTACAGACTGCCTGAAATATTTCTGTAATCTTAACAAGAAGTGTTCGAAAAAAGGGCTTAACGTAGATGGCTGATTTCCTCCAGCACCTAATATCTTCACGAAGCTTGCATGAAAAGCATATCTTTTTGCCTATTCAACGGCTGTTTTTTTTTTTTTTTTTTTTTTCAACAATACTTAGACTTTTCCTAATACTTAGACTTTTTTTTATCATCCTCTTACCATCAGTGGTGTTCTTTTCCAGACCAGCCCCAGAAATAGTCTTGTTCGATGCCTGTTTCAACGGCTTGGCCATGTAATCGTTTTCCTTGGAACTGTTTGCAACCTTTGGAGCGGCATTCGGTACACTGCCCATTTCGATCATGACCATTCCACGCCCTCCTTCGACGAAAGCGGGACGTTTGTTCATGGCCGTTTTGTTGATGCCTGTCTCCGCTTTTTTTGGGTGGTGAATGGGCAGGATCAGGGGCATCAACTCAATGTCGATGGCCACGTCCATTCTGGCAGGTTCCTTGGAAGATCCGTTGTCCCTCCCGGTGTCGTTAGCCGCCCACTCTTCCGCGCCCACCAGGGCCGATGGTACCAAGTTAATCATGCGCTCCATTGACTTGCGCATCATGTTCATCATGTCCAGGACGATCGGTGGTTCTGCGCGCGCAATGTGACAAACACTGTTTTACTTCACGATCAACTGAAGGGATAAACATACTATGCAATTTATAAATGCGTTCGAAAGCTATGGTACAAATTTAGTCGTTCTTTCTGAGGAAGACGTCCGCCTTTACACGGTCAGAAATGTGTTGAGGGCCGATGCATGCTTTACACCAGCTTCACAGTCAAGGTCATCGGTGACCTTACCGTGACACGTGTGCCTTCGGCAGCACACACGTTTTGCACCGTATAATTTTTCTCTCCGCGAGGACAAGTAGGAATGACCAGGAGCAGGATGTGATGACGTCACATTCATGTCATGTATAGCTGCTATAAACAGTGGAAGCGAAATCTACGAAATCTTAAGTGGCGTATGAGGCGACGTTTAGATAAACGACTAAGGTTTTTAGGGCCCTCAAGAAATTAAGTCTGGCAGAACATCGGCTGCCACTCTGAAGCTTCGACTTCTTTCAAGATCTTCCGTCTAGCTTCGACCACCTCCATGTTTTGGAATAAAAGCAATGTTATTTATTCCCAAAAGCCACCTGTGCTGACGCCTTGAAGAAAACTGCTTATATTTCCTATGTCGGTTCCTTGACTGCATGTTTTTATGATGGTAAAAAAAGAGAGGAATATCTAAACGCCCACTTGCTGAAGCGTAGAATAATTTATTTTTTATCCGAGGATGTCGAAGATTTGACTCCTCCGTGGCCTTTTTAAGTTTATTTTTTGTTTGTTTTTACGGTCCAAATTTTTTTTTTTTTTTTGGGGGGCTATTTCTAAGCGTCATAAATAATTGCAACCATTTTGCTACGAAATAGTACTGTACAAGCCGCTTATCATAACTGTATTTCTGGCTCTCTTTTTCGTACTGGCAGTATTGTTTTAGCAGCCGGTTTGATTACTCTTTTCGCGCTTGTTGTATTGCACTTTTCTAACTACACCATACGGCAATACATTTTTGTATTTACTGCATATATTGTAATGAACTCATGTGATGTCCATACAAAAGAGTTCATATTGTTATGAACTCTTTCGCTCGCATTATGTTTTGATACTTCCAAACTAGGTGACAAAAAAAGCAAAATGGAAATATTCACAAAAAATGAAAGATGGCAGAATACCATGGTTGTCGTCTACATTTGGAAATACTCTTTAGGTTTCACCAGCCTTCTTTTCTTTTTTATATATGCTATGGGTTTTTTACATTGTACAAGACAAACTAATTAACAAGAAATGAATATAGTGCGGTGATACACTTTTGCAATTTGACCAGACATAATACCAACACAAGTTCTAGTATTTATCAAACTTCTTGTTAAACTAAAAAAAAAATCTTTTGATTATTCCCATGTTCTCCTTTATATGGTCGGTGTAAAACAACTCACTTGCATTTTTCTTTTTGCTTTACAGGAGCTTCTTGGAACTAATGCGATCCAAGTATACGCGTATGCAATGCCAGTTACTACGAAACTTCTTTGTTGCGGTGTAAATTCAAAAACAAAGGAGACCGTTCTTTTTTTTTTTATCTATTCTTTGCAAACTTTGATGATGGGCTCAGAGGTCGTAATGTTGGCATGTGAGAATATTTAGATAAGGCCCATAATTTGGACTGGAGCGTTGCGTCAGGGCTCGATTTGGGCTCGTGATAATCAACAGCTCGACAAGCATTCAGGCGGTGGCCAACCGCTGCGATGGCGACAGTAGCCAAACCTTAACGATGCCTGGAACTCAGCGCGCGTCCTGTGTTTTGCTGACACTCGTGTGTGGCTGTGATAAACATTGGCGGCGTATAATTGGCTCCAGATTACGCGGCCACTTATTTTGACTGATGGTTGAGGCAGTGAGCGCTGCTCATTTCAGGATAAAACAGCGCAACGGGAAATATTGGAACTAAAGACGGGACAGTACACAGCGCTGTGCAAAGCAATGGACAGGGTTGAAGACGAGACAGTACAGCGGTGTGCACTGCCTCGTCTTTAGTTCGCCCGTGTCCCGTTGCACCGTTTTACCTCGAACTGTTCATCAACCCCCCCCCCCCCCCCCTCCCCCCGCTTACCCCCAAAAAACCTTATAACAACTAGACTATGCTTGATCTTCTCAATTTGTTTTTTGAGACTGCCATTGCCTGGTAAGAAAAAATTCGACCAAAAGCAACAATGTTGTTCTCTAATAAAGTGATTCGGTACTGAATAGTTGACAGAGCCACCATAGGCCTCGTGCCAATTTTCCTGCTCAATTTAGCGGGTAAACTGAATTCGTGTGTATGCCACGTGATATCAAACCATGTGACGTTAATTTTCACGCCAAATTTAGCGGGGAAACAGAATTGTTTTTGAGGTCACGTGACATCCACTCATGTGACGTCATTTTTGCCGCTAAATTTAGAGGGGAAATCGGATTAGTGTTCTTGTCACGTGACGCCAAATTTTCCGCTAAATCTAGTGGGGAAACCAATCTTGTTTATAGCTCAGGTAAGATTAAATCACGTGACGTCATTTTACCCGCTTAATTTAGCGGGGAAAATAGACGACCAAATCCAAAACTCAAAGTGACCTTAATGTCCTAAGAAAGCTAATCGCATTAAGAAGTGATGTGTGACTCATAGGCTATAAACGTCAGGGGTTCAATCTAAGTGGTATCTAAGCAAAGTACAACTTCGGAGCCTCATAGAGAATAAATACGTAAGGTTTTTCACCGTTTTGGAAAAATTGCCTCGTAATAGCCGCGGCATGGATTTTTTTTCCAATTTTTGCTTTTAAGACATTGGCGCGTTATCGAGTAAGTCAACGAAAAAAATGTGGTATTATAAACTCAGTTATCGTTTAAAATAATATAAAAAGAAACAAGAAATGTCTATTAAAAATTGCTAACATATACCTTGTACTTAAACAACCGGCAAGAGTAAGCACAAATTCGGGACGAAAACTGACGCATAAACACAAATTCGTCCCGAATTTGTGTTTATTCTTTCCGGTAGTTTAAGTATACTTACCAGCACCCTCGGTTTTAATTATATACCTTGAGTTTGCGTGATTCTAGGACAGGCTGTTATAGTCACAGGATAGTTATTTAACTAGATAAAGGATGAGTTAATATTACCACGTGCTTCTAATTTTTCTTTTCCAGTATTATAGCTAAGAGGGTCATAATTTTACACGGCCTACTCAGTATTGCAATAAAAGAGTAAACGAAATTTTTTATTAAAGTTCGAGACACGAAACATGAGTGTATCATTAGTTGCGTGCCAGGCTATATTTTTTTTAACTGTCAGCCACGCTTAATATGAAGCACACATGTCTCGGTAACTTAGACGTAAGCCTTCGTCATGACGCTCTCAATGACGCCCTGCTAGGTGCCTTAAGGCCCCTAAGCAGGGTGTCGTTTAAGAGCGTTTGAGTTCGTTTGACTGCGCTGAGGCTGCGAGAAAGCAGGACATCCTTGCTCCTTATGCCGCGTGCCAAGCTATTCATTGCATTTCATTCCACGCTTCATACGAAGCAGAGATATGCCGGTGACTCGCTTTTGTTTCTTGACGCAACGCAGTCAAACACACGCAAACGCTCTCAGACGGAACTGTGGGTAGGGACCTTAATACCCCAGTCAGACGGCGATCTAAAGATTCTTTTCCCTAAGCTCCTTAATAAGGACGGACAATCAGCTCGCGATGATGAGTGCACACGTGCCCTACGGCGCGCGCTGGTTCCCCGATTTTATAAAGGACCGTGTTCTAGAGGCCTTTAAAATGCCCGTCTGACAGGAGTATTAAAGGGGTCATGAAGGCGATTTTTCTACTTCTTCCTCCTTAGCTTTAATCCTCAACTCAAATGTAAACTGTGAAATCACGTCGTCGTGACATTCTTCGGCACCGGTGCGATGAATCCTAGCTTCCACCGTGCTTTTTATGCACACCCTAGAACTTGTCATTCCCCAGTGACGATAAGTTCCGTCAGGGCACTCATTGGCCACGAACCCGAATCTAAATATTCGTCAACGGATTGATTGTTGACGAGCGCATACGTCCGAGTGACGCAGTTCTCGTGTCCAATGCGTGAGCTGGGCTCGGCTGACGTCAGGTTGGCACCGCTGACGCGCTTTGGGAACCGCGGATGTATCATAGTGAAAAGGCGGAGAGCTTTCGAATGAAAGAAGGTACAAAATAGTCCGGTATATTTTCAAATGTTCGTACCAAAAAGCTGGCTTTTGACTTTCTACCCTCTTTCTTTTGGCCAGCTAAACGATATGCAATTAGTAAAGTCCCAATATAAAATCGTTCATCCCAGCCCGAAATTCGTTTCATGGCGCCTTTAAACTGGTTCATACAGCCTCGTTTTTTACCTTACGTCTAGGTCACCGCGACAGCTGTGCTGCATAATAAGAATGGCTACAAGTTTAAGGATATAGCCAGGCACGGGACATTTGAGCAGACTTGTGCCTATCTCAAATACTGTACTAAGATATTGTATTTCAAATACTTTGTGAAGTATCTTGGTACCTTGTAAATACTTTTGATCAAAAGTATTTGATTCTCTATTTTAATTACATTTCTGGGTATCTTGTACTCAATATCTCAAATACATTTTTGACAATCCGCAATTTCTTGAGTTTTCCGGCATGAGATGGCGTGGGCGTGACGCGAGGAAACTTGAGTATTTTTTCGAGCAACCAAATCCTGTTGCTAGCTCCGATAAGCTACGATGACCTAGATTGAGCTCGTGAAACATCGCTTTTGTGGCGATTGGGACTCATATGTCACACCAAAGTTCGTACCAATAAAGGTTTTCCCCCTCGCCTTCCCAAATGCGTCTTTTTTTTTCTCGTAGAGTTTCCCCCCAAAAAATTCTACAAGCAAAAGTGGTGGCTTTACGGAAGTAAAGATTACCCCACTGCGGCACAACGCAGAACGGGAAACGGCCCACGACAACACTGCAGACTTCAAGAAAATAACGAATAGAAGAAATTGAGAAGTGGACACACACGCTACGGCAACACATCGAGATTTCTTTTGTTCCTTTTCTTTTTGTCGTCAGTCCGGCACTTATTGCTCTCGCGAACATTGTCTGAATGAACAGGACAGGAAACTAACTACGAGCAGGATGACCTCTCAAAATGCCAACAAAGCGTCTCCCAACGTTGAGTGTCTTTCTGAACGCAACCTACTTGAAGGAGGTGCGACGAGTGCTGTGACTATAGGGAGTATTTACTGGACGCCATATTTCTGGGTGCTGTTTAGAGCGCACCCTCAGAACGACCTCACATCAATAGGCTGCTAAGACCGGCAGTTTTCATGGGGCAAAATGCACGTTGCAAAAGAGCTGTGGAGCTCGCCGTCAGCACGCGCTGAGCATTCGCGCACACAGCTATGGCCGCCAGTGAATACTCCCTATTATGTGGGCTCCCTTTGTTATACGTTCACTCATTTCCGTATCCCAAGTTAGTTTATTGGGGAGGAGATCAGAAACCGTCGTGCCCCAAGCGGCTAACTTTAGAACTACATGGATGGGGAAAACAAATAAGAATGGCTGAGCGCCCGGCTGAAGTAACCGAACGCCGCGTCAGCGTTCGGCTGGAGTTCGTGCTCTCCGGTCGCACGAGAGTTTAGAGGGGCTCTTTTGTTACCACTCCGGCCTGCAGGAAAAATGCGCAGTGCATATGCCCAGCGCAGCAGAAAAGCGGAAGTAGGTCAAGCTCGCATACTCTGATGACTGCTTTCAGGAGAGACCCGGCACTAACTATAAACGTAACTGTGTTTATCATTGGCATTTTTACGTTAAGATGTGAACATGCCAACAAGGCCTGTGGGCATGTCATCAGGCCTTGTGTTGGGTAAGCACCGAGGTGTGGGGACAACAAACGGGGCAGAGCGCCCCCTATAGTTTGATCTCCTCGACAATAGTGAACTTCCCAAAAATGGGGAATATGGATTGCACAGTAGTTGAACGATGCGTCTAAGGTCCGCCGCAGGACGCGATATTCAGCGATGAAGTATATCCGAAACGTTTAGCGATGGTGGTACCACGGTGTGAGAATCGCGCTTCCTAGCTCCTGGATGATCGACTTCACAAGAGAAGTGCTTGCATACACCTTCCTGACTGAAAAAACAAAACAAAGGGAGGCTGCTCGTATAAAGCAAAACTAGAATTAATTACGCGTCGCAGACCGTGCCTCTTACTGCTGTTCTGCGATGATCATCTAGATGACAGTCATTTTGGTAGGCAGCAGTGCGCCCTTTATAGATCGTTAAGGTTGGGAATAGCTAAAGCGACCTTTTCTTTTTTTGTCCAAGGAATGTTTTGTAACGTATATCAGTGATATTCTGCTCCTGATGGTTGAACTGCATAAGATAGCCCTCCGATGTTTTTATTATGTTTGTTTGTTTTCTCTTGCGTGCTAATAAACCATTCTGGTAGACCAGATTTGCGCAACTGTACAATTGTGTTTTCAGTGACTTTGATACAAATTACGCAATGTGGAAGTATCTTCAAAAGTAATTGAATTACTTTTCTAACTATTTGTACTCTATTCAAAATACTTCACAGTGAAAGAAACTTAAGAAGCATTTTAAATACTTTATGAAGCAGGTATCTAGTAACTTAAATACTTTTATCGAGTATTTTGCCCAACACTGCATTTGAGACACGAATGTTTCGCTGACTTATACGTAATGCAAGAAAACGTAAAGGCCAGTTCACACCGCGCCCTTTTCTAACATTAAGCCCCGTTCATACAGACACGTTTTCTTACGTTACGTTACGAAAAGTCACCGGGAAATGTGTGCTTTGTATTAAGCGTGGCTACCAATTCAAGGAGATAGCCTGGCACACGACATTCGAGACACGAATGTTTCGTTGACGACGAGCTAGGACGGTGACCAAAGACTCAAGGTTCGTTGTAACGTAACGTAGGGAGTTAAGCTCGGTTCAACTTTTCACACAGCACCGTTTTCTTACGTTACGTCTAAGTCACCGAAACATTCGTGTCTCGAATATCGCGTGCCAGGCTATCTCCGTGAATTGGTAGTCACGCTTAATACGACGCACAGATTTCCCTGTGACTTTTCGTAACGTAACGTAATAAAACGAGTCTGTGTGAACGAGCCTTTACGCTACCTTTCGAAAGCCAACGTACAAGTGACCGGGACATTTCTGCTTCATATTAAGTGTAGCTACCAGTTCAAGTAGATTGCCTGGCACGTGACATTTGAGACGCTAATGTTTCGGTGACTTGTACGTAACTTACGAAAACGTAAAAAAAAAAACAAAAAAAAAAACGTGCAGCGTGAACCGGATTTAAGGTGCAACCCTACCCTTGGTTAGTGTGATTCTGAACCAATAGATGGCGGTGGCATCGCCTTCCAGGCCTGTTCATCAATGCGAGAAATCGTGCGTGGTGGCGCTTCGATACAGTGGGGTATATTTCTATGTCCTGAATTTGACATCCCTGGTCCCTGACTTGTTCTTCTCTGCACGAGCTTTCTTTAGAATGCGCACGGCTGCGCCAGTTCTCGTGCAAGGGGGCCAATTACCTACGCTCCGAGCTCACGTCTCCAGCAAATGTGGGCAGAACAGAACGCGAAAATCGTCCTAAGCCAAATGGCGAGACACATGCATAACAAAACCACCGACGCGTTGAAAAATATAAAATTGCCCGTGCGCCGCTATTGGATATTTCAGAGACCAATTACACATAGTTCAATGTGATCAGATTTATATTGTCACGAATGAAGGTGACGAGAGGACGAACAGTGAACTTAAAAATAAAGGTTTTATCGGCGAACTTGTGCCAAACCAAAAAAGTAAAGAAAGAGCGTCGAGGCCTGCAGCAGAAACCAGGCGGCGATTCGGCAGCGTAACAGAGAGCGAGAGCGAGACTGACTCGACAATGTCGTGGGCAGCTGCTTATCTACAGTGCGTCACTACCTCGAAAGTTCGGCAAAGAAAGTTCGAGCGTCACGTGCTCGGGGCGAGGATGAACTGGCACTTTCGAGAACAAGAAAGCAGGGCGAAAGTTAAGTCTGGTGCAAGAATGAACGCGAATCTTCTAGAAGTCCGTGACCGAGCGTTGCTTCCTCGGCTCTGCGGGCGGCAATAAGACGGGCTGGCCCTCTTCTCGTGCATGTGTTTGGCTCTTTGTGGATTTCCAGGAAAACGTGATGACGTGATAGACATGGGTTTCCAAAATTCTAGCTTGAGGAATTAACTACCTAAAATATCAAAACAAATTAACTATTTTTGGGCGGTCAGGTGTCTCATTTAAGTAGCTGGGTGTTTAGTTTGACCGAAACCACGAGGCTGGGAAACACAAAAAATGACACTCAGGTTTAGATGTTGAGTTTGGTAAACCCAAAGCAGGACTGGTGCGGGAGTCATAACAAAAAAATGTCGAGGTTAATATTTCACTCACAGCAATAAATTATAATAATTAATTTTAATACGAATCCAGTGATAAATGCATGACTGGGCAGGCAAAGATTCTGGGTCTGTGGATAGCTTTTGCACATAGTTTAAGCGATGTACAGTCTGTCAAAAAAAAATTACAGGATTTTTTTTTAACCGCAAGACTAAACTTGGCATCGCTAAACGCTCATTCTCCGCCCAAAGGTAGCGCTAGAGGTCACAACCAGATGTAAAAGTTTTAACCCGATCCGATACCTTATTCAAAAGTTATAAGTGATTTTCTGAAAAGTTCAATGGGAAAATAACGGCCGACGTAGTTTTCGAATACATGGGGCTCTATGGCACCAGAAACCGAAAACGGGCAAAAACGGGCTCCATTTTTCCATTGAAATTATCAGAAAATCACTTATAACTTTTGAATAAGGTGCCCGTTCGGGATAAAACTTTGGCATCTGGCTGTGACCTAGTGCTACCTTTGGGCGGAGAATGAGCGTTAGGCGATGCATGGCTAATTTTTGCGGTAAAAAACTGTAATTTGTTTGTGACATCCTGTACCAGTCTCAATTTGGTGATTTATGCGCGCAAGTAGTGGTGTGCATAAATAAAAAAGATGCAAACGGGTAGAGTTTGACGTTGCATAAAATGCAGTGTAAGCACGCACATGGTACGCTGATTAAGACTGAAACAGCGCTACATTTTACACTAGCGTTGAGCGTATCGAAAGTTACGCCTGCATCAAAACCTAAAGTTTGCACGCATATACTGCTCAGGCAGTAATGTTTGAATGTTCATGGTACTTTATTACCCTAAGATTTGGTGTAAGTTGTCTCCTGTTTGCTTACAACAGAAAGAAGGAAACATTCTAACTCTGTGTTGATAGAAAAACTCCACCCGCTGACAGCTACCAATCATCTCGGCGCCGATTATGAGTATTCACTGCATGCTAACGGTCGTGTGCTTAGAACGAGTTTTTCCCACGTGATTTAATACAATCGCAATTGTTTTTGACAAACAACAATGTTTACTCAGGCAGCGGTCACATGTGAAGCTTATAAAATATTTTGTATTGACTGTGGCACCCGTGTCAAGTTGCATAGGTTTTTTTTTACAATCCGCGAAATAGAATGCTCCTAGGTTACCTTGGTATCTAATGCATGTTGCGCACAAAAAAGCACGAAATTAATCGCAGTGGGAAACGAAAGCAATAATAATAAACAAGCGTCCGTGTAATCACGCAAAAACTGAGGGCCTTGCACATATGCAGAAGGTAGCTTTGTTTCACTAAATACTTTACCAGTAGAGTATTTGATTTTATCGTGTGAGCGAAGCGGAACATAAAAGTTCGAGCATACTGCCCTGAACTACACTTCCAGTGAACAAGCGCACCATCCAATGCATCGAGCTTGCTTTTATAGCCTTTTTAGTGCGCTAAACCTTTGAAAACACAATTATAATTAATCCTGTTATTTTAATAATTTTTATTAAGTGCGCCTATGTATATGTTTTTGTTGTTGTTGCTGTTGTTTTTTGTCTTTTGCGTACACGTGCCATTTTCTTAATTATATAATATTTTCCAGAAGTCCCATAACTATAGTCTGTTTCATAAGTTAGAAGCGCATAATTAAAGATGTACAGAAAAAAAAAGAACGCGAACACGCGAACACACATTAAAGTGCATGTAACGGAGCATTAAGAATTAGTCGTTAATTTTTTAGAGAGCAGGAGTTTCGTAGGGCGACATTGTGACCCGTTGAAGATTATAAAAAGTGCTGTACAACTGTTAGCTCGGTGTCTTTAACGTGCATTACGCAGTATATGTGGTACACGATCGCATGACGGTAGGATGCAGATGGGCGACTGAACCCAGGGTCCCTGCTAAAGCCCCTTGGTAAAAGCGTAAAAGTACCGCCAACCATTGTTGTCGAACGCGCAAGAAACGTGCCACGAGTGGGTTCTCCACCGTCATTCTCTTTCAAGGGCCAGACATTTTATTGTTGCGGCGCCATTTGCCTCCAAGGGCCGCTCGAGAGACGGGCCTCGTGCACTGGCACGTTTGAGGTTACATGAAAGACCAGCGCAAACGGCATCGAGGGGATTTAGTCCCTACAGGTTCTGCAGCGTGAGCTCCGTGCCCTGAAAGGAGATCGCGCTCGAGCATTTCTCCACGTCCTCTGGTCTGCGGTGCCACAACACGCTCGGTCAACGATCCCCCACCGCACTTGGTTTAGCTAAAGCCCCTTCATGTTTCAAAAGTATTGGCGACGTGCGCGACCGAAAGCGTCGCTGTGGTCGGCCTTCCACGATTGGCCCAAAAGCTGACTATGACGTCGGAAAGGGTATACCATCGACGGAAATAAGAGGAATGAAATAACTTTAATTTCGACGGTGTTGGCAGTGTTGCTTTGAGAGCGCAATGATTTCAGGCTTCCACCATGCTATTTACAAACACCATCGAACTTGTTGCCCGCAAGGTAATGACGTCACAAAGGGGAACCATAGGAGGGCGCCACCGAAACATCTCGCCGCTAATAGTGCAAGCTTCGTCGATGCACGAGGCACGTGCAACGTGCAGCTCTTGGGAAGATCACGGCGGCACAGCGCAGCACTGAGCTAGATTTCAGAAGCCATGAATTTCCCAGAAGTGGCGCGCGGCACGTGCCTCGAGCATTTCCACAACAATGAATGGCGCCACTTTTCCCAGGATGGAAGGGCATTAGGTTTAGCCTGTGAGGTAAACCAAATGAGCTACGCTTAGAGTATCGGCACTTGTCCTCCCGATATTGTTGTGGGCGCCGCCATCTTGTTGGTTAGTAACAAATCAAATGCAACTGCTGATCGTCATGATTCAAAAGTGCGACTTCCTCAGCATTCGGTGTCAGGTAGCTCACGTAATATCGCTTTGCTTTTTCTCGAACTGTTTAAACATTTGTGGAGGACGAAAAAGCGTTTCCTGTGATTTCAGATAAAGTTTCAGATAACTGACAACCATCATTTTTGAGCACCAAGATGTGTATGAAGCGTTGCTTATTTTGTGGCTCTAGTTTAGCCCGACCGTATTAGCGGCGAGATGTTTTGGTGGCGCCCTCCTATGGTTCCCCCTTGTGACGTCATTACCTTGCGAACAACAAGTTCGATGGTGTTTGTAAATAGTATGGTGGAAGCCTGAAATCATTGCGGTCTCAAAGGAACACTGCCAACACCGTCGAAATTAAAGTTCCTTCATTCTTCTTATTTCCATCGATGGTATACCCTTTCCGACGTCATAGTCAGCTTTTGGGCCAATCGTGAAAGGCCGACCACAGCGACGCTTTCGGTCGCGCACGTCGCCAATAGGGAGTATTCATAGGCGGCCATAGCTGTGTGCGCGAATGCTGAGCGCGTGATGATTTCGAGCTTCCACCGTTCTTTTGCAACGTGCATTCCGCACCATCAAGAGTGCCGGTCTTAGCAGCCTATTGATGTGAGCTCGTTCTGAGCATGCGCTCTAAGCAGCACACACAAATATGGCGTCTAGTGAACACTCCCTATACGCACAGAAAGAGAACGAACAGCTTAACCTCGCGCTCTTGCCAATGCTTCAGTGGCTTCATCAGCCCGTAGCGTTTGCTGCGCTCTGAACTAAGGATCTCACAAGCCAAACCAACAAAAATCACTTAACACGCCCAAATAAAAAAAATAAAAAAATGCGGGTTTATTTTTACTAGCTGGAGATCTTTTGACGTGCAACCGAAATATCAGATTCGCCTCCGTCGGATTGCGGGCACCTCGGCCGATATTTAAATCCGACAAATATAGATTCATGGGACAGCGCGTTAGCTCAGGGACACCGAGACAATTTAATGTTTTGTGTTTTGTTTTAATATCATTGCTACTTAAGAGCCACCGAGGTGGTTTTTGAAAGAAAATATAGTCGAACCATTCCGACAAGCATAGTTTGATTGCGAAAATGATTTTTGCAAGTGATAAAAACATTAAAATGTTTTCGCATACGTGTCGGAATCTGAAATGGCAGAATGCATTTCATGGCGCCCATTTCATTTGGATCGCGACGGGCATGTGAACCGACGCACGGTTGAACGCGCGAAAAGGAGCTGTGGTGCACCCGCATTCTCGCGCTTGTTGTTCTGATATCTCTGGCTCGCTCACTGCGAGCATCCAGGCATCTGACACCCTGACATCTGGCGTTTTTTCTGTCTTTCCCGTGGCGTTCCAAGCGGCACATGACGGAAAATGCACATCAAGCTCCTCTTGAACACGTGTCCCCATCAGTATTTTATAATAAGAAACTACAATTTGCCGTAACTGAATGGGAAAAGTTTCAGGTCTTATAACATTATTAACGTGCAATATATCAATATGGAAGTTCTGGAAATTGTAATATTGAAGGATGCTTCATATTTTAATGTCTCGTTATTTCGATTAGTTGACGTGATTCCGTTTTTACAGCGCCATAAAAAAATACAATTTTAAACTTTATTTTTTATTTTAAAATATACATTATCTTTACAATGTGTTGCTTACTTTTTTACTTTATTACATCCAACCGAACGCTCACGTAAAATATCGTGGACAATGGGACGTTATAACTCGAGAAATAAATTTTCCAATATTAGAGACTATGGTCTATTAAAAGCTAAATAATTAACTAACCACTAAAAATAATCGTAATATCGAGACATTAAAGTAACGTTGAAAAACAGCTCTTTAATTTCACATTAACTTTATAAATGTAAGGTACATAGAAAGAAAGTCATAAGCCGTCAAAAAAGCATTAAAACGTCATGCACGGTGGGGTTGAACCTTAAGAAAACGGTGCTGTGTGACCTAGTCTTAACGTCGAGTTGTGAACCTGGCTATTATCAGTTGCGACGCAAAGTTTAATTGTGTAAGTAAAAGCACGCCAGAAACTAGGCGCCATCAAGTTTTTAAAGGGAACTACGGTGAAAGGTCGAACCTAAATAAATGACTGACTTCGATTCACGGGAACTAAGTACGAGCACTGCCAAAATATTACACTAATGGGAAACTGCGATCCATTGGTCTTAAAAACGCTAGCTACCACCCGTTTCTCAGCGGTCACTCTACAGGATGTTTGTTTGTCGAACAACTTTGTGCCCTGATGTTACCTTCGTTTTCGAGAACTTTTCTTGTTCGTGCTGCCACTTCTTTCGCAGTATTTTTCTGCGGCGTTTTCAGCCGTCCCAGCAGACGATTTCTGCTTGATATGCTATGTTTCAGCGGTCGTATCTTGAACTGAATTGAATTAAACACTTTTTATGACAATATATTTGCTTGCGTTACGCTGCGGCGGTCATTGAAGGGGATGGTGGGGGTGACCTCGTCCTCCAGGTTGTGGCTAGGAGCCGGTTTTCCAGTGGAGGCGCCATTGGGTCTCCGAAGAACATAAGCAGACCCCGGCAAAGCTCTAGGACGTGCTCGGTTGGTTGACAAGGCAGGCCAAGGTGTGCAGGGATGAGGGTACTGGGCGCGTTCGATAAATACCAATGCCCTTTGTCAGGGTGCAGCATACTACGGACAGAACCACACACATGAGATGAAACAGGTCTGTCCTGGAGCGGCAGCTTAGTCAGGTACCAGGTCCAGATAATACTCTCCCCCTGTCTTTCCCATGGAACCGTTGCAGAAGATGCGGAGTCAGAAGGGTCCCCGTCTGGATTTGGCGAGCCAGAACGGCTTCCCTACGAGAGAAGTGGCGGAAGGGTATGGTGCGGATAGATAGTGGGGTAGCAGCCATGGAGAGGTAGGTGGCGCGTCTGACTTTTGTAGAGTGAAGGTCCTGCCAGGGGCCGGCAATGATACGAGAGGGTATGACTAGAGACCAAAAGAAGGGCTCTCCTTGGCTAGCGCGGAGAGGAAATGTTCACACGCTATCCTGTGGGCTGTCTCGTTGCCGGCTATGCCAGTATCGGCAGGGACCCAGTGTATGGTGACTTACTGGCAGGATGATCTCAGGGATGCAGAGGCCAGCTTGAGGGCTTGCAATGCAATACCGCTGTGCCTGGTGTCATAGCATATGCGGCGCGCCCCTTTCGAGTCGGTATGGATAAGGTGCGCGAGTGGAGCGTTTTTTGTGTAGTGAGAAAAGCGTCTCGCGCATAGCCTGTAATGGCTTGAAGCCCCGGTTGAGTGCTGATTGGGAGGGTAGGCGCCTTGTGCAGTTCTCGTACGTGGGACGGCATGGTGTAATTGTAACATGACGTAGCGTACCTGGCATCTCTTAACTGTTTCTCTAGAAGGGCTGAATCGATGTAGATCACTCGAGTGCTGTCGCCGAGTGAGCGTATATACCTGGAGCGCCTTTTGCTGATAGAGGGTAGCCAGCCAGTACTCTGTAGGTGCGTGGGTAGAAGGTTCCCGTCAGTGAAAACATGTTTCCACAGAGGGGTTCGTGGTGGTAGTTTGGGCAGGTAGTTCACTGCGTAGCCGAGTTTTACAAGGATATGCCAGCCGGAATGCGTAGTACGTAGCGAAGCATTTTGAACGTTGTTGTGCGTGGCCACGAGTTCGCTGAGGCCGTTGATGCCCGCAAAGCTCTTGAGCGCGTCTAGTCGGGTGTATCAGGGAAAGACCCATAATGAGTCGTCGGGTTCCGTTGATGAGCCTGTATAGGGCCAGCGTCTGAGTCCGGTTGACTGGATGATATAGGGACCCGTAGAAAATTTGTGACATGAAAAACGCCTGCGCGAAATATCTCACCTCGCATTCGCGGACGACACGTGCGAGCGTTGAGATTCATCACAGGATATATAGGTTCTCCATCACTGGCCCTGTGGTTGGAATCATAAGGTGGTTGTTTAGCTTTGATCTAGGTACAGCTGCAACGGAAAAAGATTAGCACAAGTGACCGATGACCGAATCGGCAAAATCGCGACACGCGGCGCTATTGCTACTGAGCTCGACGATAGCAATAGGGCCAGTCTCGTTCCATGTCTTAATGCGGGGGTGGCGGTGGCCGGAAAAGAATTGAGGGATAAGATAGCTTTTGAAATGGGGCGGGCTTTAGGATGAGCTGCTTTCTACCGGCCACCCCCGCGTTAAGAAATGGAACGTGATTGGCACTCCCACTATCGGCGCGCTCGGGAACAGTAGCGCCGCGTGTCGCGATTTTACCCCTCCGGTCGTTGGTCACTTGCGCTAATATTTTTCCGTTACAGCTGCACATGCCGAGAATCCTGGTGTTAGGTTATCTCGGGATGGGTTGGGCTCCAATAGAAAAGCTGTACGTGCCCTTCTGGGCTTGCTTGGAAGGGGTGTTACGGCCGCAATGTGATCACCAAGTGTTCAGTCTTCTCCGAAAAGGTGCAGAGGCCACGTTCGGTCGCAAAACTGTGAATAATGTTTAGGGCAGTTTTTAGTTTGTCTTCCTGCTGGCCGACGGATCAACCTGTTGCCCAGAGCGTAATGTCGTTGGCATATATACTATGACCTATGTCAAGGCGATGTCTCAAGATTTTGTGAGAGGGTATGCCTCGCTAAGTTAAGAAGGTTCGGTGCAATGACCGAACCTTCGGCAACTCCCCCCCCCCCCCCCCCCCCCCTTTCTTTTTGTGTTGGGATACGAAGGGCTGGTCGCGCGGTCCTTTTGCAATTGAAAGCAGCGGCGTTCCAGAACGGCGCCATTGAAGTTATGGAAGCGTCCTTGAGACCGGTGAATTTTGCTTGGGTCACGGTGTTCTGGTGAGGGACCCTATCAAAGGCTTTCTTGCTATCAACCCCAGTAACACCTCTCGGCTGTGTTGGTTGCGGGTCGAGCACAGCTTTCTTTAATTTAAGGAGCGCGCCCTCTGTTGACAGTCCCGCTCTGAACCCGATCTGCCTTTGGAGCGAAGATGTGATTCACCTCCAAGTATCATGTAAGGTGCGTATTGGCCATCCTTTCCGTAGTCTTGCGTAGGCACGGTGTGTGGGACATAGGTCTGAGATGGCCAGGTCTCGTGGTGGTTTCCCCGATTTAGGAACTGGTTTCATCGAAGAGAAACGCTATGTAGGGGGAAGCTTGCCTTCTTCCCATATCTTGTTGATTTCTTCGATTAGTACCTGCTTTTAGGGCTCTGGAAGGCTTCTGAGTTGAGTCATGGTGATTTGATCTGCTCTTGAAACATTGCGGGTGTTAGCAGTGTTAAGTGCATAATTCAACTCAAAGAGGGTTAATGGTTTTGTTGTAGGATTCGAGGTCCGTCGTGGGGTCGTCCTTCTAAGAGGTGGTTGTGACGAGTTGAGATGTTTGAGGAAAGAATTCAGCAGCAGCTCTTTTTTTATCATTCCTGCAGAGTGACTTCTTTCCTAACGGCCACCCTGCTTGCTCCACTGGATGTTTTAGTTTGCCGAAGAAGAGAGCGTACTATGCCCCGAACTAAGGTCGTAGAGGTATTCCCGTTAATACCTTCACGGACGGCCATTCATTTTTCGGAGGCAAGGGTGGTGGCGTGGTATTCTAGTTGCCGTTGGAGGATCCTCAACTTGTGTTTGAGGGGACGTCTGGGGCCAGAGTTACGGTACCTGGCCAACAGGCGCAGCCTACGCTTCCAGAGCGTTGTAAAATGTTTGCCCGGGAGGCAAGTGTTTTGTCAGTTAGGTGTGCAATATCACCACTGGGAAATGCCTCCTCCAGTAATTCGTGATATTTGCCCCAGTGTGTCAGAAACGCCGTTCTTGAGGATGTGGGATTAACTGCTGCTGGCCCACGTTTTCTTCGAATTTTGATCATGATGGCTATTGAAAAGTGATTATGTCTTCGTGAAGTTCCCACGTGACACTACGTGGGTGTTTCGGTGAGGCCCAAGTCCGGTCAGGGTGATGTCCGCTTGGCGGCAAGATTTCCCAAGCCATGTGCGATTCTCGGGGGTGTTGAGTAAACTGAGATGATATTTGTGCCGCAGGCATTACATTTTTTTGGTGCCAGTCTCGCGGGAAAACCAACACAACCTAGAATTATCAAATCTTCTGCACAATACGTATTACGTCATCGCAGTGAGATCAAGCGAAGGCACCGATTGGACACGTGTGGTGCGTCAGTGTATGTAATATGTTGTAAAACACAGCTATCAGGCCTCTCGTGAAAGTTAGTACCGTCAGGTCGACGCCAGTGCGCTGCACGTCGAACTGAAGTTTTGGGGTGTCTTATATGGGACGAAGGGTGAAAGAATACACCTTTCTTTTTAAAGTGCACCCATTTCCACTTTAGCAGAGCAAATGCTGGAGAGGATGCGACCTCATCTCTGGCGTTCGAAATGCTGAAGTAGAAAGAGGTGGAAGGAGCTTCCCCCGAACTCTTAAGCCGTCACTAGGTTAATTGCTCTGAATACTCTGATTGCAATATTGGCGACGTGAGCGATCGAAAGCGTCCGCCCACCACAATTGGCCGAGTGCTAACTACGACGTCAGCAAAGGGTATCTCATCGACGGAAATAAGAGGAATGATAGAACTTCAATTTTGACGGTGTTGGCAATGTTGCTTTGAGAGCGCTGTGATTTCAGGCTTCCACTATGCCCATTACAAACACCATCGAACTTGTTGTTCACAAGGTAATGACGTCACGACAGGTAACCGAACGATGGCGACACCGAAACATCTTGCCGATAATAGTGGAACAAGCAACGCACGCTAATGCGCAGTATTTTCAGATCCGCCAGACGACGGCGTACGTTGGAAAAGGGTCTGTATGAAGTATTCATTGGTGGCCATAGCCGAGCCCGCGGCTGCTGAGCGTCTGCTGACGGCGAGCTTCCGCGGTTCTCTTGCAACATGCATCCAACACCATCAGGAATTCCGGTCTGAGAAGCCCATAAGTGTGAGATCAGTCTGAGCTTGCGCTGTAAACAGCACATTCAAATATGGCGTCCAGGGAATAACCCCTCGTCGAATATCTTTAAAGAAACGAACTATGTGTGCACATACACTGATCGTGTGCAAGCTACACATGAAATAAACCATTTCGTCGTTTACCCTGAGTCTGGTTTTTTTTTTTTTTTTTGAAGAGCTGAAGTAACAGAAAAAACAGACAGGTTTCAAACTCAGCTACAAGTTTATTTCAACAACTTCCTCTTATATAGTTCGTTCTCGTCGTCATCAATCAATCACATACGACTTGTCCTCTGCACCGTGACTTTACAGGTTCCACTCTATCACAAAAGAAGCGGACACTCCCAACGTTTCCAAGTGAAAAGGTTCTAGCAGAAGATATGCCTCACAAAGACTTCAAGCAACTCTTTTGTGTCCTCACAATAAACAGGACAACAGCCCACAACAACATCCCACTCAAAACTGGTCACCTCCAAAATTATAGAAAACAGACAATACACACCAATACACACCACAGACAATACACACCAAAAAAGCCCTTCAGGATGACTAAAAAAAAAAACACTTAAAACTGTAAAAATTGCTTGCAGCGGTTTCCTATTTGCATGGAAGGTTGACTAATGCAATTTCCCAACGATCTAATCCTAATTGTTTCTCTTACCACCCTTTTAACATCGTTGCTTTCCTTAACAACTACATCCGTTCCAGACCAATCCGTTGTGCAGTTTTTACACTCCTCCAGATGCTTAGCCAACTCCGAATTTGCTGCATTATTTTAAAAATAATGCTGCGAATTCGGAGTTGGCTAAGCATCTGGAGGAGTGTAAAAACTGCAATGCGGCAAATTCGGAGTTGGCTAAGCATCTGGAGGAGTGTAAAAACTGCACAACGGATTGGTCTGGAACGGATGTAGTTGTTAAGGAAAGCAGTGTTGTATGGAACGGCGTTCCAAGGAACGGCGTTCCTGGAACGCGTTCCTTTTAGGAGGAACGAAGGAACGCCGCCGTTCCATTTTGCATCGCTGGAACTGGAACGGGAACGCGTTACATTTTTACTGGAACGGAAAGAGTAACGGCGTTCCTTTTTAGTCCAGTGGGGTCATTTTTATTTTGTTTTTAACAGGGAAAGTATGAAAGTTCAAAAACAATATCATTACGAAGTGCAGGATCTATTTAACTTTTTGGCTACTAATCTTATGGATTATTTTGTGTGGTCCTCGCTTGCTAACAGTTTCGGGTGCAGGAGAGCTGGTGGGCATTGATATTTTTTTGAGTGCCAGAAACTGCGGTACAAAAAGCAAAACTTTTAGTCGTAGGAAAAGACAAAAAAAAAAAAAAAAAGGTTGTTTCAAACTCAGCTAATTTCTTTGGTTCCACGAATCCTCATACACCCAGAGATCTTATTCCGACTACAGCCATTTTTAATCTTCAATAACGAGACCTACAATTACAACAAGGTCACAGATTGCCAGATATCGGACTCGCGCTTGTATCCCGAACATTATTCACTTAAAAGATACACAAAAAATAATCCTTATTCCTTCTCTTGTCCCCCACCTTCAGACTGAACAACAAATCCAAGCTTCACATTGAAGTATTTGTAGCTTTCAAGACTGACTTTCCAAAAGCCCTACCCTCTCCTTTACTTGCTCGTCTAGCGGACAGCAACATCGAGAAGCAACTGTTGTTAAGTTCTAACATGGGACTCTGTTAAATTGAAGCGTGTGAGGTTGTTGTAAAACGCTCGTGCAATCTTGGGTAAAAGTACATTTGGCTCGTCTGAATTGTCCACTACAAACATGGACATGGTTAATAGCTGAGATTTTTAACATGAATATATCAACAAATGAAACTTTACTTCCGCGTGTTTTCTACTCCTGGTGCCATTCCATCACGACATACAAACTCGTATGTTGACTACTAATGGGATAGATAAAAAAAAAAAAAAACTCTGCTTGATATAACTAAATATGGTAATTAACAAAAAATACAAATGTAACGTATATGTAACGATGCGTTCCATTTTTTTAACTGTAACGGGAACGAGTTCCTTTTTTACATATAGAACTTGTAACGGGAACGCGTTCCAAAAATCAGAAGAAACGAGGAACGAGCTTTCGTTTATTTTTTTGAGCAACGTGTACAACACTGAAGGAAAGCAACGATGTTAAAAGGGTGGTAAGAGAAACAATTAGGATTAGATCGTTGGGAAATTGCATTAGTCAACCTTCCATGCAAATAGGGAACCGCTGCAAGCAATTTTTACAGTTTTAAATGTTTTTTTTTTTTTTAGTCATCCTGAAAGGCTTTTTTGGTGTGTATTGTCTGTGGTGTGTATTGGTGTGTCTTGTCTGTTTTCTATAATTTTGGAGGTGACCAGTTTTGAGTGGGATGTTGTTGTGGGCTGTTGTCCTGTTTATTGTGAGGACACAAAAGAGTTGCTTGAAGTCTTTGTGAGGCATATCTTCTGCTAGAACCTTTTCACTTGGAAACGTTGGGAGTGTCCGCTTCTTTTGTGATAGAGTGGAACCTGTAAAGTCACGGTGCAGAGGACAAGTCGTATGTGATTGATTGATGACGACGAGAACGAACTATATAAGAGGAAGTTGTTGAAATAAACTTGTAGCTGAGTTTGAGACCTGTCTGTTTTTTCTGTTACTTCTGCTCTTCAAAAAAAAAAAAAACCAGTCTCAGGGTAAACGACGAAATGGTTGACTTCCACCAGCTAGCCTGTACTTTGACTCTTTTCTCGTACATGAAATAAATTGTCTATATAACTGGTGAATGTAAGCATGTGTCATACGTGACTGTTCCAAGTTATTTGTTGTTGTGGCTGTTGCATTTTGGTCTGTTAAACACACAAAACAAATATGCGGGGCTTTGCAGTGAAATAATGGACAGAGGGAATATTACTTGTACTCACGCACAAAGGGCGGCGGAACACCGGCCAGTTCGATCTGTCGGCAATGCCCGAAGCCCAGAATGACCAAAAACGCCCAAAGGGCGACAGGCTTCGTCCCCATCATGGCATGCCGCATGACGACTAGCCCGAACGGAAACGCGAGATATCAGCTCGGGTGTCGCACATTTCTTCTTCTTTATTTCTGCCCTTGCCTCGTACAATGCTGTTAAAGATACTGGTGGGAGCGCGTGGCTTCACCTATTTCTTTGTGGCGATAGCCACTGGGAAAAGAAAAAAGAAGATCGCGTGGAGTAAAAGAGCCGGATCAGTTCGATCTTGGATTTCGTTT
>NW_024609846.1:122613842-122690718 GCF_016920785.2 Ixodes scapularis
CCAGATAAATCTTAATTAATTCCATCTTTACTTTACATTAGTAGTGCATTTCCAAAATGAGATGTTAACCAGTCCTAACCGAAGGTCACCCTATGAGAGGAAATCAAATTTTCCAAGGTGAAAGAGTAACTGTCATTGCATCCGCCACTTTATTCAGGGGGTGTGAGTGCATGCGTAGCTGTGTCTCCAGGCATAGCATACGGTAGTCGCACAAGCGATTATTACACGAGGCGAGCTTGAGCTGAGTAAGTTAGTTCATTGGCCTACAGGGCCACAACTGAGTCAGCACTAAACAAAAATATGGAAAGGTAACTACTCATACTCTGCTGCTGTTGCCATTTTTTGCAACTATGATGACGGTTTTGGTCAATTCCTGCCTTTTAAGCCTTTTTCAATTCCAGTCTTCGTAAAGTCGTAAAATAGGTGATAAATTTGTAGGGTGACTAGCTGGCAGCTAGACTAAGCTTTAACAAAGTCAAGATGCGCAGGGTCTTAAATGCACTGTTTTGAGAACCACATACAATATTAAAATTACTGAGTGGATGCTGATGGGCGAAGAGGATCCATCAAAACGATTGCTGACACCCCACACGTGCATGCACTTGCTGCACTGAGAAAATCGAGATTGCGCCAAAATGCAATCCCGTCGTGCCTCGCTCCGGCTAGGCCGGCAAGGTGCTGGAGCAGATGACGAAAGTTTGTCTGCTACGATGTGTCGCGGAACTGAAAGGAAAAAAAGTAGATTTTCTGATAGAAATTGCGTCCCGCGGGCAACGGAATCAAACGCGAGCTTGAACTGTGAGCGTCTCCTATTTCATGAAGGAAGCAGTTGACAAACCGTGCTTTATTTGGAGGTTTTAAGTCGCTCTGTTGCCGTAAAAACGCTGAAATATACCAGTGTGTAAAGAAATGCTCAGAACAAATGCATCAGTGGCCCCCGAGATGTTTATCACCAATGTGTGCGGGTGAAAAATTGAAGATTTGTCGACAAAACTGCCCCAGCAGAAACTTTGACTGCCCAATAAGCATCAGAGAAAGCTAAACTTAGTGATTTTACCCGAGGCTTGGGCAACATCATCATGTTTAACATTTACCTACTTCAGCTAACTTGCCCCGTCATATTTTGTTCGAGAAAGCTCTCGTTCTTGACGCCCTCACCAAAGCTAATATCTGATCCACCTGTAATGACGATCGAAATTGAAAAGTTTTGCTAGGTATTCCAGCAGACTAGTTTTAAGGCGTACCCTTTCAGTGGTCCACGCATAATGCCATACTCAAATGGATCAAGCTTCTGCTCGGACAGCATCATCCATTTTCTTCAGTGTAAACGGTTATGAGAATTGAAAGATCGCAACCAGCTGCTTTGTAAACAGCTGGTTGCGGAAATTTACGCCGTCTGTAACTATCCCTATGACAGCCGAGTTGCTTGAAGTCGTCGCAACTATAAACTACAGGCTGCAGCGACCAACGTTTGTAGATAAACGTTGGTAGCGACTGTACTCTCGCATTGCCACCCAACACTCCGAACAGCAAGGCGCCAGTTTCGGTTTGAGGTCGGTATTCTTTCTACAACATAGATGGCGGCAGCATCAGTCTTCCGCACTTGGTGCATTTGGCGAATTCGTTTGAGTCCAGTTCTCCGTGCAACACTCTGCGAGTGCGATGCATTCTGGGAGAGAACTCGAACGGTGCCAGTGCGTGTGAAACGAACTCGCTATAAAATACCACTACCAGACGCATCGTCTGCTAACATGAGGGAATAATAATGAGTATGTTTGCTACTAGGTAGGTATCATTCTCTGACAGAAACAAAACGACGAACAGACTGGCAAGTCATCGGCGAACAGAGCCAAAAAGGGACAATCGTCTGCTACGAATTGTGTGCTGCGCAGAGTGAGATCAAAAACTAATTGAAATATGGAACATCGGCTATTTTACGGATGCGATTGTCCTGTGCTTCGTTTGGCTATGCTGATTTGTTTTCTGGCTGTGTGTAACTTGACACCCACTGGTGCTAAAACAAGAGCTTGGGACAAGCACCCACCTTACCACGATATCAATCTCACTATCCGAAAGAGTATTGGATTTAATTACCGAGTGCCTTTTCCATTGACAAGAAGGCCCCAACATTTTCTAAGAACTCCAGTAGGGTTTTGTTATTGCATCTTTATACTTGCAACTCATTCACTTTGCCAATTTCGTTTTTCTAGCCTGGCTCAGCTGGCAAGCTGAGCGGCGAGTCTGAAACTGTACCAATATTGTTTCCGGTCAGACTGTCCATTATTATTTATTGTTCTTCCCTGCTATTGTGATATGTCTGCACTGTAGTCATGACAGGGGCTTGAATGGTGGCTCCTACTTTCTACACATGGGTTCAAGGAAACATTTTGTAAGTGATGAGGTGCCCACAATCATGGGCGTCAGCAAAGTGGCGGAAAAGGGGGGGGGGGGATTATTCTGAAGGGGTGTAGCTTTCAAACCTATAACTTTGAAAGAAAACGAGGTTTACCCCCTCCCCCTCCTGCAAAACGTACTGCAGATGCCCATGCCCGCAATCTAGGCCAACGGTTCTGAAAAGAGGGTTTGTGGAACCTCTCTGTAAAGGCATTTTAGGAGTCCGCAAAACTCTGCCGGCAATAATTTTTTTTTTAAATATGATTTGGGGCATTGAGTTGAGCCCAGTCCGGCCATGGCACATTCACAGCTCCGGGAGAAAAAGGAATCTACAGAAGAATACCTCTTTTCATTCTTCCCCCTTTTTATTCTTGGTAAACACGTTTGCAGTCCACCGCCCCCTTCCCCTTTTTTTACACTGCCTGGCGTGTCCCATCACTTCTGCCAGTCCAAAAAGGGTTTGCTTGCCACGATTGGCGGTTTCCTTCTTCTCTCTATAGCATCCTTTCTGCTAAAGTGGAAAGAATGTAGACGGAGCTTCTTCCCCTCACCGTACCGTCTTAACCTGCAACATACTGTACTCTCGGGAACAAGATAATAGCCTTGTATCTTTTCTGCCGCCACAAATGCTGTGCTTAGCATGTTTTTGGCAGAGGCTTTTGCTGCCACCACATGCCACGCTATGAAGTGGAGTTCCACGGTGTGTGCGTGCCACATGTCGCATAAAGCAGTGCACTTTCAAGCTGCGTGGATGCAATGACGGCAGAAAAAACACCAGCAGAGCGGACAATACAGAGCATGTTATTAACAGCACTGGTTAATTCCCAATAAATCACAATCTGAATCATTACTGTAAAACCATTTATTTTTGCAAATCGGTCACAGAGGACATAATCGCGGCCACTAAATTTTGCGAATTCCAGACGCATGCATTCAAACTCTTAAAGAGATTATAAAAGCAATTTCGAAATTTTATTTGACGTCTAAAATGGGCGTCGGGCTCATCTCAGACACTGTTGACCAAGTTCCAGCCCGAACAGAAGTTTGTGTGCCGCACCAATCAATTAAACAGTTGTGGTAATATTTACGCGGGGACAATGCCTGAGACCCCCCCCCCCCCCCCCCCAAGACGGCGGCAGAAAGGTGAACTAAAGTGCGCCGTCAAAGCGTGACGACAACGGGCTCCTCGTCAGGCTATTGCTTCAAATGGTCTAAACGAATGATGCACTCTTGGTTTAGAATTCGGTAGTGAGATGGCATACAAAAAAAGTAATGTGAATGTTGGATAATTTTTTTAAAGCTCTAGTTCGGAATTAATAGGTTTCATAGCGTGTGTAGGAATAGGTTCCATAGCATGTGTAGCGTGTGGGATGACAAGGAAGAAGACTTGTGGAAATAAATGACAGCTGTATGCTGTGCTGGTTTTGAGACGGTGGTGTGTATGTTCCTTTTTGTTTCCTTGTCTCAAGGAAACAAAATTTTGACAGCAAATTTTGAACCCTGCTAGTGCACACCTTTCTGATCCAAAACTGACTTCGAGACCCAGTAGGTTTCAAAGCCGGTTTCAAATAACAAAAACCAACGCAAAAGTCAACTTCGAAACCTGGGATGTTTTGAAGTGATTTTTGGCGTTAGTTCCCGAAAAGATATTGCCGCCCGCAGAGCCGAGAAGGCAACGCTTGGTCACAGTCTTCTAGAAGATTCCCGGTCATTCTCGCAGCAGACGTAACTTTCCTTCTGCTTGGAGTCGTCCCCGAAAATTGTGCCGAAGGAGAGGTCTGCGGGCAGGGAGCGATCTGGGTCGGGGACGTTCCCTGGGGCCGCTGCTCGGCGCTCCTGCTCGCTGAGGAATCCACACCTGTTGGGCATCGGCTTTCCCCAGGAGAGGGCGATGTGGCCCAGCAAGAGGTTGGTGCACAGGCGCACGGCCATGGGCAGCCAGTGGATGCCGTCGTCCGCCCGCAGGTCCAGCAGCAGCCTCAGGTGGAAGTGCAGGTCCAGCGTGTCCACCATGAAGCGGTCCGCCACCCCGCGACAGAAGAGGTTGGCCTCCAGGACATGAAACCGGAGCGAGTACTTGAGGAACTCGAGCTGTGGGATGAGGAAGCCTCCCCGCACGTCCTGGGACAGTGGCGGTGCTGTGAGCCACACGAGCAGGCAGGAAGGTGGCAGGGCTTCTCGCAGGGCCCCAAATAGACTCTCCAGGTTCGCCTTGTACTGCTGCACCCCGTCGGGACCCCACCGAGTGATGTCCCAGAGGCAGGAGCTAATGGCCACCACGTCTGGAGCGTCGTCGGCCAGCCTCGCCAGGATGCTGCGGACGTAGTCGCTCCACACACGCGTCAGGAAGAAGAAGCTGATGCTCCCATTGCGGGTGCGGAAGAGCCGCTCTTCGCGGTAATCCCGCCCGTTGTGTTGCTTGCCGTGGCAGACGAGCACGTCCCCCATGTGGCTCTCCTCCATTTTGCAGCGGAGACGCTTGTTAGACACCAGCTGGTCCACCTGCCACAGGCATACCAGGTCCTTGTACATGGCCCGCACGTTCGAACAGCCGAGCAGAGCGACCTTTTTGTTGGCCAACAGCTCCCTCATGTCGGCCTTGAGGAAGACGTCGGGCATCGTTAGTAGTTCCCCAACGCTCGGGTGGCGTCGTCTCTCGATTCCGTAGCCTGGACGTTCTTCGCGCGGACTCTCAGCTATGTGCGCGTCTCAAAACTACTTTCGTTTGTTCGTTGCGAATCGGTTGACGTTTGAACTACCCGCTAGGACTAACAAAACGTGCTGCGTCGCGCGTCTTCTTTTTTCCCTAACCTCGAATCCGGCGCGCCAATCACGAATGCCGCCCGCAGAGCCGAGAAGGCAACGCTTGGTCACAGTCTTCTAGAAGATTCCCGGTCATTCTCGCAGCAGACGTAACTTTCCTTCTGCTTTGTTATTCTCGAAAGTGCCAGTTCATCCTCGCCCCGAGCGCGCGACGCTCGAACCTTCTTTGCCGAACTTTCGAGATAGTGACGCAGGGTAGATAAGCGGCTCCCGCGACCTTGTCGAGTCAGTCCCAGTTTCGCTAGCGCTCTGTAGTGCCGCCGAACCGCCGCCCGCTTTTCTGCTACCTCGACGCTCTTTCGTTATTTATTTTTGGTTGGCACAAGTTCGCCCATTAAATCTTTATTTTCAGTTCACTGTTCGGCTTTTCGTCACCTTCATTCGTGACATTTCTGGTGGAGGTGCGGGGTACGCATGTCCCTGCAGCGTACTCCTCCAAGGGCCCGCAGTGCAAGTCCGACACCAAGCCCACGAAGACCCAACGAAGACACAAGCAAGACCCGATCAAGTCGCCGCAACCAAGAGCTACCCCCGGAACTCGGATTTCTGCCAACCAAGATCAAGCAACCAACGAGGTCAACAATGGACCTCCAGTCGTCGCAGACCTCGAACACCGCCGCACAACGGCATACCACCCGCAGACCAACGGGCTGACGGAGCGACTAAACAAGACCATCGCCGACATGATCTCGATTTGGTGCACGGCAGAAAGGTGACGACGATGCTCGACGCCGTGCTGCCTCACGACCCGACGAACGACGGCACCGACGAACGACGGCACCGACGAACGACGGCACCGACGACGCCCAGTTGGTCACCCAATGAGCAGAAGTACGCCAGCTAGCCCGTCTTCGAATAAAGGACCAGCAACGTGTGGACGCTGGCCGGTACAACCTTCGCCGCCGCGACGTGGAGTTCCAGCCCGGAGACAGGGTATGGGTGTGGACGCCCATTCGCCGCCGCGGCTTCAGCGAGAAACTGTTAAAACGCTACTTCGGACCCTACAAGGTCATCCGCCGCCTTGGGGACTTGAACTACGAGGTGCTCCCCGACGGAACTCGCCCATCAGGACGCCGCCAGCCACGACCCGAAGTCGTCCACGTAGTTCGACTCAAGCCGTTCTACGCGCGTTAGGATTGTGAAACTGCATGTTTGTTTTGTTTCGCCGTAATTGTTTTAGCCATTTCCGTTTTCCTTTCGTTTTGCATCGTGGCGATGCACTTTTAAAGGGGGGGGGGGGTAATGCCGCCCGCAGAGCCGAGAAGGCAACGCTTGGTCACAGTCTTCTAGAAGATTCCCGGTCATTCTCGCAGCAGACGTAACTTTCCTTCTGCTTTGTTATTCTCGAAAGTGCCAGTTCATCCTCGCCCCGAGCGCGCGACGCTCGAACCTTCTTTGCCGAACTTTCGAGATAGTGACGCAGGGTAGATAAGCGGCTCCCGCGACCTTGTCGAGTCAGTCCCAGTTTCGCTAGCGCTCTGTAGTGCCGCCGAACCGCCGCCCGCTTTTCTGCTACCTCGACGCTCTTTCGTTATTGATTTTTGGTTGGCACAAGTTCGCCCATTAAATCTTTATTTTCAGTTCACTGTTCGGCTTTTCGTCACCTTCATTCGTGACAATATGTCATCAGTTTGGTGGCCGGGAGCTAAAAGCATTTCATGCTTAAAATCATACTCATCAGTGCGGCCTTTATTGTTCTCTGACTGAATCAATTCTGCTTTTATATGCAGGAGGGAACCATTTGGCTTTTCGAAGGCTTTACTGTGGTCATGGCGGCCTACTGGCTTTTCGGCTTCGCCCATGGCCAGAAGACGTACAGTCGGGGACAAAAGTCTCCAGGACGTGCGAGCTGCGGCTGAAACGCATCGCTCTGCCATCTGCCGGCGGGTGGCCTGGTTTCGAGATCACACAAAAGCGCATGCGCGTCCTACTCTGCCTGCAAACATGTCTGTTTTTCCTCTCTTCTGCGGCACAGTGCGTAACTCGGAATCGGGCGCGTGGTACCGCCTCGGAGATGGCGCTGGCGGCTGACGAGCCTCTGCTACACATTCCGAAACTCGAGATACCGTCTGGGGCAATTCGCCGCATTTCGCCGTGTCAGCGCACCTTGCTTTATAACCAATTGAGCTTATCGCTCAGTTGAGATGCCGTGACTTTTTGCTTGATATGTGCCGTGTCAGTAAGCGCTATCTCCGAGGCGGTACCACGCGCCCGATTCCGAGTTAGGCGCCGCGCCGCAGAAGAGCGGGAAAGCGCACATGTTGGCAGGCACAGTAGGACGCGCATGCGCTTTTCTGTGATCTCGAAACCAGGCGACCCACCGGCAGATGGCAGAGCGATGCGTTTCAGTCGCAGCTCGCGTGTCCTGGAGACTTTTGTCCCCGACTGTACAATACGAGCTGCCTTCTTGAGAGGCTTTGTCTTATTCTAATCTGCTCACAGCTACGGCCAGTCGCAATCAAGGTGATTAATACAATCAAGAAAACACCTGTAGCCTGATTGCTGATCACATAGTGCAATCGCCAAAGTCTGTGAAACTCCTGCCAGGATTGTTCCGATTTTCGAAATCATTAAAGACTTTGTTTGTTTTTCTTGAGATGGCAGCTGCAAGTTGTGTGGCTCACATACCTAAGTATGCTTCAATTCATGACCAGCTTTATTCGTTTATATTCATCACATTTCTCTAGTCCTCCGTGTTGTTTCCTAGTCATCAAACTATTAGACACCTGTATGGAGTAGTTGCATTTTGTTTTTACGTTTTTATCAAAACGGTTTGTGTCACCCTGTCTGGAATTCATCACCCTTAATACGAAATGTCAAATTAATCTCACGTTGAGATACTTTTTTAAAAGTGGAGATGACCGGCATTAAATATTGTGTTTCTTTATCACTCCTGTTCATACTTTGTATATTACTTCAGTCAAAAGACACCACCAGTGTTCAATACGCCCCGTCCGAGCACAAGCTTTTCAGCCTGGATAAGGTGAGCGTGAGTGAGCACGTACTAAGCAGTACCGAAGGTAATGAGCGTGCACTGCTGCATTTTCAAAGTTTCAGAAATGCTCTTTTTTAGAAAAAAATAAAAGCCAGGCATTGTTGTGGTATATTCATAACATTGTGGATTTCTTGAAGAATGCGGGCATTCTGAAGGTGTTGCCGAAGGCTTGCCAGGGTGACAGCGCGGTCGAAGGCGACAAGTGCGAGCTAGTACACGCTCTATCGCAAGCTCTTGTTCTGCGAAAGCGCTTCGCAAAGTCGCTCTTGCATGCCTGTAGCCTTTGCTGCCCTACAGTGGTAATGGTAGGCAACTCCGGCTGACACAAGAAATCATCCCATCGCTGCCACACTCCGTTTCCCTTTAAAGGGCTGGTGAACCGAAATTTGGATTTCAGAAAACGATGCAGAAGCCGTAGGCGGGACGCTACAATCCCTAAAACACTACTCGTAGTCTCAAGGCGATATCTCGAATGGACGGCCGTAGTTTTGGAGAAAGAGGTTGAGATTGAACGAGGCCGATGAGGCGCGTGACGTCGAGATATCTCGTTTTCTCCTCTCTCTGCTTCGCCCCCTCAAGGCGGCGAGGCGGAGAAGACGCGAGGTCGTTCCCTCTCCTTCTCGGAGAAACAAGACAAACAAATCTGTCAAATGCGCCTCCTTTTTTTTAAAAATAAGGTCATCCATTCGAAATATCGCTGTATGAGTGATGTTTTAGTGTTTGTAGCATCTTGTTACACGCTTTTGCCGCCGTGTTTTATGGAATCCAGATTTCGGTTCAACATCCCTTTAAGTGCAAGTGAAACTGAAATGCCAAGAATGAGCACGTTGTCCTGAACGACAGTTGCACTGCACAAGCGCGCATGCTTAGCAACATTCAAAGCATGGAGCTTGCTCTTAAAGCCTCTGCATCAGGCTTCCTGTTGCAGCTCGTGGTACCGAAGCAAGCTTTTGGGCAGACACTTTTTTATAAGCAGGAACTTCACCTGGCATCGCAGAGCTCCGACCGGTACTCGGAGTACTTAGTTGCGGTACTTTAGATAAAACAGAAGGGCAACAGGTGAAGTAGAAACTTCACCTGCACCGCAGTATTCCGACCGGTACTCGGAGTACTTACTTGCGGTATTTTAGATAAAACAGAAGGGCATTGAGCAGTGCAAACTATGATTATTGTCAGGTAAGAAGTATTCAGTTGCAGTAATTGTTTTGCTTTACATACAAAAAGGCTGGAGTATGCTTAAATGCTGGGCTAGCAACCAATTGCTACCAGGGGCCCTATGCTACACGACGGGACTAAGCGGAATGAAGGGACCGGGAGCCATCCAGCGACCTGGATGCAAAGATGGGTTCAGCTTCCACGGGATTGGTGCCACCTGGATCTTGTCCCAAAGGGCCAGCAGCAGCTGGATAGCCTCGCATTGCGATGCGGGGATGGGGATGCCGAGCGAGCTCGGGGCATGCCGCCCACTCAGTGTGAGGGCCAGGTGCTCCCACTGACTGGCTAGGTGCATGTTGATGAGTTCCTGGAAGGTGTTGTTTACACTTAGCCGCCGGAGCTTGGCGTTCGACGCGTGCGGCGGCACCCCCAGTGCCAGCTAGTACCCCTTGCGAATAATCACGTCCATCTTGCCCTTACCTCTCGACAGCAGGTTGAGATACGGATTTGCGCAGGCGATGTGGCTCACGACGAGTGGTTGGGTCAGCCGGATCAGGTCCGACTCCTCGAGCCCGTGTCTGTGACTCGTTATCCTTCTCACCATGCGCATGACTTGCGTGGTTGTCTTGACGAGTCGGTCGACCGTGTACTTGGCTCCGCCGTCCCGCTGGAGGTGAAGGCCCCAGGATCCGAACCCGCTTCACCACCGGCACGGGGGTACCATCCTTTAACGTGAGGCGGATGTCCGCCTTCTTCTTCTTCGGGAATTGGCTTGCCCGCGCGGAGGAGCAACAGCTGAGACTTATCGGGGGCGCGCTGGAGGTTGCCGGCCTCGAGGTAGTTCTGCACCGTCTCAATGACTTCTTCGAGGAAGTCTTGCCTCCCGCTGTCCGATCCCGACGTAGCCCAAATCGTCAGGTCGTCCACGTAGAGTGGCATAGAGTGTATGCTTCATCCGGGGAATCCGTTCCAGTAGAGGAGGCGGCTTGCACATCGCCAGGTAACAAGGTGGGTGACAGGACTGAGCCTTGCCGGTTGCCCTTGCTCGGTATCGGGATGGTGCTTGTGCGGATGGACTCGATTCCGATGGTGGCCATCCAGTTGCTCAGGAAGTCCCGCACATAATCATACATCTGGGTCCCGCACCCAGTTGAGGCCAAGTTCTCGAACACCAGCGTGTGACTGACGTTGTCAAAGGCGCCCTTTATATCCAGGGCCAGGACCGCCCGTGTTGTCGTACAGGAGATTCTGTCAAGGATATCCTCCTTGATCTGAAGCAGGACATCCTGCGTGGAGGTGTGACCAGAACCCGAAAATGGTGTTCATGGTGGCATTGAGTTCATGCAGGATGGTCCCCTCAAATATCGCTGTAAACAGCTCCTCAGGGCATGGGCATTTAAAAAACTGAAATGGAGTGTCCAGGTCTGTGACGCTCGGCGGTATACCTGATAACCTCTATTTCTTTTGGATCCTTTTCAAGGGAGTATATTTTCCACTTCGGGGCACTTTTCTTGTTTCTGGCACTTACTACTGCAGGAACTGTTTCACCCTCACTTTCTTCTTTGCTTTCACAGCACTCATTTGATGTTAATGTGGAAGGGAATTGGCCGGATTCCACTCTTCGTTTCTACGTAAAATGTGCTGGCGTCCAATACCTGCCACAAAAGTGTGTAAACATATGATGCCAACATTTCTTTTTTATTTATTCTTTTATTTCCAATGAGCAACTTTATATTATGCCAAAACTCTCCCTAAGTGCACACTGCATTTCACAGCGCGCTAAACTCTGCCAGAAAAATCGGCACCTGCACGCAAAGGGGCGTCGTTTCCTCAGCAGTGTATTTTGCCTTGTGAAATTTTAAGGCGCTCCTTTCTTTTGCAGCTAGAACATCCTTAAAAATACTAAAAATGCGTTCGCCACGGACGACCGAGTCTTCCGCCGGCAAACGCTGTCGTTTGCATACGATACGCCTTGAAATTTTCACCCCATGGTCGATCAGGCGCCGATTTTTCCAGTTACTTTCCCATACCTTGAGCCACCCAAAAACACCGCGCGCGCCCGTAAATTAAAAAAAAAAGAAAAGAATGAAACGGCATTGAGTGTTTTGTTTACTTACCGACTTTGTGCGTGGACCGCGCCACGTTGCGCTGCCTGATGCACCCGCGTTTTGGAACTAATTCAGTTGACAGTTCCCTCCGAAGATGAAGCCACTAAAGCCACGGCGGTAATCGGACTCGTAGGCTGTTCCCTTTCGAACGGGCGGAAGAAGACTACGAAGAATTCGGCAGCGAACGGGCGGAAACTCGATTACGTACAGCTTCAGTAGTCGACGCTTTGTTTTCTCGATTGCGTTCGCGGCGTTCACCGTGGACTCGCGCACTCGGCCGTAGCCGAACGGCCGAACCAGCTGGACGGCTGCCGGCGCGCGTACCGACAGCGTCGCCATAGCAACCACGCCGCGAGTGTGGTTGCCAGACAGAATTCACACGATTTTTTTTTCTCATCACTCACGTTGAGTTACTAGAAGTTAGGCGCGTATCATTATAATACATTATGCTGTAGGAAGTTATTAAGGGATATGTGCACCTACCTAAGACAAATGCAGAAAAAATATTATTGAAAAATAAAATTGGCGTAATCTTTTCATATCTTGATTAAGACTAGCGTGGTCACTGGGCTAACTGATGCGCGAAATAGGAGGGCATATATACCGCTCGGGGCACTAGTTGGCTTGTATAAGTAGGACTTTCGGCAGCCGCTGAACAACGCCGGAGTCATCCAGGACGTGGGAACCATAGGTGCGTACCAAATGTCGCACGTGTGGCTCCTCAACATGCGGTCGGACGAGGCGAAAAAGAAGCTTCTCGAAGCCGGGCAGCTCATCATTAAGGAGAAGACGTGCCTTGTCATCGACCCCGTAAGGCACGAGCTTCGCGTGAAACTGCACTGGGTGTCTTTCGACGTTACCAGTGACGCCATACGCCGAGCTTTTGCGGAGTTTGGCGTCGTGAAGGAGGTGACCAGCGAAAAGTGGAGGGTCCCGGGCTTCGAGCACGCCGAGTCGACGACCCGTCTCGTCCGCTTGGTGCTGCGCGATGGTGTCACGCTAGACCGCATCCCGCACCAGCTACGCCTCGGCGGCGGCAATGTTCTCGTGGTAGTCCCCGGCCGCCCGCCGATCTGTCTCAGATGCTACACCACGGGGCATATCCGGAAGGACTGCCGAGTCCCCAGGTGCAGCGAATGCCGTGCCTTCGGGCACGTGCAGGCCGATTGCACCCGGTCGTACGCTCGGGCAGTTGGAAAAGGCACCGACGGAGGAGACAACAACGAGCTCCTCATGGACGAGGAAGAAGCGGAACGTGCCGCGGCCTCGGAGGCCACAGAGGTCAAGGCCGAAGTTCCGAGAAAAGCCGTTGCTGTTGCTGTGGAGAGTCGCGAGCCCGAGGAGCTCCCGAAACGGGCGTCCTCCGTTTCGGCTGCCCAACAGGAGCCGGTGACCAAGGCCATCGTCAAGGTCGGGGACCCCGTTCCCGCACGAGGAGAGGACGGCCCTCCCTCGGAGAAGGACCAGATGGACTTTGACGTGGCGGCGGCAAAGCGTCGACATGACGAGGTCAGCGGCGCATCGCAGGAGCAGCAGCTCAGCCAGCTGGACAAGCAGTGGAAGACCGTCGGTGGGAGGGGGAAACGTGTCGCTAGCAAAGCCCGTTCGTCGTCGCTTAAAGGAGGACCAGCAGAAATATTCTTCCGCCTGGCGGAAAGTCCTCCTCGCCCTCTTTCTTCCTTTTATTGTAGCACGACGAGGCGAGGGGAAAGGTCCCCTTTTGCGCCGGCTTCTTCTGAGAGGATAAGCCGAGAAAATCCCCATTCTGAGCGACGGGCGATGGGTGCGGCAGCAGCGACCTCGTGACTTACAGGTAGCTCCATCTCCTATCGCGTAATCTGCCCCATTTTTTGGCGCTCACCAAGCCTAGCCCCTCGGGTGTAGGTTTTACGGGGCTGCAAGGCTCTGCCCGCGCAATCACCGAATTTCAGCTGTCGAAGGTCTTTGGTTTAGCCCGTGGCAAAGTAGACGCATACTTGAGAGCTGCGATTCATAACCGCACCCATTGAAGGAACGTTTCATAGATATTTTCGGTTGATCAAGGAGCTCAAATCACATGCGCGAGATGTGGTGACTTGAATATGTAAGTATGACTTACATCTTCACAAAATATTCCATCGTCAAAAAAAAAAAAACGATTGATCACGCTGAAATTTGCCTCAAACTAGGATCGATGGAAAAGAAAACGATGTAAAAAAATGGCTTGCTCTTTATGTTTATACAGCCTTGATGGAGATGCGCCTCAACGGGTAATCGGTCTCTTAGCTGTAGATGAGAAATTTGGCCAGTGCGGTACAACCGCTAACCTAGGGTTTTTAACGTGCATCACGCAGTAGTGATCACACGAACGCGTGCCGGTACGAAACTCATCCAGATCGAAACGGGCGGGGGCGGCGGGGATCGAACCCAGGAGGTTCCCAGCGCAAGCTTTCGCTCCACGCTCCGAGCTGAGACGCGTTAGCCCACTCGGCCACTTCCTCCCTTGAAAACGATGTACCAGGCGCGGGCACCTTTTATACTTCGTTTCAGCTTCGGTCCGAGCGCGGCCGATGTTACGAGCAAAAGGGCCAATCAAACAGCGTAAAGAGCGCAACGTCATGGCGTGCTCTCTGCGCTTGATAGGACTAGCCGGCGGAGGAGCACGCACAGAGAGACGGCGAATACCGGCTGGTCCTATCAACTGCAGAGAGCACGCCATGACGTTGTGCCTCTTTTGCTGTTTGATTGACCCTTTGAATCATAACATCGGCCGCGCTCGGACCGAAGCTGAAACGAAGTATAGAAGGTCTATGTTTTCTAGCAGCGAGCACAAATTATTGGAGAACTTTAGCAGACTATGTTTTCAGGCCACGCTATATTTAGCGGGAGCTCGCGCTGCCACTTCGATGCATTCTCTGAAGCGCGCGCCTGAAGTGGCAGCGGGCCTTTGAAAACGATTTACTAAAATGCCCTGTTGTGTGCCTAACTCGCAGAACATGATGGCCAGCAAAATTGTATGAAATTCATATTTACACATTCCCAACAACCACCTGACGTGAGAGGGCATCAAGGGTGCATGTCAATTTTAGAAAGTTTTAGTGGGTCGCTTTTAGCCGCTTCGATAACCGTACGGTCCGTACCCCACAACGAAATGTAAGCTAGACTCGCTGTTTACATTCTTCATCGAGTGCGGCTATGGAGCGGAAAAGACAACATTAAAACCCTTTTTGGCGAGTCTAGCGTGTCGTGTTATGGTTCAACGTTGCTTGTATTGGTACGATAGCACGGGCCGCCACTTCGAAGTATTTGTGGTGTCTCAAAGAAACTAAAGCAAAAGCAGACAATTTTTTTTAACGTGACACAGAATTGTATTTAATATTGTAAAAAACTTTTAGGTACCCTACGCCACGCAGTTAGCACAAACAAACTACCGCCGGTGTTTCCCACTTTTTTTTCTTCTTAGAAGTGAATGATGTTTAGGAAACTGTTAATGCGAGTATCCAACCTAAGCGGTAGATTTTAGTGCGAGTCGATACATTGCTGGGGAAAATAGCAAAAAGCGCCGATGTCGTGTTTGCGCTAACAGTGTCGCGTAATGTACGCATACCGCTGCACAATCAACGCTAACGGAGTGAATCAGTAAATTTGGTGGCCCCCCAAAAAAGTGGTGTTATATTGCTTTGTTTTTATGGTTGAAAGGTTGTTATTTTTATACAAGCAATTCGGTAAAGAGTGCTTCCATTGGGCACCAACTTACGAGGCATCAATTTGTTCTTATACACTAAATTCTGCATGGGCCTTGCTTAAAAATGTCAATATTGCGTTCGTTGTAGATGTTTCACGTACAGTAAGAAGACCAGTTCATTGCTCAAACATTTAAACTAGGCCTTTCTTACGCCAAATAGACATTTTGCGAGTACACTCTATTACGGGTGGTTCATAAAATAATCTACGTTGTTTGTTTGGAGGAAAAGAAGCAGTGGTGAGGGGAGGCGGACTTGAATACAAAAGATGACTCTAGGGAACCTCGAACTCTGTAAATATTGCGCACACCCTATAATTCTGAGTTAATTACATCACGTTTGCTTTGTCTGTTTCAGAATTTGTTAACAGTCCCGCTAAAGGCCGAGATGAGCGACAAGTCAGATTCCCCTGTTTACTTGAGCAAGAAGCGTATGCGAGATGGGGGAGGGGACTGAAAAAGCATACGAGTGTAACCGTAGCAATCTCCGACCAAGCCTGAACAACACTTTTTCTGAAACCGCGGAGCTGATGCTTTCGACGACTTGATAAAGCAAGCCAAAGCCGTTAATAAGTGTGACTCGTTGTCAGCTGTGATAATCAAGGCGCTGCGACGATTCCTTGAAACCTATCATCTATTAAAACAAATTGTGCAATAAATCCATTGCCATATTATGCTTGCGATGATCTTGTAGCGGTATGCGTGCATTACGTGGCACTGTTAGCCCGAACGCGACATCGGCGTTTTTTACTATTTCTGCCAGCAACAGGTATTTTCTAGCACTGAGCTCTGCCATTTAGGCTGGATAGTTCCATATCAGTTTTCTAAACATCATTCACTTTTAAGAAAACAAAATTAGAAAGACCGGCGATAGTTTGTCCGTGCTAACTGTGTGGCAGTATACCTAATATGTCTTTGCAATGACAAATTACAAACGCGTTTCATGTCAAAAAAAGATCGGCTACATTTTTTTTTTTTTGAATGCTTCAAAACTACTTCAAAGGGGCAGCATGTGCTATAGCACCTATTTGAGCAACGTTGAATTATAACACGACACGCTTCGATAGCCGCACTCAATAAAGAATGCTCTCAGAAAGGTTATAGATTATATATTGCTGTAGGGTACGGTTATCCAAGAGCTAAAGACAATCCACTAAAACTTCTTAGTATCGACACACACCGTTGCTGCCTTCTCACCTCATGTGGTTGTTGGGATGCGTAATAAATGTCATCTACATTCGTTGGCCATCATGTAGTGTGAGATACGTACACAATAATTTGTGCTCGCTGCTAGAAAACAGAGACCTTCTACAAGATGCCCGCGCCCCGGTATATCGTTTTCTTTTCCTTCGATCCCAATCTGAGGCAGGTTTGAGCGTGATAAGCCGTTTTTTTTTTTTTTGAGTAAAGCTATACGCACTCCGGAGTGCGCTTCGCGCGGAAATGGCTATACGCACCCCTCCGAGAGATCATGCCGCTCGGGCCACCCTTTTCGAACGGCGCGTGAATCACTGGGGCGCTCGTTAACACAGCCCCCCGCCTGCGTTCACGCCGCTTCGCGGCGACAGTATCGGCTGCTAATTACAAAGCGTAACCAGTACACGCCGCTTCGCGGCGTCCAGCCGGCAATCCAAGCCCCGCTGTCCCCGATCGCACCTCCGGAAAGGGAGTCCGCTACCATTTAGTTCTGCGAAGTTTCTCGACAACATTCGATTTTTTTTTTTTTTTACTGTTCATCGCAAAAAAGGAAATATCGTAAATATCGCCAAATGCCTCGACAAAACAAATTGTTTGAGCAAAAAAAAAAAAAAAAAAGTTGGCCCACCGCGAATCGAATCCCCGACCACTTGCGTATGAAACGGACATCCTAACCCCTATGCCATGGCACCGCTTAGGAATCTCGTTGTGTCCACTTTTTTTATACGAGAAAAGCGGAGTGCGTATAGCCATTTCCGTCCGAAGCGCACTCCGGGGTGCGTATAGCTTTACTCTTTTTTTTTAATGTGGAATGTTTTGTGAAGATGTAAGTCATCCTTACACATTCAAGTCACCACACCTCGCGCATGTGTTTTGAGCTCCTTGATCAACCGAAAATATCTATGAAACGTTCTTCAATGGGTGCGGGGATGCATCGCAGCTCCCAAGTATGCGTTTATTTTGCCACGGGCTAAACTAAAGACCTTCGACAGCTCAAATTCGGTGACTGCGAGGGCGCAGCCTTGCAGCTCCGTGAAACCTACACCCGAGGTGCTAGGCATGGCGAGAGCCAAAAAATAAAGCAGATTACATGATAGGAACTGAAGATACCCGTTAGTCACGAGGTCGCTGCTGCCGCACCTAGAGTAACTGTATAGGCTCTGCTTGCAGAGCCAGAGTATCGCGTTCCTTTTCCTTTCGCCGCCATCTCCGCATTGGCGGAGGAGTGGTCACGTGGGCAGAACTGGATCCGACCTTCGTGCGGGAAAGCGGCCCTCAAGAGCGCCGCGTTTCGGGGGCAACATATTTTCCGCTTTGCGTTCGCAAAATATAGATCCTAGTCCAAAATCGAACGAACCGAAAGCTTCCTAAGTCATTGAACATTATGTGTATCAACTGGGTACAGTACAATCCCGTTCTTTATAACGTGACAGATGTTTTGGGACATCCGTTTTCAAGGTATGTGAAGCAGACGACACGGTCGACGATCACGTTGCTCGCGTCTGCGGCTCTCGCGGAGTGATGCGCGATACCGATACGCGACCGGCACATCCGGCTTTCTTGGCTAGTCGGCGAGCTCCCGTTTGAAAGCAGGGGGTGCGCTTTTTGCAATGGAGAGGGAAACAGAAAGCGAAGGGACAATGATCACGGCGCATACGCGGCTCGTCGCCGCACTATTTGCCTTCCGCAGCGCGCCGCAGCACGCCACAGCACGCCTCCTCGCGTGTGCGCCCTCGTGCCCCTGCAAAAACCGACCGTGGCTTCCCGCAGTGCTTGGCTCCAGAATGGCACCATTGCGGTACTCTGCTCCGCAAGCGGAGCATATACAGTTACTCTAGCCGCACCCATCGTCCGTCGCTCAGAAAGGGGATTTCCTCGGCTTATCCTCTCAGAAGAAGCCGGCGCAAAAAAGGATTTTTCCCTTCGCCTCGCCGTGCTACAATACAAGAAGAAAGAGGGCGAGGAGGACTTTCCGCCAGGCGGAAGAATATTTCTGCTGGTCCTCCTTTAAGCGCGAAACAGATGTACGACGAAAGCTTCCGATCCGACGTGCGGACTGGCGGAATGACCTTGGGGGGAGAGGGTTTTCGTAGCATCAAAGAGCGTTGAACACCCTCGCCTCCGACCGTCGTATTGCGCGGTCGGACGTCGGATCGGACGGTTTCGTCGTACATGTGTTTCGCGCTTTACACGCGGTGACGGGCAGGCTACGTAACCGACAGCTGAATTGGAACGCTCGGCACGACGCTGGCTGATATGGGTAAGCGTCGTATGTCCACCCTCTACTAGTCGATGGTGACGTTAGAAAGGCCATTGCGATTTGCGACCTTAAACGTACGTGGGCTCTCAGCGAGGCGGAGACAGAACCAACTTTACCGCCTCGTGACGGAGCATGACCTGGACATTGTCGCCGTGCAGGAGACTAAAATAGAGAGCGTGGAGCAGACTGACATTATGGTAAGGCTCTTTACGGCGCGATACGACGTCTGTGTCAGCCATGCGGTGGGTACGTCGGCAGGGTGTTTTTTGCTTATACGTCATTGCTTAGGAGCTACAGTTCAGTCCGTGACTTCGTGCGCGTCGGGCCGTTTTGTAGTGTGTGATTTAAGTTTTTCTTCCTTCGAATGGCGTGTTATCTGTGTGTATGCCCCAACTAGAGTTGAAGAAAGGCGCATCTTTTTTGACGGCATTCGCCATTACTGCAACTGCGATCGGCTTCTTATTTTTCTGGGGGAGTTTAATTGTGTTTGTTCTTCGGGCGACAAGACCAGTTCCACTGCCTATAGTGATTCGAGCACCGCGAGTCTGAGTGCCATAGTTAATGAGTGTGGCCTCGACGACGTCGGTGAATGCCTCAGAAGCGGGCGGGAGGTGAAGTTTACCCATTTTCAAGGGTCGAGTCATGCCCGCTTGGATAGACTGTATGTTTCGTTGGAGCTGCTTCCTTTGTGTTGCGAGTACAGTGTACGCGCGGTGTCTTTCAGCGATCATTGTCTGGTTTCTGCTTGCATTAATGGTCACAAGAAAAAGAAGAATTCGTTTAGCTGGGAGTTATGGAAATTCAACTCCAAGCTTTTGGAGGACGAAGTTTTTAGAGCCCAAGTGCAGGCTTCTTTGGATAAAGTAGAGAATGGGCAAAAATCGGAATATGGGACGAAATGGGAACTTTTTAAGCAGGAAATAAAGATAAAAGCACTAGAAAGAGCGAGCGCAATTCAAAATGAAGAGAAAAGAAACGAAACGTTGCTGCGATGCAGCTTGCAAACGCTGATTAGGGAAGATGGCAAAATGCCGGGTACATTCAGAGATGACATCTGTACTTTGAAGGCAAAGCTTGAACTTATAGACAGAGAGCGTTATCGCGGAGCTTTGGTTCGAGCGCGGGCTGGTAGGCTGATGGCTGGGGAGATGCCCACTAAGCGTGCCCTAGGCCTTGAAAAAAGGAACGCGCGCCGAAACGAGATAGTTGAAATAGAATATGGTGGGGTAGTTAGCAGGGAAGGGTCAGAGATAGAGCGTGCCTTTTATGACTATTACAGTACGCTGTTTGCTCATACCTCTGTTCAGACAGAGTGTTTTAAAAATGAATTTTTGTCATGTCATGTCATGTGTTCCGTCTTGACGACGGAACAAGGGAAGTATTGGAGGAACCCTTCACAGACGAGGAGGTTAAAATAGCAATCGAGGCACTGAACCCGGGAAAGTCCCCGGGTCCTGACGGGCTAAGCGCCGCATTTTATAAGGCGTTTAAACATGAGATTTCGCCTATCTTAACTAACGTTTTCAACGAATCATTTGAACTAAATGTCCTACCACCTACGTTTTTGTCGTCGCACACTGTGTTGATTCCCAAAACAGAAGACGAAATCAAACTAAGACAGGTCACAGCTTATCGCCCCATAAGTTTAACTAATATCGACTATAAAGTACTAATGAAAATTCTGGCCAGACGACTGCAATCGGTAATAACAGAACTAGTTGGTCCCCACCAAACGTGCGGGATAAAGGGAAGAACTATTTTTACAAATATTCAAAAGGCTCGGAACGTGCTGGAGTGTAGTGATGTCATGAATAGGGGTGTAGCCATGCTACAAATTGACCTCGAAAAAGCTTTCGATCGGGTACCGCATGATCTTATGTTAACTGTTTTAGACCATGTAAATGTCGGTTCAGTTTTACGAGAAGGTGTGCGAATGGCGTACAGCGGTTGTACCACCAGTCTTATAGTAAATCGGTCGGTCGGAAAGCGCATCAAAGTAGAGCGTTCCGTACGCCAAGGATGTCCTCTTTCACCTCTCCTTTTTTGCATTTACATAGAATCGTTTTGCTTGAGCATCATTAGAAGCAACAGTATCCGCGGGTTTAATCTTTTTGCATCTGAAGTACGTATTTTAGCTTACGCTGACGATATCGCTGTGTTTTGCACGAATCAAGAAAGCATAGTTGAAGTTGTGAACATAGTTAAACGTTTTTGTGCTGTTGGTGGAAGTGCTGTGAACTGGGATAAGTGTTTGGGTTTTTGGCATGGTCGCTGGTTTTCCACTCCCAGTGTGTTTCAAAATATAAGGTGGTCAACAACTCCTGTGAACTATTTGGGCGTACCTCTGGAGAATTACAGCGACAGTGAGCCTTATTGGCGCAGGCGGGCGCTAGAACTGCGCGAGAGAGTGGAGGGCTGGAGAGGTTGGGAATTGTCTATTTTTGCCCGTGCCACAGTGTGCAATTTGTTTCTTGTTAGCAAACTGTGGTACGTGCTACAGGTATTGCATTGCTCCCGAGTTAATGTTCAAAAAATTCACCGCGTCTTTGCTGTTTTTATTTGGGGCTCGTCATTTGAACGGACGAGTCGTATGAACCTCTTTCGGCGCGTCCGCGATGGTGGACTAGGATTGTCACATTTATTTTTGCGCCAAGTTGTGAATCGTTTTATTTACTTTCGGGATGTCAGTGACCCGTTTCTACGAACAGTCTACCAGGTGAGACTGTGCAGACATATGCCTGAGTTTATCGTTTCCTCGGCATGGGTGCCAGGCGGCATCCACGGATATCTCAAGGAAGTTGTCTTTTCAAGTAAATTTTTGGCAGCCAGGTTTTCTTTTGAGTATTTGAGCCAAGTATCCAGAAAAAAGTTGTATAGAGATCTATGTGGCGTTTTCTTTCCCGTACCTTTGTATAGAAGCTTGTATTGTGCGGGCCCGGGACAGGATGTCTTAAAGCGCGTTAAGAGAATGCTCGTCCCGCCTGGTGTTAAGTCATTCTTTTTCAAATTACACACCGGCACCTTAACTGTAAAGACATGGATGAAAGAAAAGGGACTATTCGTCCCGTGGGGCGACCACTGTTTTTTGTGTAAAAAGCCCGAGACAATCGAGCATGTATTCCTGGAGTGCTGGGATGGCGTCTTCTTCTGGGATGTCCTCCAACGCACCCTGAAGAAGGATTTTCCGTTAGACATGCAGGGAATTAGATACCTTCCAGTTGAAAACGAGGACGGCGTGCCCTTTGATATGATTATGTTACTGGGCCTGCATAGTATTTGGCGGTCTCGGATGGCTACGCGCCATGCCGATATCGACGCGCGTGAGGCTCGGGAATATTTCGGCGAGAGTCTTGCCTTGATTGTAGAAGTACACAAGGCACAGAGCTGCGTGCCAGATTGGATTCAATGTGCGGAAACCGTTAGGCATTTGAAATCATTTTAATTTATTCTACTAGCCCAAAGGCCGGCTGGTAGAAAGTAACACTGTCATTTCTGCTGTTTTACTACCTCAGACATGTACGCAGTGAGTGACTTGTAAAAACGGCAATAAAGAAAAAAAAAAAAAGTAGGATGTATGTGCTATTTGTTGTGTGTTGTGCAATTGATCGGTGCTTGTATCCGTGTGTATGTACAGTGCTGTGCGTATGTCCATGTTGTGAGTAGATGTAACCGCGCGGCGGGCAGTAAAAAAAAACCGCTGTTTTCTTTTTTCAAATGTTTACCACTTTTTTTTTTTGTCGCTAGATGGGGGTTGTCGCCGCCCAATTTGAAAAGTGTGGCGGTTGGTGATCTATAACTATTAGAGGGCTGGATGCCATTAGTCCATCCGTCGTGTTGATCGCTCCGACGGCTCCGACTCCCGAGTTGTTCGGTTCCGCTATGGTTCCGCTGGTAGCTGTGTCGCCGTGTTATGCTGCCTGATTGCAACAAAAGGAGGTTAGGCGGCTTCCCCAGCGCGTGTTCTAGGTGCTGAATGCCACTGTTCACGCACAGACGTTCATGAGTGGATAACGCACGTAACAGAGGTGAGCACAGGCAATAGTTAATCGAGAGCCACACGGAGCGCGAGTGCGATACCTCCTAGCCGCTGTCGACAGAGGGTGTCGGAGCGATTCGTTGTCAACTTGTCGTCCACGGCAAGTGGGCGTTTTGTTCAATAAAGCCAGCCTGTCAGTGTTTTGTAAAGCTATCCCTTCTTTATAAGCGCTTCTGATGCGATGAAAATGCGACCGGCATTGAGCAGGCCGAGCGAGACTTCGGCGGCAGTCTCGGCTGTTCAGTCTCCAGCGGTTTCGGCCTTACTCGTATTATTTGCGGTGTTGGCGCTTGGACATAGAGATGTTTGGAAAGTTTTTTGCGCCCACAGATGACACCAAACGAGCGTGCGAGCCGTATGCTCTTGCTCCGGCGAGAAGCCGCGTACGGCTTGCCAGGCTCGTATCGCCTGTCGCATACTGGCCGCCATATTGTTTTTAGGGTGTTAGCAGTTAACACGATTTTCACCACCTCCGGCGGCTAACACCCTTACACGAATAAAGGCGTTAGCCAGAGGACGAGCCATTTACACGAATAAGGGTGTAAAAATTTTAAGTGTGTATATTCGGCTGGTCGCTTTTCAGCCTCTTGGAGCGCTCTGAAAAGCCGGTGTGCATTCGGCTGGTCGATGCCAGACGCTCCAAGTATATTTGACTGGTTCTTTCGGAGCGCTCTGGAAGCTCCGAATCTCGCCGTCCTCCGAATCTGAGCGGTCTGAGGCGCTCTGGCATGGAAGTGGGAGCGCGCGAGAGATCTGGCTGCCGACCGGTCACGTGACTCCAGCCATTCCGCCATTTTGCTTTTGTGTCGGAAGTGGACGGCGAGAACGCAGCTACTCCGCAGAAAAAGGTCTCCGAAAAACAGCCGTCAGTCTCGACGCCGTCACCGTTGTGCTGTGCTCCCCGATTTGAGGTGAGATGTCGTTGAAACGAAGACGTTTAATGTTAGTGGTGGCACCGTCAGTGCTGCTGGCGAAGCTAGCAGACAGCGAAAACACCAGGAGCTCGGACGACGACGACGAGGGCCGTGTTTACGAAGCGAAGTTTGCCGAGTTGTTTGACGAACCTTGTACGATGCCCAAGGTCAAGGCCTATGTTTCTATAGTGCGAATTTACTCGGACAAAGCGGTAAAAACAAAAGTACGAGAGTTTTCAAACTGTAATGTTGTCTTTTCTTTATAGTTCCGCAGGAACTTCCGTTTGGCACGGCTGGCTTGCGATATCCTTATCAGCGTCCGCGTTGACGGCTGCCATTTTTTAAGGATTGACGGATGGATGGATGACTGAATACTGCTGAACCCCTTGAATCCGAGAAGCAAAATGTCCGCTAGAGGGCGGCTCGCGACGTCCTCTAGCGGCGCAGGTCACCCTCTATCCGCTCGGCTTGCCGCTCCGAAACGTTGAGGAGCGTTCGGCTGGGCGCGCCGATTATCGCGCTCCGATGCGGAGGCGCTCCGGGATCTGGCAGCTCCGACTCGGATGTTTGGAGCACTCGAAAGTGACCAGCCGAATATACCATGAGGCACTCTTGATAACAGGAGTCGGCGCCAAGGGCGCAACTTAGCGCTTCGCTGGCTGTCGTGCTGCGCGTCTGCTTGAGCCGCCTCAGCCGCCGCGCTTTGTGACGAAGCTCGCGTGGATGCTAGTTTCCCCCCGTTTTCGCCGCCGCCGCACGGGTCACTCGTGAACGTTTCGCGTCGAACTTTTCTGCGGGCAGAGCAACAATAGACCGGCCTCACCAAGCGTTCGGCTCATACGTGCGACATAACTTTGGATCACAAGAAGCAGGCGGCAGTGTCCAAGACGGCTCGTGCTGTCTCGTGCTTTTCATGCGCAGAGTTCACCAAGAATTGCATTCTTGGTGAAGCTAACTCTGATTTCCACGTTTACCGTATAGTGAAGTGTCACCAGACACCGCCAGCTGACGAACACCTGCGCCTTGAGCACCAAGAAGATAACAAAACGAAAATGTTGCAGACAAAGGACGTAGCGACGTTTTTCACGCGGCGTTGCGCGCCTGGAAGGCTGGGACTGGATTTAGCGCCCGCAGCGTTCCTCATAAAACGCATCTCTGCATATGACGGTTTGATCGATAGATCGAAATACAACTGCAAACGTTTTTCTATCCGCGATCTTCACGGGCGTACTCTGCCATTGGTATGTGAATACATTAGAGAGCAATGTGAAGGGGGAGCTTCTGGTAAACGTCAGAACGGCGTGCCCACGTTTCACTAGGGCACATATGTCCACATTCGTCTTGGGCGCGCACGGCACCGAGAAAATGTCGCCCCCAAGGCCATGCCACTGTGTAGGTGCACCACATGACACACTACCAGGCAAACGCGAAGCATCCCGCCGTGCGACGCGCTCGGTGAGGTCACTGCAAGGGCAAATCATGAACGGGTGGACGCTAAAAAATATCCGCAAGAGTGGGGCGGCAGCTCGCGCCATCTAGCTTCGCCCGCCAACGTAAAAACAAAAACACATAGACTGTGAAACAGAGCGTTTACACATATGCGATTTTATTGTCGGACCGGTGACATGCGATAGGTCCACGTCCAGTGTGAAAATCAACAGAGGCGAGGGCACGCAGGGGATAAAAGAAAAACAAGACATTTAATTAGGCGATAAAAAGCTGCGCACGGCGACAACACGACAAAACCATCAGAACGAAATGCCGAACACGCGTTACTCCAACAACACACTCACAAACCTACGGGCAGCGGGGCCGCGAAAAAAACTAGACAGCACTCAATCCTACACAACGCGAAACAAGATCGCCGGTGCAAAGAAGACGAAACTTCCGAAAAAAGGAAAGTCCCCACTGCGGGACCCAAAGTCCAGGAAAAAGTTCAAACGAAGTCCGAAGGCTCACCGACGTCTTGAATCCGACGAACGACGAAAGCTTCACGTGTCCGGCGTGGTGGACTGGTTGCTCGGTGGCCGACGCAACGCAGCACCGCACGCACACACGCACACACTTCCCGAAAAAGGAAAAACCGACGCCCGTCGTCACTGCCGGAATCGTAGCCAGAGCAGAGGGGCTTGAGGGAAAGAAGATAGCAGCGCCGACATCATGCTCTCTCTCGAGTTGCGGGCCGCCATGTTTCGCGAGACGAGGAAAGGAAGACCGACAACGAGGCGAGAGAAAGAGAGGTGCCGAAGGAAGCGGAGAGCGTTAACTCAAGGTCGCAGTGCGAGGACCTGCATGGTCTCCTTCCGACGGTGCAGCTGGTGCAGCAACGCACCGGTGCCGCGCGCCGTATGAAGTCCCAGGCGAACGTAGTGCAGCCGCACCGATACGACCAGGTGAACGTGACACGTCCGTTGGTGCAGCGCGGTGCGGTGCGGTGCGGCCCAGGCGAATGAGACAATAGCTTCTTCAGAGCCTCTGAAGAAGCCTCTTAGTGCTTCGTGGGCACGCCCGTTCCGAGGCTTACCAGAATCTTTCCTTTCATGATCTTCCTGCCAGCTCCGCTCCACTTAGTGTTTTGTTATAGACCAGTATCAAAAAAAGGCTTCTATTTCTAGAAGCTATTCCCCCAGGTTAGCTGTTTGTGAACGATGTAATACCGACGTGAGCAAAGGTAATTAATAAGCAGGAACACAAGACAAGGCAACAACAAAAAAAAAAATATATTGCGAGTCCTCTGTCCGCATAAAATAAAGAAATATTAACAAGAAACATCCATTGGGTCTACCAAACATGTTGGCATTAGTGCTTAACGATTAGTATCCACTAAAATTGCCGTCGACGGCAATCATTTGCGTTAAACGTCCTGGCATAGATTCATACAGCGCAGCCACTGTCTCGGGATGTCGCCGGAGCGTTTCCCACTCTTGGCTGATAATTTGCCATAACGCGTCTGCCGTGGCGCTGCCAAGATTTCGCGATGAAAGTCGTTTTTTCATAAGCCCCCATACATTTTCTATGGGGTTCATGTCTGCCCCGTTTGGTGGCCACTGCAGCTGACGCACACCTCGAGCTTCCAGGAGTTTGTCCACCTTGCGCGCCGTGTGTACAGGGCTGCGGTCGTGCTGCAACAGGTAGACGCCATCCGGAAATGGCCCGTCCAGGACGTAGGGCAGCAGAGTCTGTTCAATCATGTCGCAGTAGGCATGGGCGTTGAAACGCCCATCTATCCGCACAAGTGGTCCAAGTCCATCCTTGCTGATGGCGCCCCAGACGGATACAGCACAGCGGCCACTTAATAACACACTTTGAGTGTACTACAGTTGGTATCTATACAAAAAAGTGTGGCGAAAACGGCGTAAAAATGTAAGCCCCATAACTTGTGGCGAGTTAGGGTTTCCCATTACCACGAAAATTATGTTTATCTTTAATCGTAACGTTTCGCTTTTTATTGTGTAAAGATTTGAGTTCCAACATTTATAATTTGCGATATTTTATGGTGGAGAATATCACCCTGCCGAACTCGTGGAAAATTGGGGCCGCAAAACTAGAGGGTATCACAATAATTGTGTTGAATCGAGGCTCTCATCATTGTATGCCGAGAGGCGTAAAGTTAGTTCGGGTAGCTTATAACGCAGACGGATTTCCCGTTTAAGGATTTATTTTAGTTAACAAAGGCATTACTCATTCATACCTGCAATTAAAGGGCCGCCGAACACTCCGCTGCTGGTCCCACCGAGTGCAGAACGTGGACTCATCCGTAAAGATGACTTGACAAAAATCGTCCACAGTCCACTGTTCTAAGGCTCGGGCAAATTCAAGCCTTTGCCGATGCTGCCTATCGGTAAGATGAGGCTTTTGTGCCGCCATTTAGTTGTGCAGTCCCGCTTCCTTGAGGCGACGCCGTATTGTGTGGCAGGAGATATTCAGCTGCAGTTCGTCCCGAATTTCTCGGGCGCTTAAGAAGGGGTCGGCTACTGCCGCGGCTACAATTAGCCGTTCTTCTTCTTCGTCGGTTTTCCTTGGCCGGCCAGAACGATCGGCATCAGAAATTCTGCCCTCTTCGTCCCGAAAAGCCTTAATTCGGCTGACTGCTGTTTTTGATCGACCTGTACGGCGACAGATCTCACGCTGCGACACCCCTTCTGTGCAGAGCCTAGCGATGAACCTTCTTTCGCTCAGTGGAACTCTAGGCGGCATTTTCGCAAAATACAGAGCACTACCAAGATGAGTCGGTTAATATGCGCTTTACTGAATATCACCGGCCAATAGGCAACCTGGGAGCATTGCTGTCGAACATCGGAAAGAGGGGTGCATTCAGTGCAAATGTCATAACATGTCCCTGAAAATCGTGGGTAGAAAGAAAATAATGTTTAAAAAAATTGTTGCTCAGCCCGCTCTCGAGCCTGACGCGAAATGTTATCTGACGAGTCACCCGCGCTGCGGGGGGTGGGGAGTGGCAACTAGGCGCTCCGTCACCCAGCGCGGCGGCTGAGGCAGCTGAAGCGGACGCGAGGCATGACAGCCAGCGAAGCGGCAACTTGCGCCCCTGGCGCCGGCTCCGGTTATCAGGAGTAAGTCGGACAGACACGAGCGAGAGACATGACTGCCAACACGAAGGACGCGCATGCGCAAAGCGCGGCTTTTTAATGCAGCGGCGCACCGTCGCACGGCGCGGCGATGCATTTCGGCACGCGCTCCGGTGCCCCGCAAACTTTTGCTCCCGACTGTACATGTGCCTTCATCAGTGATACCACCTTATCTTTGAATAAACGTCAGTTTTCTGCGACTGAGCGCTCGGCAAAACAGTGCATATACCGATCTAAAAAGAGACTCATTTCATTGTTAATCACATCAAAGTCCGCTCTAGCATAATCGTGTATTTGCTTTATTTGTTTTGATTTGCGGGAACTGGGAATGTTTAATACGAAATGCAACAAGGAATGATTACTAATGCCAGGCGTGTAAGTCAATGAAGTAAAAAGCTCGGGCGATGTTGTTAATATAAGGTATAAAACGGAGGCAGTTGTGGTTGTAATACGCGTCGGTTGCGTAACAATTTGTGAAAAGCTAAAGTCCAAGCACAAGTTCAAAAACTCACTACTCTCTGAAGAAAGGGGACTGAGGCTAGCGCCCATATCTGAGCATACTATGGTGGGGTCGTTAAAATCACCCAGCAGCATTATTGGCGTATTGGGAAAACAAACCATGACTCCGTTAATGGCGTCGTGTAGTCTTGTAACAAAAGTGGCACTTTTAGAAGGAGGGCGATAACTCACGCCTAAAATATATTTTTTTTGCTTTTAACTGAAGACAAACCCATAGTTGCTCCAGTTCAGAAACAATACTGATTTGAAGTGATAATACGGTTTCCGCCACCGCGACCAATACGCCACTGCCATTTTTTTGCCTCTGTCATGACGGTATAAATTGAAACGTTTATGACAGTTAGGGTATTTTGCTTGACAACCAGGTCTCGGTGAGAACAACAACATCCGCGTCTGATGAGTTCACAATTGACGACAAGTCATCGTGGTTACGCATAACGCTTCTAATGTAAGTAAAAATAACAGATATATTTACAAGCGGTGACTCACTAATTCCATCCGAACGCTATGACAGAGCAGGTACTGGGTTAGAACTGCCGGTTTTTCCGAGCACCATGACGGGGTCATGAAGTCCGGAAGGAGTCCCGCTTGGCTCGAAGTTACGCTCAGGTGGGTTTAGTTCGCGAACGGAGTCTGTGCCAGGCGCGTAGATGTAACATTTGTTGTCAACGAGTAGTTTGTCGAAACGCAATTTGATGGGCTTTCCATGCAACCTGGCGAACTCTATCAGTTTCCGCCTAGCAAGGCAGACGGACGGTATATAATCTTGACTAACAGAAAAAGGGATGCCGTCTCCTTTTCTTTATAGACCATTTTTACAATAATGGGGCGATGCTTTTGGTGACTGAACCTGCCAAGACGATGCGCTCTTTCGATAGCTGATGTTGAAAGCTGGATGCCCAATTTTTCGCGACACACGTCCAGAACAGCTTTTTCCGATTGCGCCCAAGTTTCCCTTTCCCCGTCGGGGAGGCCAAAAAAAACAAGATTCGACCTGCGCGCTATGCTTTCTGTATCATCGCAGCGCGCCCTAAGTTCTGATATCTTGGAAACCGCGGATGTTATCTGGGGATCAGATGTTATGCAGTTACTTGCACTTGCTTCTTTTATTGTGGAAAATTCGTTTTCTAAGTGGCAAACTCGTGTGGTGATGGCATTCAACGATTCATCAGTACTACTGTTTTTCTTTTGACTCTCTAACCTCCTGGAGTATGCTAGTCTGGCCAGTCTGCAATGACGTGACGATGTTGAAAACTTCGTTAAGAAGGTCCTCTTGCGCTTTCGTCATAGGACCAGGGTTAGTCTCAATATCCCCTCCGAGGATTAAAAGTGACATATATCTAACACTTTCTACGTAGGCAGCAACACAAGCACTACCAACGCGATACAGTTCACAACATTCGAGGTACAACACTGAGCATGCCTTGGGGCCCGGCAGTAAAAAAAGACACACATTGTTGCTCTTTAAACCAAGGTGTTTGAAACTACTCACCTGTAATGATATGACGAAAAACTTAGGCATCCTGCTCGGATGGAAGCTGTCGGGCCCACTGGCGATGTTGAACGATGCCGCCGCTTGTCTACCCAGTGGCGCTGAGCTCGCGGAGGCTGCTGATGGTGACTGGTTGGGGCCAAGCAGGGGCAGAACCGTAGGAAACACGTGCTAAAGACGGATCCACAAAGAATAGGCCGGCGATGACGGGTGCAGTTTAGTTGTATCTGTAGATGTCGCTGATGTGATGTTGCCTCCAATGACGGTGTCGCCGTTCCCAGATAGTGGTGACCATGACGGTGCCAGGAAGGTAGACAGCAACTGTAACGATATGACGAAAAACTTAGGCATCCTACTCGGATGGAAGCTGTCGGGCCCACTGGCGATGTTGAACGATTCCGCCGCTTGTCTACCCAGTGGCGCTGAGCTCGCGGAGGTGGCTGATGGTGACTGGTTGGGGCCAAGCAGGGGCAGAACCGTAGGATACACGTGCTGAAGACCGATCCACAAAGAATAGGCCGGCGATTACGGGTGCAGTTTAGTTGTATCTGTAGATGTCGCTGATGTGATGTTGCCTCTGATGATGGTGTCGCCGTTCCCAGATAGTGGTGACCATGACGGTGCCAGGAAGGTAGACAGCAACTGTAACGATATGACGAAAAACTTAGGCGTCCTGCTCGGATGGAAACTGTCGGGCCCACTTTTGCACCGATGCGCTTGGGTTCTTTTTTGCTGTGTGTTTAGCTTGTACCTTGCCCTCCGGCTTGGCAAACACGCGCAGCTTGACAGTTGTTTGTTGTATGCCTAACAGTTAACTTTTTGTGGGAACCAGTTGGCGACGAAGCGGAGTGGCATGATTTCGGTTTCGATCGAACAGACGTCTCCGCTCGCGCGACGAAGCACGTGCAACTGCAAGCTGCCGAAGTTGCCCTAAAGTGCACGCGAACATGATTGCACAACAGAGGCACCAGCCGTGACGCTTGCAATTCATTTCTTTACGTTTGCTTACTTTTGAATCACGTGCAACTGCAAGCTGCCGAAGTTGCCCTCACGTGCATGCGAACATGATTGCACGACAGATGTACCAGCCGTGACGCTTGCAATTCATTTCTTTACGTTAGCTTACCTTTAAAGCACGTGCAACTGCAAGCTGCCGAAGTTGCCCTCACGTGCATGCGAACATGATTGCGCGACAGAAGCACCAGCCGTGACGCTTGCAATTCATTTCTTTACGTTTGCTTACTTTTGAAGCACGTGCAACTGCAAGCTGCCGTAGTTGCCCTCAAGTGCATGCGAACATGATTGCACGACAGATGTACCAGCCGTGACGCTTGCAATAGACCGATCTCACCAAACGTTGCACGCATGCGTGACGCCGCCATAACTGTAGTTCATAGGATGCAGATGCGAGTTCACGAGACAGCTCATGTCGCCTCGTGCTCTGCTCGCCTAGAGATCCAGCGGGGTTGTCGCGCGTGCAGAAAGACTACAGCTTCCACGATGCATGGCGGCAGCGGTGGCGTACTCAAACTAGCTGGTAAGATCGGTCTATTCATTTACGTTTGCTTACTTTTGACGAAAATCTAACACGTGGGGAACCAGTAAAACGGTGGCAAACGGTTGTTCAGAATTTCTCGGCAACGCCTACAGCACTGAACACTTGTGGGATGTCTCAAAGTCTCTTTGGAGACACTGAAAGTGGACGTTCATTACTTGCCGAAGGCAAAGCGAGGCTTACAGCAGCTTTGCAGAAATTTCCAAAAAGCAAAAATAAAAGCACCCGCTAGTTTTAATGTACCTTTTTCTTGTGTACAATTTCGGATTGCACTGCAGTAACGTGTTTCATTAGTCGGAGAGTGCTTCAATTTATTATATTATATAACTAGTCAACCTAATGCTGTGATATTTACTAACTAAGCCGGTCATTTTCAGATAAATTTCAATATGTGCAGTTTGGTTCTTATTTATCTATAGCGGGTACATATATCATTTAACTGAAGCGTTCGAAAATGCGTCATGTCACTGGCACTTCAGTTACATGTTGGAAGACTCCCAGGTTGCCTAACTTGACCATAGATTGTTTACTGCGGTGAGCAAGGTGCCCTTAATTTGTCCAGCGCTTAAAACGAATATTTGGTTTTATTTTTCTAAGAACATCTGCTTTAAAAGCCACTTTTGCTGATCCAAAACACTGTTTTGGCTGCTCCAAAAGTCACATTTACTGCTATAAAACACTGTTCGGGCTGCTCCAAAGGCCAGTTCTGCTGCTCCAAAACACTGTTTTGGCTGCTTCGAAAGGTGCTCCAAAACGACTTATGCCAATCACATCACTGAAGCAACAAAAAAATGCGAAAGGGACCGAATATTCGATGGAGTTAAAGACTACCAACGTACCAACTCGCCCAGTTATTCTTTGTCAAAGAATAATTGCCAATGGTAATAAATAAATAAATGCCAACTTTTAATTGGGTACAAATTTGTAATTGATGCAATATGGCCCTACCCTGCTCTGGTGCTTTGATGATATCAGGTAATGTGTAAATGTATAGAATAGTTCATAGCAACCATTTATGTCCGACCTATTATATTGAATATTTTCTCTAAAAGCTCGGAGTTGTATAAAAAAAAAAGTGCTCATCATAAATTAAGCCGCACCACTGAATGTGTAATAGCGTGTGACTTGTATTTATGTTCTCAGCTAAAGAAAAGGATGCATTCAAAAAGGGACAATCATTTTGTTTCCTCTGTGTTAGAGCTTCTTTCAGGTAAAGGCAAAACGTGAGTGTCTACGTCTAAAAGAGTGGAATTGACATTTCCCGCAGGGATGCAGGCCTGACTCAGTTTGGCCAGCAGGTTGCAACCTATGGGAACCTGCAGGGAGGTGCATCACAAGAGTAAAAGTGACGTCCGCGGACTGATCTCTATTATGGTTGGTTGGATGGTGCATTGAGCAGCCAGGTATGAAGCCACCGGAAGTAAGCGGCCTGTCTCGATAGCGAGCGCTTGAACTAATGTGGCGATGCAGACGAGTTGGTTATGCATGTTGAAAGTAGTGAAAGCGCACAATAAAGACGAATACGAAGACGGAGAGGAAAACAGGACGAGCGCTGACTATCAACTGAATTTTTTATTGGAAAAAATAGAAACAGCAAAATAAAACCAGGAAAAGCCACAAATACTACAAATGTGACCAGATAAGTGTATCAGTCAGCCCTCACTTTTCCTTCACGAAAAGGAAGTGGACTTCATTGACACGTGTGGTGGCCGAGTCATTGATGACTAGTCACATTTGTAGTATTTGTGGCTTTTTGCTGGTTTTATTTTGCTGTTTCTATTTTTTCCAATAAAAAATTCAGTTGATAGTCAGCGCTCGTCCTGTTTGCCTCTCCGTCTTCGTATTCGTCTTTATTGTGCGCTTTCAATACTTTCAGCGAGCGCTTGACAGGATTTTCAACTCTCCCGAATGCTGGTTCGAAGAGCGTTCAGGGCGCTGGGTTTTTTCTTGTCATCCCACGAGAGCCTGGTTTGTGCGGAGTAACAGTGCATGCGAACACGAGAAGTCTCCTGGGAAGCCATTCGATGTGAAAATTGTGAGATTCTATTTTATCAAAACGTGCGTATGTCCGACGTTCAGATGTCTTATTTTTGGGATTTCATCCAGAACTAATCTCTGTGGCTCACTGGCACATGCGGAGAAGTGCACTGAACAAAGCAAATCCATCGCAATGGTGACTTTGCGAGCGCTTTGAAAGATCTGAATGGCATAAACGACTTTATTTTTGCGAGTTCAATATTCCATACATTTTATTAAGTGTTAGTGTTGGGAATATTTTGCAGGTACAAAATTTCGCAATCAGGAATAATGTTCAGTGCATTGGTACTCCTGGGGTTACTTTTTTGCATGACCAATTTTAAGCCATTTGGATAAACTCGCGAAAACTAAGCCTTCGCAAAAATTATGTCGCTTACTGTAGTACAATGAATCTTGAAACCAATATCGAATACCGTATTATACGAAACTTCTCAAATACAATGTTAATATTAGCACACTCTTGAAAATGGCCCTTCTCAAATGTTTTTGTTGTGGCCTTCATCAATCCATAAGTGCTTAAAATGTAGCAACTGCAACCTTGAATCTAGAAAAGGCTATTGTTTGTGATACATTTTCTTTATGGTGCCTAAGATTTGAGGTAATAATTGTGCCCCGCAATGAACACTATTACCTGTACTATAGCCCTGGGCATACGAAAAAGGCACACCACCAATGTCTGACACATTAGGCTTTCAGAAATGCTATTGTCCTATTTTCCTCACCCTTGTGTCAGGATGAAGTTATTACTATCTTGCCTTCCTCACATAGTGGTCCTTTGAGCGAGTTATGTGATGTTATATCATAGGGTAATTTTCTCTTCTCTTTTTACGCAGAATGTAATGGTGCGCCATCATTACAAAGGAGAGTGTACAGTGAGGCAGTCTCGGAAACTTGAATAAAGTGATAAGTAGGATTTTAATTTCTGTCTTATCAATTGCGTGAAGAACACTGATCATAAAGTTTGCATGCTACACATACATACTTCCAGTTGAAAAATGCAATGCACCTTTTCTTTATGACTTTTCTCACACAGTGTCAGAAGACTCTGGTACGTCATTTCTGCGAAGGATGTTTTGAAATAGAGCTGCCAACGACTTCCTTGTAACTTTCACGTACATAGCCGCAAATCAAAATGGCGACTCTCCTAGTCAGTGTTGGAAAACGGCAGTACATCATTTTCACGAGCGAAGATTTGGAAATGATTCAATTGTCATTTTAACGTCTATGCTGGCAACTTAAAAAGGCAGTGCCTCTTTTTTTTACAACTTTTCCCACGTAATTTTATAACATGATTGTACGTTATTTCGACGAGAAATGTTTGGAAATGCAGCTGCCAAGACTTTCCTCGTAAATTTCCTGACTCATTTTTAGGAGTGCATCTCCCGACCGTGGCGCCTCTGCATTATCATCAATTAAGTTGTCAACGGCGTTTCTTAACATTTCTCGAGAATGGAGCTATATGTCATGAAATTTCACAAGTTGGAATCCAGCCGTTCAAGGAAACACCTTTGAAAAGTCAGCTTTTTAAATGCAGGCGCCGATATTTTCTGGCAAATTTTAGAGCGTTCTTTTCATTCAGAACGCCCGACAAACACGGCCTCCCAGATAACTTGCACCATACTTAAAGACATCGGAGTGCTCTGCAGGAGTGAAATCAACTGTCTTGAGAAAGTGCACAAATATTTTTAATGCGCCTGGTTATTAAATAACTAAGATTAATCAGCTAACCTTTCAAATATTCGTTTAAAGACAAGATGTCAATTGTAAAGTTGCAGGGCGCATTGAGAAACACCTAATTAAAGTGTTTTAAACATAACACGCTTTCGTGCTTTTTCCGGCCTTCAGAGAACGCACATTCGCGGCACTCCGCGCGCCGTGATTGGGAAAACAAATTGTCACGCGGTTTTTTTTTTTTTTTTTTTTTTTTGTATTTCGCGGGCGTTTTTTGAAGGCTAGGAAAAGGGAGCGTGCAATGTGTACCTTGTTGAAAATAGTTTAATTGGGTGTTTCTTAGTGCGCTCTACAACTTTACAATTTACACCTCGGCTTTTAAACGAAGATTTCAAAAGTTAGCTTGTAATTCTTAATTAAATAACTAGGCGCACTAAAACAATTTCGTGCACTTTCGCAAGAGACTTGCTAACAGCGTAAAGTTGGTTTCACTCCCGCAGAACGCCCGTTCTTTTCTTTTTTTTTTGTTTTGTTTTTTGTAAAGTTGGTGCAAGTTATCTGGGACAATGTAGTGGTAGTGTACATATAGTACACTGAAAGCATACATGTAGTGTACTAAATGTACACTTACATTATGCTAAATGTACACTGAGGTGCACTTATGGTATACTACATATGTACTTGGGGTGTACTAAAACTATACTATTTCGTTTCATAAAAGTGTGAAACTAGTACGATTTTAGTACATACCCTAAGTTCACTATTAGTGTACATTTAGTATACTGATTTTGAACGACTTCTCACGAAGGGTAGGAAGGCGCTCTGCCTTGTAACCCAAAATGTGTTGCATGTCAGTAACCTTTGAACCTTTTATGGGGTATTCCGAATTCCCTTCATTGATTTGTCAATTAAAAATTCCCTAATATTACCCTTTTTGGTGGGGTCACAGCTGACACCCTTTTTGTAGTTGCAGTTTCAGTTGTGGTTGATGTCCCGGTCAATGCAGCAACCGCAGTCTCAGCAGTGGCCGGCATCACAGTTCTAGTCATGGCTGGCGTCCTTGGCCACACTGATGGGTCGGCAACCAGCGAGTTTAGAGCCGATCAGGCTGGGTCCAACCCTGCTTCATAAAATTCTGCTGCCTCCTGAAAATCCAAATAATAAAAAAGGAGCAGTGTCTCCTGTTGTGCCCTTCTGGCACCGTTGACAACCTATAAGACCATGTTATTATCAAAGCATAATAGAATGAAAGTAGCGAGAATAGAGAGTGAAAAAACTTGAAACGACACTCAAATGCCACAAAATATAAAGCTCAGCCAGGAAAATTTTCTGTTGGCTGCCGGCACTGCTGTGCAAATGCAGGTGAAGAGAAACCAAGTCAAGGTAGAAACATGTATGTTTAAACATTTTTCCTAGCATTTTAAAAATGTTTAGTGCGCTTACCCCAAAGCAACCCCTTAACTGGGGAGTGTGCACCTAGCTGCACTTCTAAAGGGGCGCCGCACACTTCACTTTCCTCGGATCGATAAACCATGCCCCCAAATGCATGTCAACATTTTGGCTGAGGATGTGGGTGTTGTCAGTTGTAGAACACAACACAAAACATGCTTAGTTTGATTAGCATCTGCCAGATTGCAAATAGTTTTATTGTTTTGGCTGAAAATATTTCCCTTCTCTGGTTCTTAAATATCAGTGCTTGGAAATGCCACTAAACTTCGATGAATGCGGTAGTTGCAGCATTGCTTGAGAGAAGGAACGACTATAACTAAGACAAAAGCACACCCTGGCCGAGAGTAAAGCACGGTTCGAAGCAAAAAGTGTTTGCCTTTTCTGTTTTACTTTTATATGAACTAGTTATCACAATTCAGCCAATCGCAAGTGTCCTTTTCGATAGCAGTCGATGAGGCATTTTCTGTTATGGAGGGGTAGCTTGAAATTCGAGGACCGAGCCCCTTTCGTCCCTTCAATTTCGCCTCGCCAGGATTATGAACTGTCTTTCTTCAGCGGAAAGTTCAGCTAAGGAAGTGGCGTGTTCCGATCTTAAATCACATTTTTAACAGGAAAATATGCGTTGCATGAGCAAGATTTTGTTTTGATTTTTTAAGATGATTTTGTTTTGTCTCACCTTAGCAAAGACTTTTGTTGGCCACACATGCTAAAACCGCGAGCTAATTGTTTTGTATGACGCGTCGGAGATTGTACGAGTGCTCGTGCAGCCCAACCGCCAGTCAGGGCTACTATCTCGCATAGCACAACCTTGGCAGTTAGTCTACGCTAAAGTGAGATGAAGTATAGGGCCTATAGGAGTTATCACTGAGAACATATGATCTCAGAAACCACGTTAGTGCAGCTTTGAGAGGTTAAAAGCCAACACCCACGGTGCACCTCCTGTCGGAAAGAAGATCCCATCCCAATGTTTTTCTCATTCTCTTCCAAAGCAGCGGATCTGGAAGCTAACTTCCGTTGAATGGAGGAATGGTTTTCCTTCTCCTTCGGGTGGAAAGCAGAAATCGAGGGTCGGTTTCCTTCTTTGTCGTTTTATGTCAAAATTTAACTACAAAGTCCGACCGAAAACCAGAGAGGACGAAACAAGCCTAGGAATTGAATAACAGGACAGCCATTTCAACAGCGTAATTACAAGCTAAATATAAACGCGCATCATTGATTGTCTTTAAACACCTTTTATCTCAACCATCCCGCGATCCTATGTATTATGTGATGTCATGCAGCAGCAACGGGTTTACCCCTTTCTATTTGCGAAATTCAATGTGTAGTATTACATCTACACTTAAAACAAATTTTACAAATATTAGGGCATCCTACGATCAACCAAGAATTATAAGCATGTAGGGCGGCAAAGGTAGCGGGATCGGCGATAAATCGAGTGGCAAAAAATGGTACCTGCCCGTATGTGCCTGATATGTTCGTCAAAGGTGTATTGTAGTGACGCACTATATCGTGCCAAATGGAAAAGAACAGCTCCGCCTGTGTGAGAAGTCAGAACGACATTTCTGAATATTCCGATGACAGACTCCGACGCAGACGAAGAAGTTCCAGCGGCTGCCATGTTTGCTTTCGCTAAGGGCATATGACGTCACCGTTCAAAAGGGCGCAATAAGCCACGTTGCTGCATACAGTAAAATTCTATAAAATCTTTCTGAAATCTGTCCGTGCCGAGAGTTAAGCATACACAGACAGAAATAAGGACAAAAAGTAACTGATCGGATAAATGAATCACACGACACGCAGACGAAATCTGTTGGGACAAGAGCACCCTCGTGAAGCAACCGCGTTGCACCATTTCTTGTCTGCAGAAAACATGGCTCTCGTAGCTCCTTCATCGGCTGCATCTGCATTCCCCATCGAAATTTTCAAAAATCTTGTTCTACTTCTTGCGGACACAGAGTCAGGCTTTGAAGTTTGTCACAAGAGCATGCACCTCTAAAATATACCTTTGACGTAAATGTGAGGCAAGTATGAGCATGGTACCGATTTTTTCCAGCTCGACTTACCGGAGACCCCGCGTGATCAGCACAAAGGCTTCTACTTGAGGTTCACGACAAAATATCACTTTAATGTGCCTGGAGTAAGTAATTAGTAGAAAAGCTAAATAAAAAACTTGCCTGCTTTTTCTACATATGCACAAAGTGCCATTTGCAGCTGCACATTGAGCAGCTGGCACTGAATCAAAGCTTCTGTTTTCTTGTGCAGCTTCAGCAATACTTATGCATGCTTCTTCTGTGGCACGAATCCTTCACTGCCACACTGGATTTTTTTTTTCAGGAGTTCCACCCCATAGTGAAAAGTCGTTCAAAATCAGTATACTGAATCTATACTAATAGTGAACTTAGGGTATGTACTGAAATCGTACTAGTTTCACATACACCCCAAGTACATATGTAGTATATCATAAGTGTACCTCGAGTATACTTGTAGCGTACTATAAGTGCAAGTTTAGTACACTACATGTGTGCTTTTAGTTTACTAAATGTACACTACGAGTATATATATGCGGAGTGTCCCAGATAACTTGCACCAAACTTAAAAAAAACAAAAAAAACGGTGCGTTCTGCGGGAGTGAAACCAGCTGTACGTGTTAGAAAGTCTCTTGCGAAAGTGCACGAAATGGTTTTAGTGCGCCTATTTATTTAATTAAGACTAACAAGCTAACTTTTGAAATCTTCGTTTAAAAGCCGAGGTGTGAAATGGAAAGTTGTAGAGCGCATTAAGGAACACCCAATTAAACCATTTTCAACAAGGTGCACTTTGCATGCTCCTTTTTACTAGCCTTCAAAAAAACGCCCGCGAAATACAAAAAATACAGCGTGACAACTCGCTTCCCCAATCACGGCGTGCGAGCGCGCCGCGAATGTGCGTTCTTTGAAGGCCGGAAAAAAGCACGAAAACGTATTATGTTTCAAACACTTTAATTGGGTGTTTCTCACTGCGCCCTGCAACTTTACAATTGACATCTTGGCCCTTAAAATAATATTTGAAAGGTTAGCTCATTAATCTTAGTTATTTGCATAACCAGGCGCATTAAAAAAATCTGTGCACTTTCTCAAGACGCTTGCTAACGACAGTTGATTTCACTCCTGCAGAGCCTTCCGGTGTTTTTTTAAGCATGGTGCAAGTTATCTGGGACGCCGTGTATGTCGGGCGTTCTGAATGAAAAAAACGGTCTTAAATTGGCCAGAAAAATCGACGTCTGCATTTAAAAAGCTGACTTTTCAAAGGTGTTTCTTTGAACGGCTGTATTTCAACCTGTGAAATTTCATGTCATATAGCTCCATTCTCGTGAAATGTTAAGAAGCGCCGTTGACAACTCAATTGATGATGATAATGCAGAGGCGCCACCATCGGGGAATGCACTCTTAAAGATGAGTCAGGAAATTAACGAGGAAATCTTTGGCAGCTCTATTCCTCGTGAGAATGACGCACCGGCGTCTTCTGAAACTGTGTGAGAAAAGCCATGAAGAGGTGCATTGCATTTTTCAGCTGAAAGTATGTATGTGTAGCATACAAACACTATGGCCAGTGTTCTTCGCGTAATTGATAAAACAGAAATTGCAATCCTACTTTTCACTTTATTCAAGTTTCCGAGCCTGCCTCACTGTACACTCTCCTTTGTGATGATGGTATGCCATTACATCCTGCGTAAAAAGAGAAGAGAAAATTACCCTATGCCACTCTATAATAGAACATCACGCAATTCGCTCAAAGGACCACTATGTGAGGAAGGCAAGATAGTAACAACTTCATCCTGACATGTCAGACATTGGTGGTGTGCCTTCTTTGCATGCCCAGTGCTATGGTACAGGTAATAGTGTTCATTGCAGGGCACAACATTTATTACCTCAAATCTTAGGCACCATAAAGAAAAGAAAAAGAAAAGATTCAAGGTTGCAGCTTCTACAATTTAAGCACATGGATTGATGAAGGCCACAACGAAAACATTTGAGAATGGCCAATTTCAGGGCTGTGTGTGCTAATAATAAAATTGTATATTAGAAGTTTAGTATAATACGGTATTCGATATTGGTTTTAAGATTAATTGTACAAGTGTAAACGACCTCATTTTCGCGAAGGCTTAGTTTTTGCGAGTTTATCGAAATTGCTCAAAATTGGTTATGCAAAAAAGTAACCCCATGGATACGAATGCATTGAACATTACTCCTGATTGCAAAATTTTGTACCTGGAAAGTATTCTCAACCATAACACTTCATAAAATGAATGAAATATTGAGCTCGCGCAAACAAAGTCGTTTATGCCATTCAAACCTTTCAAAGCGCTCGCAGAGTCACCATTGCGATAAATTTGCTTTGTTCAGTGCGCTTTTCCGCATGTGCCAGTGCGCTGCAGAAATTAGTTCTGGATGAAATCCCAAAGTTCGAACCAGCACTCGGGAGAGTTGAAAAGCCTGTCAAGCGCTCGCTATCGGGACAGGCCGCTTACTTTCGGTGGCTTCATCCCTGTCCGCTCGATGCATCATCCAGCCACCCATGATAGAGATCAGTGGGCGGACGTCACTTTTACTCTTGTGATGCAGGTCCCTGCAGGTTCCCATAGGTTGCAACCTGCTAGCCCAACTGAGTCATGCCTGCAGCCCTGCGGGGAATGTCAATTACACTTTTTTAGATGTAGACACCCACATTTTGCGTGTACCTGAACGAAGCTCTAACACAGAGCAAACAAAATGATTGGCCTTTTTTAATGCCTCCTTTTGTTTTGCTGAGAACACACATACAAGTCATACGCTATTACACATTCAGTGGTGCGGCTTAATTTATGAGAAGCACTTTTTTTATATAACTTCGAGCTTTCAAAGAAAAGATTCAATATAAGGGTCGGACATAGATGGTTGCTATGAACTATCCTATATATTTACACATTATCTGATATCATAAAAAAACTAGAACAGGGTAGGGGTGTACTGCATCAATTAGAGATGTCTAACCAATTAAAAGTTGGAATTTATTTAATTTATTAGTATTGGCTATTATTCTTCGACAAAGAATAACTGGGCGAGTTGGTACGTTGGTAGTCTTTTAACTCCATCGAATATTCAGGTCCTTTTAACATTTGTTCATGCTTTTGCTTTTTCTAACTGCTCTGCCTTTTGTAGCGGCTTTCGCCGCCACTAAAAAACGTGACATCCAAACTCACTTTATTCACAACACACAATCGGAAACTTGGAAAGCGTGCCGCTTCGGCATACGCAAAGAGATCGTCCGTCTCTACGGCACAGGCATCAGCATGGGCAAGAAATCATGCTGCTCGCTCTCGTAACGTTTTTCTCGCTCCCGCTTTATGGAACAAATCGTTGGCGAGAGACTGTTGGAACCACACGTCAGAACTAGCATGACCTGTGATTGCTTGAGCTGCCGTTAGACTGTACTTGAACGCTCCGCAAAAGCGTCGTCGGGCGACCGTCGTAGGGACGGCGCCCAGGACAAGCCCTCGGCTGGCGCTCGGTTCCGCCGCACGCGAATCGTTCTACCTCTGCGGAGAGAGCCATGAATTTTGAAAATACGCTCTTCTCAAATAACGAAATAAAACGAGGTAGAGCATAGTGAGAGTCAAGCATAGCTAAGCAAGCACACGCTACAAGACAAAGTTTGAAACAGCGGCGCACTTCGGCAGAAACAAAAGCAACTTCCTCACCTTCGCTTGCACCAGTTGGCCATGACTGTCCGCCACTTGCGACGCTGCGTCTCACAGCTGTCAGTAATCGCTTGCTATTATTGAACACGGTACTCTTAAGTAAGCTATCTAAAATATCCGCTAAAACGGCTAAAACGTAAAAAGGGGTGCGATGCTCGAACCTTCCGGAACTCCAACGGTGGCCGAACGGAAGCTCATTGCAGTAGCGATGGTCTTGCGCAGTTTTCAAAAGTGTCTTCTTTTTGTTTTTTTATTTTTTTGAAGACAAAACTAAGCAAATCAATATATTAATAATAATAATGTAACTTTATTATATTCGTAAAAAATTAACAAACATTTAGTCTATCTTAGGTTTTCTCTAAACTTTCGGGTTTTTTTTTTCAGTGTAAAACCGAAACTATCTCAAGCAATTTCTCCCTTGTCGCCAAGGCTATTTTGATTCATCAGCGCATGCTTGCACCGCTGGGATTTCAACTTTTCTGGAAGGATCGGCTCTCGCGGCACATAAATAATGAGGGCAACCTCGTGTTTTGAAACAATGAGCGTGCCTGTCTTTTTTCACGAGGGAAAGACACGTTCAATTTACGTCGATTTTTTACAGTGTGCAACTCTCGATCGACGGTGTTGTTCGTTGTTGCAATTGTCAATCTCTTTTCACGTAAATTGAGGTGTCTTCAAGTTTTGCAAGATAAATCTACACCATGAAACACTTTCGGTGAAAGCTTAAGGTTGTTACATGAAGGCGCCGATTTCTCCAGCCAATTTCAGAGCGAGCTTTCATTCATAACACCCCTCGCTTACACGGTTCAGAAGTTGATTTGCGCTGCATGCGACTATGCAAGGTGGAGCATCTTATGTCCCCATTATTAGCCGTGGTTTCTTTTTCCTCCGGTCCTTTTGCTGGCTGTGGATGCAGATATCTCAAACAGCGTATAGTGCGCTGAGACCTGCATTACAAAAACACTGGATAATCCTGCAAACGTAATTTGTCTACTAGCCTATGAGGCAGCACGCAAGTGGCGGTGCACTTTGAAGACAAAGTCATGTGCATGCTTTCGCATTAGCAGCATCACACACTTGGTGCAATTACCCTCGATCGTCTAGCTTCCGAATAGTGCTAACAGTTTTTTACAGTAAACTTTCATTCTTCAATAAAGGTAACAAATACAGTTCAGGGAAAACAAAAGCTATCTTCGCAATAAAAGTAGACTTTTTAATTGATTAATATATAGAAATGTCTAGCTAAAATAATTATTGACAAGTCAGATAACGCTACGTTCCGTGGCGTACAATGGAGCTAATTTTTCTGTTTGTGCTTTTTTTAGGCGTAAGTCCATGTTGCATTTGCGACGTAAGTATGCTATGACAGTGCCGGTCGCTTCCCCGGGGAACTTTTGGACCACGTTGTCTGCAGTGAAATGAGAAATGAAGCATCCCTTTGTCACATTATGTCAGCTATACCCGGTGATATTTTTTAATCAACTGGTTTCAGGAAAATTGGGGGCTCTCTGTCATGTTGATGCACTCTTCATGTGTGTCGTGCGACTCGGCGGACATTACATGGGTGAATAACCGTGGCAGCATTTTTTTTTAAGTAATTAAAATTCGTATATTTACTTTTTTTAAAATTGCTGTTTTAGAGGCAGTCGTTATTAGAGCCTAACACAATCAAAACTATTCACGAAACAGTAAGGGGCTTTCAGATATTTATTTATCAAATTTCGCACTTTTTTCCCTCGATTTAAGAACCACTCGCGGCAGGGGCGGGCAAAGTGGAGAGTGACTTAGCGGTTTTGACATGGCATATCGGTGATGGAATGTTTGTTTGTGTTAGCGAGAACTTCTCATACTGAAGTTCTATGCATTATTTAATTTTCTAGAGAAGTTACAACCCTCAGAAAGTAATGTCGCATTCAGCATAAACGAAGTTGCACACTTTTGACAGCGTGCCTTTGGTGGATGCTCCAGCATCATACTTCCAACAGTTCGACTGAAGGGAATACGTAAGAATAGCATCCTGCGCTCTGTCCAGCGCGCTGTTTTTAATCAGGCGACGAAAGGCAGAGTTTTAGCTATGAATAACCCAAAACTCTCCACCTTTTCGCAAATTGTTTCAGTTGGGCTAGAGTTTATTCAAGCCCCTTTAAAATTGAAAATTCAACATGGTCAATTACACTGTCAATTAAAAAAGCTAATTAGACAACGTACTGTGACGTTTATTTACTGATCTAATGTCCGCCGCGCCCCACAAATATTCAGTGAAAACGGCATCGGCCTATCTATCGCGGTTTTAGTGTGTTGATGTTAAAAATCGCACTATATATATATATATATATACAAGATTATTATAATTTGAGTACACCGACTGCAACCACTGAAAGTAGACCTTTAGTATACTTAAGTGCACTTTCTGTATACTGATTTCGAGCTACTTTTTACCGCGGGCACTACGATTCTACTACATGTACTAGTTTTGTACGGACGAGTATACTTTCAGTGCACCGCCATTTTTACTGGAAGTATACTTCAAGTACACTTAAAGTATACAATCAGCACAAAGACCGCACTGAAAGTATACTTTTAGTATACTTCTGTACACTTCGAGTGTACTGATCTTGAACGACTTTTCGCTAAGGGATGCCTGTTGACGCTTTGCATGTTGCTGTGTCTCTTTCTTCTTTTGTGCACAAAAACCGATACCAGGAAATGCAAGAAAATTAGTGTAGTTTTTCTTAAATACCTTAATCATGGTATAAATAAACTCTGAGACCCATACAAACGCTGACAAATACATTCTTGCTCGCCTGAGAGCACTTGGCTGCCATCGTGCAAGGAATGGGCCGTTTTCCGGTTCGTCCAACGATGTCTTGAATCGCTTCTGCAGTTTCTGCAATTGATGTTTCATAAAATAAACCAGTGTGTCGAACCGAAAAAAATACGGGTTCGGTTACGGTTCAGGTTCAGGTAAATTTATTTTGTTCCCGTTCAGTTCCGGTTCGATTAATTCGATCCGCGAACCGGTTCGGGGCGCTGAACCGATTCGCGAACCGGTTCGGCAATATAAATGACAAATTGCAGCATCAAAATAAATTACAAATAAAACATCTGAAATCAGCACATACGAAACGGGATACATCGTAGTGCAAGGCTCGGGGATTTCTACCAGGAATGGTTTCTTTATTTGCACTCAAATGTTACCTCACCGACGTTTACGCATTCGGACTTCATCTAATTGGGTCCGACGCAGTAGCTGTAAAATCCGCGACCTCCTTACAAACCCACTTACAAGTAGAACTCGCTAACTATCCCGCCACCTCGGCGTGTAAGCAATTGAAAGAACAGTGGGGAGAAAATACAGCTTTCTTTATTTGAACTAGCCTTCGGTAACTCAAATTAGACCCTTAAACAAGCAACAGAAGCTCGGCAGATCCTTTGTCAAATTCGAAAGTGCGCGCAGCTTCGCTTCTCCGCGAGCGACTAGGGTTTGTATCCCTGTTGTTTTTTTTTCCCCCGCATTTATCGAGTTTCCGGTACGAAAAAATACGGCATGTAAATCTTGACACTTCATAGCTCGATATAGTCTGACCCGTGGTTGGGGCAGCGAAGAGCAGATATAATTCATGAATGCTCATTTCAACTGTAAATAAAGTTTCTTTCTCTCCCTCAAACGTTATCAAACTCCACAGCCTTTTCTTTTCTTATTCCGATGGAAGCAAGCTTCAAGAACTCGCGCGTTCTAGAAACGTGTTATGAAATGAGCACACAGCAGCATTTAGGATTTACGATATTGTAAAAAAATAAAATCCCGTGACGCGATTTTTTTTTTTTTTTTTTGCACAGCTTTCCAATTTTCTTTTTTCCGTGCAAGCCGCGACCAGCGCAATACTGGTTCCTATGTCAAGATTCATGGATGCAGCGTTTGTCAAGATTCATGGATGCAGCGTTTATATTCCTAAGACTGAGTGGAGAAGAAAAATATGTAAGCAAGGCGTGTGTCACTTGACGGCACTTAAAGAACAAATGGGATTGATAGCACATTCATTGTCAACAGCGCGTGGCCGAACCGTTTTGACATGAGCCGGTAACCGTTAATTTTTTTCCGGTTCAGTTCCGGTTCGGGTTCATCGCGATAACAATATAACGGTTCGGGTTCGGGTTCAGTTCCGGAAAAAATACCGGTTCGGTTCCGGTTTTCGGTTCGGTTCGGTTCCGGTTCGACACCCTGAAATAAACCAATCAAAAGAGACCCTCAAGCATTTCTATCACGGTTCTACATTATCTTTTTCTGTCAGGTTACCTCTCAGAATGCTGAGATATTCACTGAGAAAGGAGCTCAACAGTTTTTACCTGCATCGCTCATCGGCCCCGAATCAGGTCGTACTATCTTTGACCTTAGGTGCGAGCGAAGTCAGCGAAGTCAAAGCTTAAAAGAACACTGACACCACCCAAACACCTTTTTTTTTTTTTTGCCAGCCGATTTATGGTGGTGTCGCAAGTAATATTTTGATACAGAGTCACGTATATTTTTAATAAAGCCAGAAAACGCAACTGCGGAAAACCTAAACCGAAACATGCGCACGGAGGTCGGAGAAGTATTAGTTCCGAGAGCGAACACAAGCGTCGCTGCGGTCGCCGCGCCCTGATTGGGTAAGGTGTACCGTAATGTCAGGGGGAGGACTCCGCTCCGCGATCTCGCACCGGCTCGCTTCCCATGCACCGGTTTCCTGGTTTGGCGTTGTGTGCCGCAAGCTCTTCGAGGAGCTGGACCAGACTTGTGCACGTTACTGAAAAATTGTAAGGAATTACATTTACAATTACTCAAGGCTAAATTGTAATTTTTTACAATTACAATTACCCTCTCATAAAAGTAAGTGACCGTTACTCCCAAAAGTAATCCGTTACTTTCGTGGAGTTACTGTCAACAATATTTTCCTCAATTAAGAAACAAAAGGAAGAAGGTTATTCAAGTCCTTGTTGTTGCCACCTGTCCCATTTATTGACCTTGAGTAAGCAACAGCTGACTCTTGAAAGTCTCGTCAGACATATATTGCGTGATTTCTTACTGAAGATGTCGACAGCTACGCTGAGCACCGTTTGAACTGAGTCACTGGATGGGAGTGCCATATTGTGCCTCACGAATATTTAATTCTCAGCATTTAGCTTTTTCAGCGAAGTAATGGAAGTACTATTTAGCTCGAAGATAGGGCAAAGCTTCATTGTTGCAGCTGTTTCCTAATATTCGAGAGTTTTAGTAGAGTTGGTAACCGTAAGGTGATAATAAAATAATATTAAAGGTTTGGCTTGATATTCTTCTTCCTTTGATTCTGAACAGGTCGAGCCTCGGTTGAGGCGCGTTGGTGAATAAGAAAACGTTTTTAATATATAAATATGAGTCAGAAAAAAAAATCAGAACGTCGGTTGAAATAAGGAAATGCAAATGCACGTTTGCCGTGTGTACCTTTCTTGATGCCGTTCAAAAACGCAGGGAGCACGAACCGATTGCAGTTTACTCCGGTGTTCTCCAGATAGACGTCCGCTGACGCCACGGGCAGCGAAGAGCAGAGAACTGAGCCACACTATGGCTCCCAACTCATGAGTTTCACTCTCTCCTCAAGCCCAGAATCCCAAGCCTACCTCAGCCACCATTATGTTTTATTTGTAAAGATCTCTTATCTTTTATTTGAAAAATACGTCGTGCTGAAATACAAACAGCGGAAAAAAAAAGGAAGACAATTATTATTTTCGGAGTGATCGCAAAAAGCTGACTCACAAAAAGGGTGGCTGAGATGCGGATAACCTGGCTGAAATTCACAAATAAAATGGGCCAACCCTAGAAATTGGACCACAAAAAAGTAGCTTTCAAAACAGGTTCAAATAATCTGAAAGAAGCAGAAAAAAAATACATCCTGTTTTCTAAGAGAACATAAGTTTGCAGCAACGAACGAGGATGCTTGTGGCAATAACTCCTTCACATATTATCACATCCCTTTTAGTGGATTTTAGGGCAGACGGAGCGTTGTCTCGTGTTGTGACATTATGAAAATGGCCGTATTTACTATAACCGAGAAGGACATTGTTAATTCTTGTCTGTGCACTTACCCCCTAGAGTTTCTCGAAGAGGCGTACAATCACTTGGTGTCCACCTCTCCCCGCCTTCGATCGCAAAGAAAAAAAAAACAAAGACACTAAAAAAAGCGGATATAACTTCCCCCCCCCCCTTTTTTTGTAGAAATGCTTATTTGGATTTTATGACAGTTGTTAGGGTCTAAAAAGAAAATAGATTCAGGGGCTTGGTGTTGCAAAAAAAGGCTTTGCAGAACTGAAGAGTGCCAAGCCTCCCTTTGCGCTGGTCAATGTGCGTGACAGTGTCACTGCGCTCAACTTTACCAAAATAAAAACGACCTTTTCTTTATAAGGGGGGGGGGGGGGGCTGGTCTTGAAAAAAAAAATGTAACGGATTACAAGGAATCCGGTACGTAAAAAATGTAAGGGAATTACTTTAAAATTACTCTAGAAAAGATGTAATTATTTCGTTACTAAATTACCGATAAATGTAAGGGATTACAAGTAATTTCGTTACTTGTAACGGATTACGTACAAGTCTGAGCTGGACTTCGTTTACCCGGTGTACAAGACGTTGAGTTAAGCCGATATTGACGTGCTTCCGTACATTTTATAAGCCTGCTTGTCCCTTTTACCTTTAAAATTGCATTACAAATCCCGAATTCATCGGCGGACGCAATTCCGCCGATGAACCTCCCCGTTCGTCCACACGACACAAGGCAATTTTACGAAGGATTGGTGAAGCGGTGGCGGAAACGTTTCAGACGCTGGAATTTTGTTCCTTGCATGTTCATGATTTAGGATGATATTACATCCCGCTTTCAAGGCATTTGAAGTGGCATTTATATCAAGGGCCTTCGGGTGGTCGGCAAATCAGCTCGCGACCCCAACTCTGCGATGCCACTCTGCATGCGCTGGTTCGCAGATGTTTTAAAGGCCCTGCGTCAGATGATCCTTGAAGTGCTCGCGGAACAGGGTTGTTTTACATAAATGTAGCTTCTTCGTGAATTAATTATATAGTTTATACACGTATGCAGGCATATTTCGTAGAAGATGCACAATTAATGGAAGTTAGTTTGTATGGTAGCAGCAAAAACGGCCGAATCGCCCCCAGCTGCCTGTATGATATGTATTGAACTGCCCAAAATATGCACAGCAATAGTGCCGTAATTTGAAATGTTTATACTTTTTTCTGACATTCCTTATTCCAGCCTTGTGTGTTCGGAAAATACACAGTTTAGTTTGAATTGTCATTTCCAATTAAAAAAGACACTGCTGCAGGTCCCCAAAAGCTTCCTCAGCCTCCAAACTCCCTACAGCTGGACTCTATAACAACAGAGGATAAGAGGAGTAAAAGCAAGCATTCAAACGGCTGTCCAGTGGCAGGTGCAGCACTAGTAGCAGAAAATGTGGAACCTGTGAAGGGCGACAGTCTGCGTGAGAAAAGCTTCTGGTATTTTAGCTTCAGGACAAATCGATTTAAGTAAAATCTGAATTTTAGGGCTTTAGGGACTAATAACGAACTAGACAACTTCGCTTACATTTGTTATACATTACTTGAGGGTTGATATAAACAAGTTCACAGATACCACCCCTGTAGTTCATTCAAATACTATTCGAATCCAGCAAAGGTCAAATGCGAGCAATGTATATAATAAATATTCCGTGTTTTTTTTACTTTGCCCCTGCACTCGGCGATCTTGTTTAAAAACAGAGATACAAAAAAAATAGTATACTTAACCTGCCAATTCATTCAGACCATCAGCAGCATGTATTGTGCGAAATGTAAATCTATAGTGAAGCTCCTGGAATTGTGGCCGTATTTCTTCATTTTCATATACCAGCTGCGATTCATGCGTTGCCTGCCCTGTCAACCCTGCTTCAAATGTTGGTTGAAGTTTCGCCTGTAGCTACAGGCTGTACCTAAATAAAGGCACATATAAAAATTTACACTTCCTACGAAAAACACGCCAAAACAAATTAAATAGAAACGAGCGCGCCGACAGCTAGCGTCGTCACTGCCTCCAAAGGGCGACCGGGGCGAGCCGGGAAAAGTTCTCTCCTCGCCGTGACGTCACTCCGGTTCGCCCTAAGGCGGCGCCATGCGAACTTGTCGGGGCTAATAGCTGACAAAGTGAGTGGCAGACGTCACGTGGCTAAACCTATACAGAGCGCATTTTTCCCCCTCCGTTTTTTTTTTTTTTTTTTTTTTTTTTTGTCGCGCGCCGCAGACGAAATTTGTTGCGGGAATTGTTTGCCGTGCGATTCCTTTGCAGTTCTGTTTGTTCCGCTCGCTGTTCTACACTTAGATGAGTTGTTTTGTACATTAAAGAGTTGGAAATGAGTAGTGATTGCCCGTGGTGAATTCCCGTGATTGGCTGCGAAAACAATACCCCCACGATGTTGCGTGAAGAGCTGGCTCACAAGTTCTGCATCCGAAAGTGGCATTGGAAAAATATATTTGACTCCAACCAAAAATTTAACTCGGACCCAACGTTTCAGAACCAATTCGGTTTCTTCTTCAGGGGCGATTGATCTCATGCGTGGGAGCAGCCTCGTCTTTGGTGGTACGAATATCTTCTAATAGCGCTTCCGCCTTGCCATCCAGTCTTTTTCTAATCACGTGTCGTAGTCCACTCACATAAACAGATGGTAAGGTACCCATAGATCTGTTGATATTTCCTGGTGCATTTTGAATCTGCCATGATTCAAGGTGATGCCTTTTCGGAGATTGGTTTCAACATCAAGAACGGACACGTTCACAAAGTTTATCAGATGGTCAAAGGTGTCAAAGTGTCGACCGAGAACGCAAGAGCACTGCGTTCTCGGTCGAATTTGCGTACATCGTTCTTGTGCTGGCGTAACATTTTCATAAAGTTCTTTGTTTCGCCGATATAAGATCTGGGACATTGTAAGCAGGGGATCCCGTAAACAATTCCTGGTGCTTTTTTCTTCGGGAGGCGATCTTTTGGTCTTGGCATGAATCGTCCAAGAGTGGATACCGGTTTGTGAGCCACGTGAATGCCTTGTTTTGCGAGCACCCGTGATAGTGCTTCGCTAGTACTTTGAACGTAGGGAACACTGATGCGCGTGATGGGGCGATGCGGCGCAGCTCCCTTTGGTTGTGGGTTTTGGCGAGCGTGAACCGTACGTTTGGTGACTTGCCGGATGAAACTTGTAGGGTAGGCGTTCTTTCTCAGATCAGCGATCACACCCTGCTCCTCGGTTTTTCTGTCAGTTTTTGAAGAACAGATAACAGCCGCCCTGGACATGAGAGTTGCAACGACTGATGCCTTGTGACTCGTTGGATGGTTTGACTTAAAATTAAGGTAGCGTCCGGTGTGAGTGGGCTTTTTGTATACCGAAAGCTTCATCTCCTTTCCTTGCCTCTTCACGAGTACATCAAAAAATGGTAAAGTGTTGTCTTTTTCCCGTTCCACGGTGAACTGGATGTCGGGCTCGATGGAGTTGAGGTGAGCCAGGAACTTATCAACTTCTGATGTTTTCAATGTACAAAACCAGTCGTACACATAACGCAGGAACACCTCAGGTCTTTTTGGTAAAGGACTGTAGCGCTCTTTGTTCGATGTTTTCCATTGTCAAATTTGCAGTGGTGACAGATATGGATGCACCCATCGTAGTTCCGCTGGTTTGTTTGTAAAAGCTGAGTCTGTACAAGTTTCCGAAAGGTAAACGGGATCGGGACGAATGACTGGCTGCAATTTCAGTAGAACATTTACGGGTGCTACCCTATTTATATGCTTCTTGCATTTTGTGGAAACTGGCTATATTGCGTCGCAGGTGTGAAAAAAAGAAAATCCCGTACCATTTAGTTCAACGACGTTTCGTCCACCTTTGTTGTTGTTTTTTTCAGTGATAATTGTAAAGAAGTAATACAAATATCGCAAATTGTGTGACAAAAAAAAAAAAAACGGTACTCCTACACCTAGGATCGAACCTGGATCCGCTGTGTGTGACGCAAACATCTGTCCACTGAGCTACAGGGAGAACTCTTCGTAGTGATGCAGCCCGTCGACTGCAGGACGAAAAGGTTGCCGCTGATTTCCCTCCAGCAAAGGCACTCCGAGCTTGAAATCGGGCAGCACCACGTATTGCCCACATTCCCTCTTAGTAAAGAAATCGTACGCGTGCAAATTGAACTCGAAGTACGCACTTCGTGCTTGACGTCTGCGCGTTCAAAGTCTTTAGCAACGAGAAGGGGGTGACAGCTCGGCGACGTCTTCGTGCAAATCGGCTTAGTGGTCGGGCGTGTCGTACGGGATGAGTACCGACTCTTTTGATCGGTCCAACATTTCTCTTTCATGGGAAGTCAGAATTCGCCGGTACCAGAAACGACAGTTCTAAAGTAGAGAACCCCGTCGTCCGCTGCCATCGCCGTCCAGCCCGCGAGTCCCACAATACGCGAAACGACCCCATGTTGAAAAATAAAGTAAACGCACTGAATGCTTCCGGTTTTCTGTGCCATTTTTTGTAATCAATGTGTTTGCAGCTTTTTAGAAGCCACGAAAATGGGGTTCATATTTTTTTTCCCTATTTTTAATATTGAGTGTGTGCCTTCAATGACCCACAACTTTGATTGAGTTTGGTGCTTGTGTCTTAACCTTAGAAAACGGCCCATCACCACGGAAAAGAAAGTGAGCGCGACTCAAACCGGCGAGTTCTCGATCGGCACTTCTCGGGCGGAAAGAAACCGAGTTTCGAGCCGCAAATTCTGTTCTGAGTAGTTGGGCTCTCATAAAGCATAAATACCCTCTCATAAATACCCTGTCTTAAATAAATGTCATAAAGCATGAAAACACTCTCAGTGTCCCTTTAGAACGCGAGCCCATTGCTCTCTGTATTTTTGCCTTCCAAGCGCGCTTGCGCAGTTCATGCAGTGCTTCAGGCTGCGTGCCCGCGCCTGCTGCTTCAGCTTCGCTCGCACTTATAAAGCAAAATATAGCATCGCCCCCCAAGTCATCGTGACGGCCGCAATATTAGCAAAACCAAGACGGGTGATACCGACGGTCTCGTCGGTATTGCTTGTCGCATGAACGGACCGTAGCCCCGTTCAATCGAAGCATCAAGCCATTTAGGGCGCAAAATGATCAACTGGTGACTTGCGAAGAAAATAATGTTAACTAAAGGGTTTTACATACCTGCCATGGGGATGCTCTGAGCATGGTAGTAGCCTCCTTTGGTGGACGAGTATCCGCTACGAAACACCTCGTAGAGAAAATCCGGGTTGAAGCCCTCACGGTGCAGTGGGCAACGTTGTTTTTTTTTTTTTTGTATCTTGTCGGCACAACCGCCGTCGTATTGCCTATCTTATATTTTACCAACGAAAACATCACCCAAAGCTAGACAGTTCAGCATTCAAAAATAAATTTTAAGCCTGCGAGACACGTGCTTTTGCGGCTTTGCTCGCTTCCTTCCCTCCCCAAACCTGTTTTTCCCGCTCCCTTTCAGGGTTCGGGATGGCCAATCTCCGTACGTTTATTCTTTTGCTTTTAACGGGCGCTAGCCGCTGGTAAAACTTTAAACAAATGCACATAATATTTAGAATTGAGATCTTTATGTCATACTACGATAGAGTTATAATTTATTATAAAGTTAGTGTTAAAGGCAAATTTTTAAAGCCTCTTTTCCTCCCCAGTCCCAGCGTTTTATATCTGACTCTCCCTTCCTTTTGCGAGTCTCCTCGGCAGCCCAGCCTAGCCGCCTACTCAGTCTAGTGCCTCGCACTCAGTTCCTTAGCATCCTTAGCATGTCTCTAAATATGTTTTCTTGCCACCTGTCACTCCCTGAAAGCCAAGGAGGTTAGTGTCCTTTGGTGAGCAACACGTAGTCGTTTTGTGCGACAACTGCGGTTACAATAGAGGCTCAACGTCATCAATCGATAAGAAAAAAAGGATGCAGTACATGGAGCCAGGTAAAGACTATGCGGTCCCAAAAGAAACGAAATCCAGCCAAGCGGCGAGGGTTCGAGAAGGAATTAGCCTGTCGGAGCCGCAAACTGTCACAAGCTAGAGTTACTTGAGCGATCGCTCAGTGGGCGATCTGGATCATCTGGACGACAGGAACGGTCAGGCATCAGGGGATAGAGATCAGGGTTCGCCCCGGTGCTACAGACCAGGGTTGTAAAGTGCCTAGGTACAAGTAACTGTAAATCGGTATCTAGGTACGTTTGTTGTACCTGAGGTACAAACCTAGGTACTTTCATTTCTCAGTATCTGTATCTGTATCTTAGGTACATTTTCCAGTAACTTGTAACTAAGTGAAGTTACTTTTTACAGGTACTTTTCTATTCACTTCGTCAAAATCATAGAAATATAATATAACATGTAACTGAAAATAAATTATAAATACAGTCGTAAAGCAAGTTAACATCACGTAGTTTTTCCATGCGATAAATCGAACTCAAATTTTGCACTTTACAAAGCTGAAAATGTTTTTGAAGAAAAGAAACTGGGAGGACGATTAATCCTCGCCTTTAAGAGTTGAACGCGATAAAGTTATCGGGCCCCGTTCGCATGGCCTTCTCAATCGCTTCTCATGCTCTTGAGTCACACAACGACCTAATTCTTATGATACAACACTCCCGGTGCGATCGAGGAGCTTTTACCAGTGCTTTGGTGCCAATTTACCCAGCAAGGTATATTTATGTGTTTGCTCGGCACGCGCAGACAACACTCGATGCCATAATGCCTTCACCCTGACACAGACAGACATCGAGGCACTTTAATGACGGCAGGATCGCAGTGCCATTCCCAAGCCCTCCGTTGCCTAGTCGGTAGCATGTCTGGCTCGCAACCGAAGGGTCGTGGGTGCGATCCTGCGTAAATTCTTAAACTTTTTCCTTAAGGCAAATGAATTAGTTTATGAAGTGGGATTATTTGGAACATGCGGCGACAATTAATTCGTGTGTCTTTAACCACCTTCATTCCACGCGTGACGTCACGTTTCACATGAGCGTTGTGGGTTGTTTGAAATTCCCGCGCGAAGTCAAGTGGCTGTGACGTCACAACCCTATCGACCATTCAGGAATTTCCCGTCACGCCACCGACGCCACCGACATCCGACGGATTTTCTGTGACACGAGCTCCTAAACGCGCTCGCGTTGGAATATTATCTTCCTTCCTTAAAACATTGACCTCAATAAAGCACGTTTATCAAACTTGTTTTTGTGTAGTACATCCCAGCATACAAAGGATTTACTTCCAATAATAATGTGACAAATTTGAGAAAAATACTTGACGTGAAAATAAAAAGTATCTTTGAAGTAACTGTACCTGTACCTAGGTACATTTTTAAGCGAGTAGCTAGATACGCACCTAGGTACATTTTCGTATCAGTAACTGTAACTGTATCTTAGGTACACTTTTTAAGCAACTTTTACAACCCTGCTACAGACTCGACGACTCCTAACGAAGTTTGAATGAGCCTTAGCGCCACAAGCGAAGACGAAGCTACGTCCGACCAGAGCTTTGGATTTGATGGCACAAGCAAAAAGGAAGCGACATCGCATGACGCGAGCCCAGATGGGCAGTCATCAGATAAAAAGAGCAGAGGTGAAACGGCATCAAGTAGCGGTTACGATTTGAAGAAAGAGCAATTCAACTCTGCCGCCAATGACGATGATGACCAGTCCGACTTTAAAAGCTTTAAGGAAATGTGCAGTGGGCCCACAGTTTTTGATCAGGATACGACCCGAGGCCAAGTTCTGTTGGTGATCTTGGCATATGTTGTGTCCGCCGGCCTGTCTTGGAGGCAGACAGAGGGTCTTTTAAAACTAGTCAACACTCTTTTTGGTAATTTGGGAGCACCAAAATCGACAATTTTTTTCCGGAAAGTTTGAAAGCAAAACCATAGAGGCCTGATAGATTGGCATTTTGTTTATTGCGACCGTTGCTCTAGGGCATTTGACGTCTGTAAACCTCCCCTCCGAGGCAAAAACACGAGGTGCTCGCAGTGCAACGCTCTATATGGAGCAGAGCGAATGGTGGCTGATGGGACATGTTCCATCATTTTCAATCTACAGAAGCAACTGCATCCCCTGAGGGAAAACTGCAATAAGGCTCTGTGGGACAACCTGGAAAATATGGCACATAGGTTACATGACATATTCACTGACCTGGCCGACGGAGATCTTGTGAGTAAAGCACAAGAGAAGTTTGGCTGCACCATGCACCATCTGACGGCTAGCTTTAGTACTGATGAATCACCATTTTTTTAATTTAGCAAAAACTCTATGTTGCCTATTCACATGATGCTGAATGAGCTGCCCCCATTCTTCGGTGGCAGAACCTTTTGCTTGGCGGAATCGGGTTCGGCAAACAAAAGTCAGATATGTCTCCCTTCCTCAATGGGTTCGCCGAGCAGTTTAAAAAAATATTGGCCCACTCGAGTGGAGTTGCCACAAAAATGGACAGGCTCTTTCATCTAAGGTGTATGCAGTGTGTTGCATTGCAAATGTTCCTGCTAAAGCAGCAGTGCTAAATCAGAAGCAATTTAACCTGTACTGTGACTGCCCGTGGTGCTGTCACAAGAGAACACTGGTCGGAGTTGTGTATTATTTTCAGCTATTGCCCTTTGATCTACAAACTGCAAACCCTCATTTTCAGATGCCGTAACTCAATTGAAGCCTGTTGCGAAATAGTGTAGTGTTGCCGGGCTCAGTATTTGGTTCTTACATACTGGTGATATAATTATTTCAAAGGAAAGCCTCTGCTAAATCATGTGTTGCTCTGATGTCACCCTAATGGTCGGTTCGAGGTTCAAATTGGTACCCTATCGACCAGTGCCATCAGAGTGCACTCCTAGTTGCTTACAGTAGTTGCAGCTGACCGTAAAATCAACATAGAAGAGCTGGATTCATTGTCTCTAGCCGTGATTGAACCTTCTTGTTGTGCAAAACTGTGCATGGTTTTCACCTGCGCTATGCGTGGACTTAAAGGTCATGTTGGTAGCCACTGGTAATCTTGCTCTTCGCACAGGTGTGGGCTGCGCTAATTTGAAATGCATTAGCTGCCGTCGAAGGAACATTACTGCACCTCGAGCAGTTCTAATAGTCAACTTTGACGAGCGCTGACGATTATAAGATTATTGCCCCAAGGTGTGAAATTTATCATCAGTGCAGCCGACCAAACACAAACGACCGGAAGCCGTAAGGCAGTTCTATGCGTGGAGCCATGTTACAGCAGCGGAATCACCGAAGTGGGGAATGTTCACGTTTGTCACTTCTCCACAGCGAGATTAACTGACCTAAGTTGTCAAACCACGCTTTTCAGTAATTTTGCCTGGTTAACTAGTCCGCTGCTGGAAGCACAAAGGTAGGCACTGTCTTAGTCTTAGTTCATGAAATTCAGAACAAACCTCCGATCGCCCAAAGTGAACTTGTCCACCGGAGTAGTTGCGTAGACCAGGAGGCGGCCACTGTTTGAAGCAGCGGGCAGGGTGGCTGCGAGTCGGATTTCAGAAAGTTAAGGGGAGGGGGGGAATAGTTCCAGCAAAATCAGACACAAACTCCCACTGGTATGATAAGGACGAAAACAGAATATTTGTTTATATGTTTAAGCACCTGTCGTGTAACTATTGATGCTCTATAAGAGAAAAATGTAAACCTGCATTAAAGCTGCTAATTGACGTGCAACATTTCTATTAGGAGGAGCTTCATCTAGAACTGTTGGTACTAGACAGACCTAGCCACACGCGTTTTAGGTGCCAATAGAGTAGGGCTTTTCGTTTTCGGGTTTTATATATCAAAGGGAAATGCATGAAATGTGTTATCTACAGGAACTAACGTCAGCAAAATCTATAATATAAGAATGGTGCTCGAGAGCGCAAGATCTTTTCACCTTCTGACCAATTCTGAAGCGAATCGATGCCCAGGTCACGCAATACAAAGACGCTTTTCACCATCAAACAGGTGACTGAGAAAAAGCTTTGGAGATAGATCCAGCATTGTTCTTTTTTTATTAATTGAGCTGATTTTAAGATCGTGGACAGATCGGGGTTAATCCGATTTTTAGAAAACCAGCTCAGGGGCGAAAATTGGGTAATATCGGGTTTCACATGAAAACGAAGAACCATAAGTATACTCCATTTCATGTGAAACGATTATGGCCGGGAGAGTGTATGCATCTGGGAGAGTGGGAGGATGTGGAGGGGGGGGGGGCATTTTTACTATTGTGCCGGGTGCCTAATAAAACTGCCTCGAGGGCCGTAGGTTGTTGATCACAGGCGTAGAATGTTAAGCTGTTTGCTCTAAGCACAACCAGCACAAAGGCTAAACTAGATGTCACAAGTATGACTGCCCAGCATGGCTGGTCTAGATTAATACATGCAAATATTTTTAACACTTTTATATCCGAGTAAAAAAAATTTGAAAACGTTAATTGTACGCACCACATGATTGGTAGTCCAGATAGTGTTTATTCGAGCTTTGAGTCAAATAAAAGTGCAGATTCACTTGAGCCCAAGAATCACTTTGCAATGAGACTGCGTTCGCAGCTCTGCTAACAAGTCTTTACTGGTTTGCACCAAACAGATTTCCCGCGACACCACGGTCGCCGAGCACTACAAATATGACAAGGGAAAAATGCAAAGACAAAGCTGAACCTCCTGTATTCTGAGCTTACTCTGACTCCTTGTAAGAGAGTGATCATACATTATATAGCAGTTCAATATTTCTTATTTTGTAGGCACTCTGAAATACCCCCACCGCTGCACTGTGACTGAGCGGAAACACGGGGGAGTGCCACAGGACACGAAAGCAGCTGTGATGACCAGTACCACAAAGCATGGGATGTATGGGCCGATCCCCATTGCACGACTCCAGGGATTTGACTTGGTTTGGAGCGTAGTGCCGGACTACGTGCATTGTCTGCTTGAAGATGTCACTAAACAGCTGACAATGGCGTGGTTCTTGAGTACCGGTGCTGCATTCTACATCGGAAAACAGATGACTGCCATAGATTGTAGGCTCGCGAAGATATGTCGCCGAATCATTTTGCGCGCTCAATCTCTCAAAACGAAAGCGAGCGATCTGGAAGGCTAAATAATGGAGGTACTGGCTAGTCTATTATGCTATGCCCTGCCTTCAGAGAATTTCTTCCAGTCTAGTACTTCGTGCACCTCACACTCTTGTGTCAATCAAAGTTTCTCCTCTGCACAAGACTGTTAGCAGGGACGACATTAGGACTGCTGAAGTGCTTATAGACCTTTGCAAAAAAGAGCTCTCTGGCCGCCGCCATTTTGGGAATTGAGCGGCCCCTACCAGCCAGTAATTTCTGCCACCTGACTGAGCTGTGGAAATCCGGTCAGCGTGGCTCCTCACCTGCATTGTGCAATCAGAGTTCGCCCGATTTTCTTGGAAGTTTTTACTTTATTTGCCTGTTTAGATGCTTACCCTTTGTGTGTTATCTTCCACTGTGAGAACTACAGAACACCAGGGCTTAGGGTGCCTACATGTTTCCGCCCGGAAACATATAGGCACCCTACCAGGGCTCGTTGCCTGAACTGCCTTCGCAGGCAACGAACGAAGATAGCGAACGTCAAGCTGCACGCAATGCAGGCAGTTCAACGTTCTTGGAGAATTATTTCCGTTGAGGTAATCTCCAAAAAGCCCTCCCGGCTATGGTCCGGGTTTCGCGAAAAATAGCTGTTAAGGTTTGGTCCGGTGTGTGGGGACAGAATAGACACGTTCGTTCATTTGCTTTGAAGCTGTCCAAAAAAGCGGCTCTCTTCAAAACGTGCCCCAAAACACGCCGGATTCCGTCCGATCGTCGTAAAGTGACTATCGTCGACACTGTATATTGGATATGCTGTGTTATTTGAGACCTTTCTCAACTAATGTTCGGATAACGCGGCACCGTGGGGTACGTACCATATATGTTGTTCGATTGATGAGACTCGTTGAATTTCATGTTGGGGGCGGGAATATCCTTGAAGTTCGGATATCCTGTGTGGTGAAATATTCTCTCTTATTCAGACCTTTGTAGATTGAGCCGGCTGAGTGTACTGTGCCGTAAAAAGATTAACATAATATGAAACAGACATTCCAGTTGCATTTGTTCTGTCGCGACGGGCTCACAAAACAGCTTTCATTTCTTTGTTTTTCTTCCCAAAAATAGTAAAATGCATTCTTAAAAACCCTGACAAATTATATTCGCCGTAGAACACAAAATAAAAAATAGAACGTGGCAATTTAGCCTCTACCAGCGCACGGAAGTGCGCGTTCGGAGGTTGCCACAGCCCACTGACTAGAAAACCCACAGCCCAGCGCAGTCGGGCAACACTGTCGTACCCTCTCAAAACCAGGGACGCGCGCTATCAATCGCTTCGTTCGAGACTGCCGCTGGAAAGGTCTATAGAGCGCAGCTCTTAGGCGCCCGTTTCCGTCGCCGTCGGCGTAACCGCGCGGTGCATTATGGGACGCGTGACGTCACTGGTGACGTCATTAGGGAAAATGACGTCACGTGACGTCACATGTGACGTCACAAAGACTGCCCGTGACGTCATCGTGATGCCCTCATCGTCACAGATGACGTCATCAGTGACGTCACTAGCGGAAACGATTCCCCTCTAAATCTAGCGGAAAAAAATTTCCCCACTAAATCTAGAGAAAAAATCACCCCGCTAAATTTTGCGCAAAAATTTTCCCGCTAAATCTAATGGAAAAAATTCCCCGCTAAATTTAACGGAAAAAGTTTTCCCGCTAAATTTAGCGGGAAAAATTTCCCTGCTAAATTTAGTGCAAAAAATTTCCCCGCTTAATTTAGCGGAAAACGTTTTCCCGCTAAATCTAGTGACAATAGGGAGTTTTCGTAGATAGTTTTCGCCGTCCCGCAAGGCACTCCGCAACCCGCTACGATAGCGGGAACTCCACAGTCAAGGCTATCGGCGCGCAGGCGCAGTAGCAACTTCTTCGTTGCGGAACGCTTAGCGGAGGGGGCAGCGCGGTCTACGAAAACTCCCTAATTTCTCGCTAAAGTTAGGGGGAAAATTGCCCTGCTGAATTGCCGCCAAATTTACATGCGATGCTCTCACCTAAGATGTGCATTTTCTGCGACTTGGGTTAAGCACACGTCGATCCACACCCATGTTAGTAGTGGGGAACTTTCCACCTTCTCCCCTTTGTATCCTTCCCTCCTTCTCCCCAAGGGCAACGCTCTTATTCGGCGTTACAGGGGATTGTAAACGTCTTTATTTTTTTGCACGTTTTCTTTAACATGTATCTGCCGTCTTTGCTTCAGCTGCAGAAACATCAAACATTCCTCTGCTTGTGCATTTGCCAAAACGTGTGATGGAGCTTGGTCACTAGTGGGCAACATCAATGTTCGCGTTTGAGAGAGCAAATGGTGTGCTCCTGCACCTTGTCACCGCTGCGAAAGGTGTCCCTTTGCAGGTTGCCGAGAAATAGGTCATGAAGCAGACCCTGGCAAGAGTCGGTGATGTGACCGACCTCCCAGCTAGCTTTGACCAACTGTTTCGGACGTTTATGAAGATTAGGGATGTGCCTGAGAACGGTGTCTTGGGCATTCCACAGGTACTCTCAATGACAAGCGATCTGCATGGTCTTCTTGAGTGTCACTTTGGCCAGGTACCCACTTTTGAAAGGCATCTGAGAGGAAGGGTACAGGGCTTTGAAGTCCACGGCTGCGAGTACACACGCCCCAAGAAGACGTGCACATTGTTTGTAAAGATGCAAGATGGCACGTACTGCGAAATTCAGACTATTTACAGAAACAGATAAAGCGGTGAGGTACGTTTTGTTTGTAAAAGCCTCATTATTGAAGACTTCGACGCTGGTAGTGCCAAGTACTTGAACAAGTGTGTTGTTCCTCCCAATAAGCAGAGATTCGTTTTGTTCTTTTCTAACGAGCTTGAAGGTATCTGCATCTTCATTGCCTATGAACATGGACCTTATTTGTGTAATATGCCTAACTTCTACAAAAAGGAGTAAATGCAGGGAGAGTAAATTCACTGCAATCGAAGTTGCTGGTTCAAGGATTTCTTGGTATGAAGAATGCATGAGCAAGGCACCAGCAAGCATGAGCACTTCGCCTGGATAGATGCCCCCATTGAATGCGAGCACTCGTGTTAAGCAAGCTAGTTTTTCTGCTGTTGTTATAAAGGAACCCTCGAAGCCGCAACTTGGGAAGTGGTGGATTTATAAATGCTTGCTGCTATAGAGAAGCCTAGAAGCCTCGAAGTGGCACCAGGCATTTTGCCAAGACTTGGGCTTGTCAAGAGCTAAGCCCTTTTGCCAAAACGTCCAACACTACTCTAAGACTTCCAGGACATTGCTTTTTTTAAAATTCTTGCTGCCAGCACCCCATACCCGTCTACACTTCACCTACCCCTATGGTGAAGTCAAGGCTCAAGATACGGGCTGTCACGTCCTATCATGATCCACATAGAAACCATGGGGTGTTTAGCTTCGAGGATCACTGACAGGGATGGGCAAACATGATTCGAATTGAATAGCATTGTGTTATTAGTGAATTTGACGTGCAACGAAAGCCACAACATGCTGTACTGGCTTTCTTCGCAGTGTTAAGAATAGGAAAGACACCGGGCTGTTTAATTCGAAGAATTATTTGCCCATACCTAATTGATAGGCCCCCGCAGGGGGCACCTGTGAAAGCAGGTGTTTGGAGAGTGGCGTCTCCACGGACCCCGAGCCCCGCAGGTGGCGCCTGCACCTTAGGTGCTAGGTGCTTGGTGAGTAGCGTCACCACGGACACCAGCCACGTGGGCCACCATACCCGCGCGCAGGGGGCACCTACTTTGGTCGGTGCTTGGTGAGTGGCGTCACTGCGAACCCCGAGCCATGTGGGTTCGCCCACCCACGTCTGGCTGTGCGTGGCGTACCCGTGCCCGGGGAAAAGGGGACCCTGGTGGTTGAGCTGAGCCCGGGGTATGTTTGGACCCTTCGGGGCCCCCTGGGCGAGGCAATACACTGGTTCGGCCCCTGCTTCTCGTAGACGGGTGTCCTGGCTTGGCCTGACCAGGATGATTCAGTCAGTCACCTCTTCTACCCCCTTCTTCCTTCTTTCACTTTTCCTCCCACCTCTTTCTCTTTTCTTCTACACTCTCTTCCTTCCTTTTTCTCTTTCTTAGGCAGCAAGGGCCAACCTTGAGTGGAAACAGGACCTGTCCCTGCAACCACACTAGGGTATAGTGCCCGGGGAGCACTGGTAGTGTAATTGTGTCAGCCAAGCCTTTCTTGCTATGGCACATTACCTACCCCCTTGTTGGGCTCCGTGGTGGGCGGTGCACCCGGGCACTGCACTTTCTTTCCCATCTTTATGGGTCTGCAAAACAAAACCTTCCTCGATCGGGCTCCGAAAAGAGTCCGCACCGAAGCATGTACACTTGATGTTCCATTAGTAGTTACTCCGCAGTATCCAAAGTTTTTTGGTGATGCACTCAGAGACTGAGAAACCACTAAGTAAACTGTCCCCTTTTCTTGTCGCGAAAACTCTAGAGGGCGTTGTGGGAAAGGCTTTTCAGGCTAAAAAGATGACATCAGGTGGCCTCCTCGTAGAGGTTCACACAAAGATCCAGAGTGATGCTCTACTAGCATTGAACTCAGTCTCCGATTACAAAGTCACCGTAACCCCCCACCGCACACTGAATACAGTACAAGGCGTAATTTCTGAAGAAGGCCTGTTAGAAACTCCAGAAACGGAAATTGTAGAGGGCCTCTCCAGCCAGGGTGTGATCGCCGCACGGCGCATCACACTTCGACGTGACGGCGTGGAACACAAGACAAAACACATCGTACTGACCTTTGCAATGACCACCCTTCCACAAGCTGTCAAGGCAGGTTACCAGCATTGCCGCGTTCGGCCATACGTACCAAACCCGCTGCGCGGCTTCAAGTGCCAGCGCTTCGGCCACGGCTCGCGGAGCTGCCGCGGATCTGACACGTGTGCGAGGTGCTTTAGCAAAGAGCATCTCGCAGATCACTGTGAGAACGATCCAAAATGCAGTAGTTGCGAAGGGAAGCACGCTGCGTACTTTCGGTCTTGTTTCTTTTGGAAGCAAGAAAAGGAAAAACTTACATTGAAGGTCCAAGAGAACGTTCCATACCACGAGGCAAAGAAGCGTGTCTTTTTTGCCTCACGTGGCTCATATGCAGAGGCTGTGCACAGGGGACCTGCATGGCCGACGGTGTCCACGGGGACGCAGACATCTTCGGATGACCTGCGTGTCCCGTCGGGGTCCCCCTCCGCCTCGGGAGTGGTGCGGCAAACACCGCCCCCGAGCTCTAGGAAATATGTGGGCGTGCCCACACCCAGTAAGGAGCAGGGCTTGGCGACCCTTGCTCCTCTCACTGCCCTGCCCCCCAAAGGACGGGGTATGGCACTCCGCCCTTCTGGTACCCAGAGGATCCCTGGTCTGCCAACCAAACCAGCGGCATCCAAGGGTCAGCCATTGGTGACAACCACTGACGAGCCAATGGATCAAAGTGGGCTCAAGTCCGACGAAGACAGGTTCATGTCGGGGTCGGAATGTTCCCTTCCTGGCACTGGTGGATCCACCAGTGAGCAGAAGGGTGCCACTAAAAAGAAAAACACTCCTCGTATGAAGTTTGATTTTAAGACCTGAAAATATATCCCTTGTCTGTATGTACTTACGCTTTCCTTCACTTTTACGTGTTTAGTTTTTTAGATTTCGTTCTTTTAAATTATCGCTTGCATTATGCAGTGGAACTGCAGAGGTCTTTTCTGTAATCTAGATGGTGTGAAGCTCTTGCTGCAGAGGCATGAACCCTCTACATTTTGCCTGCAAGAAACTTACCTCAAACCTTCCTACAGCAACTTTCTTAGATCATAACAAGTCTACAGGAAGGACCGCGTGACTACCTCTGGCGCTTCCGGTGGGGTTGCTGTTGTTGTAGACAGTGGCACTCCTGCCTGTGTGGTCCCCCTAGACACGCCTCTGGAGGCCGTTGCGGTGAGGTTGCTACAGCAACGCCTTATTACAATTTGCTCCATTTACATCCCCCCCCCCCTCATTTGCCCTGGAACTCGCTCAACTTGAAACTTTAGTTGATCAGCCACCTGAACCTTTTATTTTAATGGGCGATTTTAATGCGCACAACCCCCTCCTGGGCAGTGTCCGAACTGACACTTGAGGCTCTGTTGTGGCGCGGTTTTTATCTCGCAGAGAGGTATGTGTACTAAATACAGCAGAGCCAAGATATTTTAGTTCTGATAATCACTCTTTTTCTTGCATTGACCTCACTATTTGTTCCGCTGCACTTTTTACAGATTTTATTTGGAATGTATCGGATAACCCTTATGGAAGCGATCATTTTCCGGTGTATCTTACTCCCTCAGAAGTCATGCCCAGCCTGCCTTGTTGTTCCCCCCCGTTGGAAGATCTGCTCAGCAGATTGGGACCTTTTTCAGTCAAAGATCCCTTCCTCCCTGGATCTTTCGCAAGTGGCCTCCGTGGACGAAAAAAAATGCTCTCATAAAAACAGCAATTCTTGAGGCAGCGCGTCTGTTCATCCTACAGACATCCGGCAAGATGCCGAGACGTGCAAAACCATGGTGGGATACTGAGTGTAGAGTATCCCGAAACCGTCAAAACTGTTCTTGGGCAAGATTTAGGAGGTATCCCACTTCCAGAAACCTCTTGGCATTTAAGCTATTACGTGCAAAAGCCCGCTATATTAGGAAACGGACAAAAAAAAAAGATCCTTTTGCTCGTATGCATCTTCTATTAATAGTTTCACGCCAGCGAAGATTGTCTGGGAGAGAGTAGGTAGAACGGATGATGACTACCATCCTTTCTCAATCCCCTTGCTGTTAGACGAGAAGGGAGAAGCATTTTCATCATTAAATGAACAAGCCAACACTCTGGGTAGGCACTTTGCACAAGTCTCTAGTTCTGAAAATTACACTGCAGGGTTTCTGCAGTTTAAGTCCAAGCGTGAGAGAATTCCAATTCATAGGTCAGAAGATTGCACTGAAGAATATAAATGTCCTTTTTCCTTTGTCGAGCTTCGTCGAGCCCTTGCTGCTGCAAAGCCTACATCCCCTGGACTTGATGCAATTCACCCTAGCTTGCTTTCTCATCTACCTGAAACATTTCTAGTCATTCTCCTCCAGTTTTTTTAATATCATCTGGGCGAAAGGAACGTTTCCTAGCGCCTGGGAACAGGCTATTGTCATCCCCATCTTAAAACTAGGAAAGGACAGAAGTAAAGCCATGAGCTACAGGCCAATTGCCCTTACTAGCTGTTTGGGGAAAACATTTGAGCGGCTAGTTAACAACAGGCTAATCTACATACTAGAAAACAAGAAACTACTAAGCAATTTCCAGTGTGGTTTCCGCACTTCCAGGTCCACTGCTGACCACCTGGTACGTCTTGAGACGCCGGTCCACGAGGCTTCCATAAATAAGCAATTGTGTCTGTCTGTATTTTTCGACCTTGAAAAAGCTTACGACACCGCCTGGCGGTACGGCATACTCCAGGACCCTATCTCGATGAACATAAAAGAAAAAATGTTCAACTGCATTGCTGACTTTCTGCAGGATCGTAGCTTTCAGGTACGCCTGGGAGCTACAATCTCCGACCCTTTCCCCCAGGAGAATGGCGTGCCGCAGGACTGTGTCTTAAGCGTCACTTTGTTTATTATAAAGACAAATTCTCTATCTCAAGTAATCCCCCCCCCCCCGATCTCTCATTCTCTTTACGTCGACGATGTCCAGGTTTGTTTTTCTTCATGCAACTTAGCTATCTGTGAGCGTCAAGTTCAACTTACCGTAAACAGTATGAGTAGGTGGGCTGACCAGAATGGCTTTCGGTTTTCTTCCGAGAAGACTGTGGCTGTTTGTTTCTCTCAGAAACGAGGAATGTCTCCCGAGCCATCATTGTATATTAAAGGTACACCCATTCCTGTTAAATCAGAGCACAAGTTTTTAGGCCTAGTATTCGATAGTAAATTAACTTTTGGCCCACATATAAAGGAAGTAAGACTACAATGTCAGCGAAAGTCAAATCTTCTTAAGGTCCTTGCACACCGTTCTGCCTTTTGCAAATCTACAGGGCCTGTGTTCGCTCAGTTTTGGATTATGGAAGTATTGTTTACGGTTCTGCCAAACCCTCTACACTTAAAATGTTAGACACAATCCATCACCAGGGGATCCAACTGGCAACCGGAGCCTTTCGAACGTCCCCCGTGCCCAGCTTGCATGCCGAGTCAAATGAGTGGTCGCTTGATAAACGTAGGTTTTATCTAAGCACGCAGTACTTTTTAAGACTCCGTACTCTTCCACAGCGCCCAAATTTTTCTTTGATTGAAAGCATAAAATATGAGAAGGCCTTTTAACACAAGCCATCCGTAACGCGTCCCTTTGCACTTCGTGTGAAGGATGCTGCAGCGACTCACAGTTTTGGCATATCCTGTTCTGTCATGGAAACTGAACAAAGACTTGCTCCTTGGGATGACCTAGCTATAACATGCGACCTCTCTTTGACAAAATACAACAATAAAGTGGGCGCCGCTAGTGTTATAAAGCAAGAATTTTTTTAGATTGCTAGTCGTTACGAGACGGGCAAAAGTTTTTTTTACTGATGGGACGAAAGGTGCTAGCTACGCTGGCTGCGCTGCGGTTGGGCAGTACTACCAACATGTTAGACGAATTAATGCCAATGCGTCTGTGTTTACTGCTGAACTTCATGGACTCTTATTGATGGTAGATGAAATGATCAAACAAAAATATAGATTACCTGTGGTACTTACATACTCGCTCAGTTCCCTCCTTGCCCTTAACTCTGCAACATCCTGGAAGCATCCCCTTGTTTCTCTGCTTCGTGTTAAATTAACGAATGCTATAAAGCAAAACATCACTATTCACTTTTGCTGGGTTCCTAGCCATACAGGAATATACGGCAATGAGGAAGCCGACCGAGCCGCAGCTGCCTGTGTAAACAGGTCCATTGAAATTCACACCCTCCCAGTGACAGACTATAGAACTACACTACGAAATAAAATCAGATTCCTGTCAAGTAGAGTGGGACTCTGATCCTCACAATAAGCTACATAGGGTTAAACCTGTTTTAAGTGAATGGCGCAGCGCCAGACATCGAGAAAGGTTCTATGGGGTCATCTTATGTCGACTGAGGATAGGCCACACACACTTGACTCTCAGCTACCTGCTAAGAAACGACGACCCACCGATGTGCGACTACTGCTCAGAAACCCTAAGGGTACTTCACATCCTTTTAGTACGCCCACAATTGAATAACGAACGCCGCTCCTACTTTTCTATATTTTTCAGAAAACAAATACCTTTCCACTTGGCACTTTTGCGTGAAGACGAGCCTTTTACTATGTACAGACAAGTTTTTAACTTTTTAGAAAAGTTTAATATTTTACATCGACTTTAAACTACAGTTTTCTTTAAGTGATATTTGATATTTTGATCCACTGCAATAATAAACATTTAGTATCTTGATATTTACTTACCCTGTGTTTGGCGCACTATGGCCTATGTTGCTGCTGCGCCAGAAAACTCCAAATTCATTCATTCATTCATTCATAATTGATAGGCATGTAAGACCAATACATTGTTTACATAAGCGACCCGTGATTTAACCGGCAGTTCTGAGCTTTCGCCTTTACTCCATTGTTGGGCGAGGCGAAGTGCAATGCACACAAAACAACGATTGGTACAAACAACTGATTGCCAGGCTTTCTTGTTTTTCTTTGAAAATTTAAGCTGTCATTGCAACAACTGCTTTGTAAAATGACCCGTTGTGGAGCAATCATTAAAGTAATTTTGGTGTTGCCCAAAACCATGTCGAGTAAAATATGAAAAAGCGGCAGTGTCATGTTTGTACTAAATGTACAATGCGCTGTATGCTTACATTTAACTGGGTGTTGGGATTCACCATATTTGTTGTCAGTTCAGCTTCCCACTTGTTCAGTTGTAGTTGATCTATTATCTTTATACAACGGTTGCTTTGCCTGTTTTGGTGGGGTGGTCTGAGAGAAACACTTCAACGTTTAGGGGTGTTATTTGGTGTTACGGGAAATTAAATGTGGTCGTGAATCCCCGTCTTCCTGATGTATGTAGGTTGTCAGTGAATCAAGGAATGGGGTGTCCTTTGTCGAGTCGGTACCACTACTAGTGTTGTGAGTCTTTCCTCTCAAAGAGTCCAGTTGGTGTTTCCTCAGCCCTGTCAGGCCTGTACAATCCCAGATGAGGTGGCGTAGTGCGGCCGTGTTGTTGCCGGTGTAGGCATTGCACCTGCATGGAGCCATCAAATCCGACAGGCCCGAAGCTTGCTTGCTTTCTCGGTGGGAATGAACATGCAGTAGATTATACTTTATGTTTACAGCAAGAATAGACTCCGGTTGTGCAGTAAACATGTTTAATTTTTAGTATGGTGTCTTAAGCTTGTATAAAGCTCCAATTATTAACCCCTTCCGCAGTTTACAAAACTTCCTGTGTAACTATAGTTGTGCCGAAATAATGGGGAGTGTTATTGAGCATTCTCTTGTGTTTTTACTGAATATCTTTCAGTGTTCTGAGCTCTGAGCATTTCATGACTGATTTAATGAAATTGCTTGCTGTGTGTGTGTGTGTGTGGGGGGGGGGGGGGGGGGGCTCGTGCATTCGGCACCATTTCTGAATTTCTTTGTGGTCTGTGTAAGTAGCACGCAATATACACTCATTCAGCGAAAAATGATGATATGAGTATTAATCTCTGCCTAGACTCCTTTGAATCAGTGTACAGTATATGTAAGAATGATCCAGTGATCTACGTTCTTACAAATGCTTTGTATCAGGTGTGGCCTGACAAAGTGCTGAGGAACCGCAAGCAGAATTATTAGCCGGGGGCCTGGGGGATCTCGGGTGGGTGTCACCGTCTAATATGAAATGAGGATTTCCACCTGGCTGCAAGCAGGTGTCTGCCGCCCACCTCGGTTCTCGATTATCGTCGGGTTAGCATATGGCTCCAGCAAACGACACATCACTCATGCGTAAGCATATTCAGGTATATCTATGATCAGGCGAGCCCGCGGGTTGCTTTTGTTGCACCTGCCATGGCTCGAAAATTGCGGCGCGAGTTCGTGGGATCAGACGACCGGTGGACTCGTCTGCTAACGCCGATGACCCGTGGCCTGGTCTCCTCGCCGCATGCAAGGCTGGAGGCGCTTGCACGCTCCGGACGTCGAGTTCGGCTCGAACGCCTGAACGATAGCAGTCGTCAGAGGAACGGCCGTGTGCAGCGTACACCTTCAACAAAAGGGTAGTCGTAGGGTACTACATTTGGGGTAGTCAGAAGCCATCACAGATATCGCTACCCTCCTTAGTTATACTAACGACCCTATGGGTAGTCACACGGGACGCAGTCAACAGGTAGTCACAGTGACTACCCCCAAAAGCAACATGGCGGCTGGCAAGTGACAGTGGGGCAATACGAGTAGGGCCTAGCGAGCTGGACTGCTTTTTACTAAAATGCGATTCTCAAGTGCGTACGCCCGTTCGCTGCCTTCCGTGTGCATTAAAGCACTCCAAAACGCGCCTCAAAGCACCGGCACCGCACCGCATTTCTTACGAGTAAGAAAATCTAGAACAAATTGCACTTGTATGTTTGCCAACGGCTTATTTTTGGAAATTTACTAGGAATCTTTTATATAGGTAAAAGGAACCCATGCCGGAAAGCCTGAAATCCTAGTCCCCTTCAAAGTACTGCAGCGGGGATGACACACTTGTTTGAAGAATTTTTGTTTGAAGCATTTTTCATCGAGTATGCTCGATAAAATGTGCCAAATGAGCCAGTAAAGGCGAATCATATATTCCGAGACAGAGAAATATTGAAATACACGGACATGATCCCAGATATCTGTGTACGTTCGTCCTGTCCGGCCTCAGCCGTGGTGTTCAATGCTTCATACTTCATTGCACTTGAAAGCAAAAAAATTGCGTATAACAGGCGTGCAAGTCCGGCGGAACCGAGGAGGCCATTTGCAACTGATCTGCACTCAGAACTGACGTATCACACCTTTAATGAGAGCACGCTCTTTACTGAACCGCAAAATAAAAGACGACAAGAGTATCTCGTCCGGCGAGCATTGAAGTTAACTCACGCCCGTGTGTAGCTTCTTGTGATTTTTTAGAGATTTGGTTAAATTCCTCGAGCGCGACGCCAGCTGCCAGCTTTTTACTGCTGTACATGGTAAACCCCGCGATGGAACCGAAAAGGAGAACCGCGATACTTTTTATCTGCCTCGGGTTTTAGTAGGTGCCTTCCAAGGTTGCTCTACTCTTTGGCAATGTTTGTTTTCTGCTTGTTTAGGTGAACTGAGCCACACTCCTGTTTAGACCGGTTCAAATTTGAATAAATGATAACCAACGCACAAAGAAAACAAGTTTCAAGTACTTTTTGAGATTTTTGAAGTGACTTTTACTATTGAACAACTGCATGCACTTGAATGTTCAATTCAAGAGTTTATAAAACGTGATTACCCCATGCTTGTCACCTGCCAACCGGGTGGTAAGCTCAATGACTCGAGCCCAGTGGGTAGTTAAGTAAGCCTGTGGAATGGTTACAGCCGTCAAAACGCATGATGACTAGGGGGTGTGCTCACTTTTTCTTTGAGTGTACGCGCGGTGCCGAGTTCTCGGTGCGTTGAACTCACGGCATGCACAACGAACGTATGAGAGAATAGTAACAAAAATGTTTCCACACAAGCCCGTGTAGCATTCTCAACTTGGCGAAATCAGACGACCGATGGACACACGCGCGGTATTGTGTGATGAAGACCTCGAGCAACGCAAGTGAGTGTGTGTACGGTCAGATTTTTATTACTCCTGTTCTATCAATCATGATGCGCCGCACACCGCTCGCGTACGATAGAAAAGCAGTAATACAAATCTTTGCATACACACTTGTGATTGGCATTCTTCAAATGGTAATTTTTTACCGTCGCGAACAATAAGTAGCTACGTTCTGATTCTACGAAAAAGGTTTTCTCCCCCTAAGCCGTGGCCCCACAGACATATCAAGTAGCCTGGAGGTTTTCCGGACCGCATTAGAAAAGTTCTTGACAGGTTTTCAGACATTTCAAGGCATTGTAAAAGGCACTTCAGATATTTCAAGGGACACTGACAGGGTATTTGCGCTCGCGGAGGTTTTTAGTTGTACGTGACATACGAAAGCCAAACTACCCAGAAGAGAATGTTTGGCTCGAAATTCGGTTGCTTTCCGTCCGAAACCGCCGATCGAAAACTGGCCGGTTTGAGTCGCGCTCACTCACTTGTCCATGGTCACGGTCGTTTTCTAAGGTTTAGACACGACCACCAAATTTAATCAAAGTCGTGGGTCATTGAAAGCACACCGTCAAAATTAAAAAAATAGAAAAAAAATATAAAACCCATTTTTGTGGCTTTCAAAAAGCTGCAAATATGTTGATTGTATAAAAAAGTTGCACAGGCAACCGGAAGCATTCTGTGCGTTCACTGATGGCATCGTTTTGCGTATTATGGGGACTAGCGGATGGCAGCGGACGACAGGCGTGGGACCTCTACTTTAGAAATGTCGTTCACGGTACCGGCGAATTTTGTCTTCCTTCGAAAGAAAATTTTTGGACCGATCAAAAGAATTGATCGGTCCAAAAGAACGAGGACGGACGACGGCTCGGCGACGTCTTCGTGCAATCGGCTTGCTGGTCGGGCGTGTCGTACGGGATGTACGACACGCCCGACCAGCAAGCCGATTGCACAAGGACGCCGCCGATTCGTCTTCCGTCCTCGTGGCTGAAGACATGGCTCGCTCAAACGTTAAGCACGAAGTGCGTATACTTCGAGTTGAATACGCACGCGTACGGTTTGTTTACTGGGTGCGAACGTGGCCAATGCGTGGTGCTGCCCAACTTCAAGCCGGGAGTCCATGTACTGGATGGAAATCGGCAGCAAACTTTCCGAAATACAGTCGACCGGCTGCATCACTACGGGCGAAAGACTTCCTTCAGTAACTCAGTGGAAAGACGTCCCCTTCACACGCAGCGGGCACGGGTTTAATCCCCAGTGTGGGCGTACCATTTTTTGTTGTCAAACATTTCCCGGTGCTTACATTTCTTTTTTTACAATTATCACTGAAAAAAGATGGTAGTGAACTAAATGGTATGGGATTCTATTTTTGACACCTGCGAATTCAATGTAGTCACTTTCCACAAAATGCAAGGAGCATATGAATCGAGTAGCGTCCGCTTTCCGAGGTTCCCATAACTGTTCTACAGTAATTCCAGCCAGCCATTGATCCGGACCCGTTGATCTTTCGGAGACTTCTGCACTCTGCCGCATAATGCCACATCCAGATGCACGGCATGTGGGGCTGCTCTTCACACGACATCTTGGGAGTATTATTGTCGGAGCCTATCACGGGAATTCCAGCACGGGCACTCACTACTAATTTCCAACAGTTAAATTTACAAAACAACTCATTTTGAAGTACAGAACAGCGAGTGGAGCAAACATAACTGCAAAGGAATCGCACGGCGCACAGATCTTGCAGCGCATTTCGTCTGCTGCCTGCGAAAAAAAAAAAAATACAATCGCGCGGTCGGGTGTAGACACGTGACTTCAGCCACTCACTCTCTCCTCTCCAGTTCTCCGTGCGGTGCGGGGGTTTCGGGCTCGGCTTCGAGCATTTGCGTGTTTTGGCTCCATTAAAACAATACGTGACTCTGTAGCAAAAATATAATTGGGTAGTAATCTGACACCATAATAAATCGCCTTGCAAAAAGTAAAAAAAAAAAATTTGGGGGGGTGTCAGTGTCCCTTTCAGGAGAGCCTTCGGGGCCAACGAACCCACCAGGAAAAATCGTTGCCCCCTTCAATCATCTCAGAAATTCCTGAAGTCCCCTTCACACCATTTTAAAAAAAAATTGAAGTCCGCCTCAGAGCTTTTTTCAATAGGGCAACTAGGCGTTTTACGACTCTTGTATGAAGGTCATCCAGGGATCGCTAAAATGAAGACCGTGGCTAGAAGCCATGTATGCTGGACATTATTAGATGAAGACATTGCGGCTACAGTGTGGGGATGACGGGTGTGCCAAGAAAACCAGCGACTTGCACGACCAGCACCGTTGATCCCGTGGCCATTTGCAAAAGCCATGGTCTCGCCTTCATATCGCCTTTGCTGTACCAATGTAGAACCGATAGAGTCACGGTGGTCGACGCCTACTCAAAATGCATCGAGGTCGTTCCTTTGTCCACGCCGTCGGCAGAAGCCAAGATCGCTTGCCTGCGTGTGATGTTAGCCTGCCACGTACTATCGAATCTCGTTGTATCGGACAACGGGTCGGAATTTGTAAATGGTACCCTTAAGAACTCCCTTCGACAGAATGGAATAAGGCGAATCCTAACGCAACCGTATCACCCAGCCGTCACCCCGCAGGGGGGCACCTGTGAAAGCAGGTGTTTGGAGAGTGGCGTCTCCACGGACCCCGAGCCATGCGGGTTCGCCCGCCCACGTCTGGCTGTGCGTGGCTTTTCCGTGTTTCGGGAAAAGGGCATCCTGGTGGTTGAGCCGAGCCCGGGGTAGGTTTGGACCCTTCGGGGCCCCCCGGGTGAGGCAATACACCACTTCGGCCCCCGCTTCTCATAGACCGGAGTCCTGGTAAGGCCCGGCCAGGATGTTCAGTCTAGTCGCCTTTTCTTCTACTATCCCCTCCGATCTTTCACTCTTACCTTTCCTGGTTCTTTTACTTCTCTCTCACTTACCTTACTCCTTTTCACCCCTCTTTGGCGGCAAGGGCTAACCATGGGTGGTGATGGACCTCTATCTTGACCCACACTTGGGTATAGTTTCCCGGCAGCACTGTTAGCGTAACGTCTCCAGCCAAGCCCTTCTTGTTATGGTGCGTTACCTAACCCCTTGTTGGGCTCGGTGGTGGGCGGTGCACCGAGGATTCTGAACATTCTTTGCCCTCCTATGGCGCCCCACCCCTCTAAACCCCGTTCAGGGCACGCCCTTAAAAGGCGTTGTCTTCAACACAAAACCATTGACAAAGATGCTGAGATAGAATCCTTCACAAAGTGTTTTGTTGTTCACTCTCCTGATGAACAGAAGTCAGTTGCAAAGATGTCACCTTTCATTGTAGCCAAAGTTCTAGAGCACCTTGTAGGGTTTTCCTACAAGGCAAAAAAAAAATGTACTCTGGAGAACTCCTTGTGGAAGCAAACACAAAAAAAAAACAAAGCGAAGCACTCCTCAACCTAACCACCATTGTTGACGTAAAGGTGTCGGTGAGTCTTCATCGCACACTTAACACCATCCGTGGAGTCCTCTCTGAGGACGACTTTTTGGACACAGGTGAAGAAGTCCTCGAGGGACTCAAAAGTTCCGGCGTTGTTGCTGTTAAACGCATCATGTTTTGGAAAAATGGTGAACAGGTTCCTTCCAAACATGTTATTCTGACCTTTGAAAAGCACATACTCCCTGAGACCGTCAAGGCAGGATATCTGAACTGCCGCATTCGCCTTTACGTCCCCAACCCCCAGCGGTGCTTCCGCTGCCAACGTTTTGGTCACGGAGCACGCAGCTGCCGAGGAAAGGAGACATGTGCAAAGTGTGGCAGTCGGGGCCATGTTTCTGACATTTGTGAGGAGGCTGTGGCCCACTGTGTTAATTGCGGTGGACCACACCCCGCTTACTATCGTACCTGTCCCTCGTTTAAACAAGAAAAAGACGTCCTTACCATTAAAGTGAAGGAGAACCTATCGTATTCAGAAGCAAAGAAGCGACTCTCCTTTGTGTCAAAGGGGAGTTTTGCCGACGTGGTGCGCAGGGGCCCAGCACCAGGCTCGGAGTCGAGGGCCACCCAGGTCTCTCCCGAGATCTTGGCGGCCGACCGCAGGGGCCCCAGCTCCCCAACATAGGCAGCAGCAGCTTCTCCCAGTCCCTGGTGGTAGCACGCGTGCTGCCCTTCCATCCAAAGACAGGCCGGCAGCAGCCGCGCCTTCCCCCTCTCCTAGGTCCCCTCCGAGGGAGGAGCGAGCTTCTCGCTCCTGCTCGGTGGAGAGGGTCCCCCTACCGAAGGAGCAGCATGGTACCCATGCAGCTCCTGTGAAAGGAGGTGTCAAGACGAGCTTGGGTGACCCCTCGCCCAGCTCGTCCGCAACTCCCCCATCCAAAAATGTTCC
>NW_024609846.1:122690818-122753815 GCF_016920785.2 Ixodes scapularis
AGTTTGGTCTGCCTACCTCTCGTCCCATAAGTCTGCCGAAATAAACACGTTAGTGACCGAAAGCATTGTTGTTGTTTCCTTACTTCGTGGAATCGCTCGAGCTGGTAAAATGCTCTTGTGACTCGAAACGCTTGGAGCGCAATTGGAACTTGTGATGTCAAGCTGCTGCTCGGTAAACCGAACTCCCCACTACTATCGGAGTCATCGTTCCGATGACTGCGATAACAGGGAGTTTTCGTAGACCGCGTTGCCCCCCTTCCGCTAAGCGTTCCGCAACGAAGTTGCTACTGCGCCTGCGCGCCGATAGCCTTAACTGTAAAGTTCCCGCTATCGTAGCGGGTTGCAGAGGGCCTTGCGGGACGGCGAAAACGATCTACGAAAACTCCCTAACAACAGCCGACATCCCGCCGACGCCTTTGCACACACATCCTATCGTTATGGGGGTATCGTTATCGGAAGTGTCAGAATGATCTACTAAAGCTCTCTGACGGCAAAGTAGCCATTTGAACGAAGCTAATGACCCAATGACTAGAAAGAAGCTACAGCACGGTGGGCTACAGCCATGACCGACGCCTTCCTTTCGTGTAAACACGCACGAGCAGTGTGCCCCACAGTAGCAGCCTACGCGACAACCGCGTTGAGCGTCGTCTGCTAGCGCGCGCCCCGCCGTTCGAGAGTTTACTCTCGTTCCCAGAGCGAGGGGGCGCTGTCGATTTTTTTTAATCCCTTCCCCTTTGTTCCTGGGAGAGGAGGGAGCGCCGTCGTCGACGTCAACGACGACGAGGGCGACGTTCGGCCCGAAAAAAAAAATGGCGAAGGGTGAAGAATCCGCGTTTGGTCGACAGATTTTTTTTTTTCACACCACCCCCGTGTGCGCCGCATTTCGTTTAGCGAAGTTGTGAAAGGCCTTCGAAAAGGAACGGTAAGGACAATGGCGACGACGAAGGCAAAGCGTGCACTGCCGCGGACGCTGGTGCGGCAGCAGGTCTCGACGCCGCGAATCGGCCAACACTTTCAGCCGGCTTGAGAAGGTGAGCGAATGAGCGGACGACGACGCCATTTTTTTTTTTCTCGTTTGGGCGAGGAGGTAGGAGAGGAACGCGACCAACTGCGCCACCCGCTGTTTCTGATCATGCGGGGTCAATCAACTCGTCACAGCGCTCGTTGGCTCTTTTCGATGTCAGAGCGGACCTTAGCGGAACTGTGCCGATCGCGCTACCGCGCCCCTTTCTCTGGGGTTCTGTCCGGCGAATATGACCTTCGAGTCCTTCGAGGAATGCAAACGCGAGCGCTCTGCCGCCTGACGTGCGCTAGCAATAATAACGGAATGCTTGGTATTCCGTCGTTTGGGTGGACTGAGATATGTCACCACCGATTTTTCGCCGTCAGATCCTTTATATCTTCGGGAACCAGCGCCTCTTGGTGGTCTAACGTGTCAAATCGTGTGCACCTGTTGTGTCGACAAGTGCGGGCGCAGCCAGACGTTGGGCTTGTGTGCTAGTTGTTCCGCGTATCTGGGCACAGTCGCTTGTCCTCACACAGATAATCGGTAGCAGGTCGATGCATCGTTCTTCTATCGACAATTGATGGTGTCCGCGCTCGAAAATGTGATTCGAACGACTGGCTCAGTTCTGACTGCGATATTAATATTCACTTAAAATGAACGTGTCCCATTTTTTTTTTTTTTTTGCCAATTTGGGGAGTAGAAAAAGCACTTGCAGAAATAAACCAAGGAACAGAGTGCAATGAAACTTCTTACTAAGGCGCCTTTACGTGGTGCATTTATCAGTCTCGAATTTCATAAATGTAAGTCTCTGGAGAAAAAAAAAATGCTAACCAAAGGAATTATGTTTTTCCTACGCGCGGGGAGGAAACCGGAAGCAATGCGCCAAGTTGACGCTTGAAAGGCTCTTGGAGATGAAAAACCTAAAGCAGACCCAGCAGATCCGAGTGTGTGTGTGAGCGCCAGCGTCCTGTGAGCGGCAGCGTCAACCAGGTGGTCCCTTTCTGTCTTCCTCCCTGGCCATACAACTAAGATTTTTGTTTGTTTTTTCGCTCTATTTTCCAGAAACATGTCGGTAAAAATTGAGCGTTATAAATGCACCACCAAGGACGCACTTGTGATAAAGTATCATTGCATTTCATTCATTGGCTTATTTGTAGGACTATTTTTTATATTTTTTTACACCCAATCAGCGCTCGCGAGTACCCTGTGGATACCCCATGTTTAATAATCCCTGACCTTTGTGAACTCAGCCGGCTGTGTCAATTTGGTTTAATAAATTAATATTTATTTAAAAATTAAATTTAATATTTTTAAATTTAAACTTAACTTTTAAACTTTGAATTTAATATTTTTTTTTAACAGAAATACTTCCCGCTAAGGGCCATCCCCGAATTTGATTTGTTTTTCGATTTTAATGCGAAGGGGGTTACCAGAAACAAGTGGTCTGGGGGCACATGTGGGGGGAATAGAGCTGTTTCGAAAAGTGCACTATTTAGTAGCTGCCTCTCCAATTATATGAGATTGCCGGTGTTTAGGCACATGCCCCGAGCATATATTAGACATAAGGGCCGCATCAGCATTTGGCGTGAACTCGGAAGGAGGCCTGGATCTGATCGCACGCGTCATGCGCAAGAGATAATCATTGCCAATATTGCTCGATAACATCTCACAAAGGGTCTATTGTAGGTTTATTCCTTCCATCCACTTGTATAGAACATTTTTGCCAGAAGTTTAATACTCTAATGCCTTATGGAACTGAATATTATTTCTTTTTCTATATCTAGGAGTTCATGTTTCTATACTATCGGGAAAATTACTTTGACAAAACCCTTTTTCAATACGTATTTTCTTGTCTTGAATTGTCAAATCGGTACAATAAAGAGAAAAATTAAAATAATTGGCTCCACTTGTGCAGGGCTTGTTTTTCTCCGAGGCATAATTTTGTGTATCACGAGGCTTGTGCCATGGGGAATAACCCCAAAAGTGTATGCTCCGTTATTGTGGGAACAATATAGTTATAGATAAGTACACCTTATCAAAATTGCTAATAATGAATGGACGAGAAGTGCAACTAATAGCTTTTGCTTTTTTGATCTACACAAGTTTCTTCCCCAGTAGAAAATAGATGGGGTAAAAATTTAATGTTACATGCAGACATATATCTTAGTTACACAGGTGCTCTTAACTACCATTGAGTCACCGACAGTTGACTCAATCACGATTAGCCGGAGTTAGACGGCGGCGCCAACTGTCATTGAGCCACTATTGACAGTTGAGTTCAACTGAGCTCCCCTACCCCAGTTCAACTGAACGGACTTCCCCAATGGAGATAAAATGGCGCCTGGCCACGGGACCGCTGCTGCCGACCATCATTTGCGAGGCACTTACTGTTTTGGAATGCAGTGGAAGGCGTCTAGAAAGAATCATAGCAGCAACATTCCGGGAAGGAATAGGTTTAGGAGTCCGAGCTGCCGCTAAAATGATCCCGGCTAGTCTGCAAGCCACCAAACGACTGAAGATGACGGAGGGACCAGCTGTATAAATGGACAAATAGTAATGGGTGCACCCATTGTGGCGGGCGGTAGCTTGAACCCACGTAGCGTAAAATATGTGCAACCTAGCCCTGAATCTGCTTTGGCACTCGTGTAAAAGCCACTAAAAAGTAACAAGGTATTGAACATATTTTACAATATGCTTATAATAAATAAAAGGTGTGTCTCCGAGTAAATTACTTTAACAATTAGACTGATCATGTGGCACAAGAACTTGTTTCGTTTCAGCTTCAACTGGGTTCTAGAGAGCCGTGTAGCACCATCTCGGTTCAGTTCAGTTCAATCACAGTTGGGGCCGAAAACTGTTGTAGACTTAAAGGGGCCCTGCAACAACTTTTTGACTGATTTTTAATTTGCACCGATCCTGAGCGCACTGAACGTAGTAACTTGATGAAACTTTTCTTTTCTCAAAATTCGCTTTATTTTAAAAGTTATAGGCAGATTAGAATTATAAAAACAAGCAAAAAATAACCTCCTCCATGACGTCGTAGGTCCTGGCTTGAGTGGCCGTGAACTAGAGGAGGGATAGTGAGCTCATCAAGCGCTCATGGCTGCCGCACTCCATGTCGACGGCTCGAGAGGGCGCCACTAAAGCACGTGTTGGATAGGCTGTATGAAGCGAGCGGTCAGTGCGGCTCGCATTGCATTTGCTGCACGATTAACGACTAATTCGGCATAGCACTTCATTGGCCACAAACGACAGCAAACACGGGGTAAATATCAGTTCAGAACGGGAGCCACTTCGCGCTGCCATACCGCCAAATGGCAAAATCGTCAGCAAAGCCCGCGCCGAAAGCCTTCGGAACGCTCGGAACCGGTCGGATCCTCGAGCCGGTATACGACTGCAGCGCCGCCGCGTACATCCGGGACCTTTCTACGCACGCCGTTCGTTGGCGCCTCATCCCACTAGCCCTTTCTAGTATGCGCCGTTTTTTCCGCCGCTTGGTGGTGGGTATGTCGACGGGTCATTTCTTGTTTCCGTACTTTATAAACTGCATTTGTTTCTTTTCTGATCTAAAATACTAAACAAAAACTACTTTCATATATAATTGAAACGGTTCGCGACACTTATATTTTGTATCTCGACTAAAAAAAAAGATTTTAGCGGTTCTGACCAGTAGTAAGCCTAGGACCAAAGACGTCACATATCGCGCGCTTTCGCCAACGCGGGTCGCCCTCGTAGGTGGAGGAGATTTCTGCGTCGTCCGGTTAAAATATGACGCAGTGATATTTAGTTACTCTCTCCGTGCCCGCTGGCTTGCCCGAACCCCAAGAGACCTGGAAACCGCAAAAAAGGTAGACGCTTTAATATGATTGCAGGGCCCCTTTAACAACAGTTCAAATTGCCCGTGTAACTAGGGTATTAGAAGCTGAAAACTCAGAAAATTCAAACTTCCATGATAACACATAAAATTGGGATTCTCTGTAAAAGAAGGGGAGGCAGTTAAAGCCTTAAAAGGGCATATGACACGAAACGTAAATGGGCAGATTGTTCTTAAATGAAATGCCCATAGGCGACTTGCATATACACCGATTTTCGTGATTTCCAGAGCTCTAGTAATTGCAGTAATCAATTTACGAATGTTGGGCATTGCACCTGGTGACCAATCAGCACTGCTCAAGTAATGGTGAATTCCACTCGTAGATCTGGAGCGCTTTCCAAAATCCGCGAGGGAGGCAAAATTCCGCTCCGTGGGACCCGCTCCGTATCGACGAGGGGAAGATAAACTTGCATTTTTGGAGCGACCTCCCCAACACCCCTCCCCACCCCTTCTCCTTCCGCCGTTCAAAATGGCCGCTGCTCGAACTTGACTAGCCCACCAACACCTCAGCCGGCTGATCTTTCCGACGACCAGTGACGACTGTCACTGCTTAGCTGCAGAAGTAACACGCGACACAGGCCGGGCGGAATTATACGTACCACGGCGCCCATGTCACAAATAGCGAAGACGTCCGCATTCGGCACCGTCACATACCTTTCGGCCGCCTCGAAGCGGCGGGGCACGGACAGCGATTGCCAGCGGTGGAGTTCAGATTGCTAGTACGACTTTAATAAACACAGAGCTAACAAACCATCACTTGCACGGTCGTTGCCTAACCACTTCTTGTTTTATTTCACGGGAAAACGCCGATGGAATGCAGTGTAAAAAGGTAAACAATCACTGGCTGCAGAATGAATAGGCCTAACCTTGCGTCTGCCTCCGGCTTTTCTGTCGTTCTTTTTTTTCGTTCTTCCTCGGTGATCACAGATGTCAGCGCTTACGATTTGCCACGCTCCACATTCCCGGCTTTTTATCCCTGATCTACGCGAGGTAGAAGCGTTCGAGCCGTCACAGTCCAGAGTAAACAACCGACGCACCCGAACAGATCCAACTCCACGACCCGACCGTGGCCCGACCGGCCCGCCGATCTCTCCTACCTCGCCGCGCATGCGCACCGCCGATTTAGACGGAAATCACGTGGGCCGCTCTGTCAATTTCCGGAGAGATCTGTGAAATCCCACAGAGCAAGTTCGGCGGAGTTTGGGGCGCTCCGTGGAGCGGGCGCTGCCAGAGATCTACGAGCGGAAGATGACCAACTTGAGCCAGATCTGCGAGCGGAATATGCGCGCTCCAAATGGAGCGCTTTTGGAGCGCTCGAGATCTGCGAGCGAAATTCACCATTAGTCACACCGTGGTGCCCATAAACCACGTGATCATAATATTTAGTTGAATGTTCTCATTCTAAGCACCCCCATGCTCGTCCAAGCTTGCCTCACCACAATACAATCACACAATCTCATCCTTCTTGACTTTTCCAGCATATACTCTTGCTTTGGTCCACTTGCTCTTTGACCTTACACCCTGCAGGTACTTGCAAGATCGTTGTGAACGATGGCGAGTTTGTCTCTGATAATTGCATGGTCGTCGTCGTCGCTACAGCTGGTTGCAAGCAGGTTGAAATCAAACATACCAGCTTCCAACGTCTTTTCATAACATCACTCTCATCGCTGCTCTGCTGTGATTAGTGTCAAGGACTCCGATGAAGCGGGCGGTGCCGTAGATGTCAACATCCTGAAACCGCATGCTTGGATCGCAGAAGGAAAATGAGGAAGCTGAAGCGCGAGACGCTGAGAAAGCCAAGTCTGTGAGCGCATGCAAGGAGGGGATGCCGAGCGTTAGGCGAACAACGTCGCTGATCCAACAAACATGGCGGCATGTTCGAATGGGGTGGATCCGACGGCATATAAATCAATTTATCCACGAAACTATTGCACCATTTTCAAAACACATTTAGCGAATATATAGCAACATACAATGGATCCTAGAAGTGTAGTTGTTTCATATTTTATTTTTGGCATGTCCTAACCCCTTTAACAACTTTTGCCATACATCAACACTGTTAATTGGAATGCAGTTACTTATATTGCTCTTTTTTTTTTTATCAGTATCCTTCTCACTATCTTTCTCTGTATGAGCATAAAGGAAAATCATATGTAACTTAGCTTGTCTTTCCTAAATGGGCTTGTTAAAAGGGGTTTCGGAGCATCTCAATCCTATTTTTTTTTTAACTGCCTGCACAAAGCGAATTAGTTTTAACTTTCTCTATGACTGGACACAAGTCGAGCTCCGTTTTTGACAATCTAGCTGATCTTATCACGAATTGAATACCATAGGTGCCATAAGTCGTGGCAGCTATGATATTCGGTATGGTCTTGTGTATGGTATACGGTGTACCGTCGTCGAGGCCGTAGTGAATGGTATCTGGTTATGTACCTTTTTTTTTAATTGTACATCAAGTATGAGAACCAAATGTCTGCCGATTCGACTCGCGACGCAACCCCGAAGTCTCTAATGCGACGTCAAATTACTGCGCGACGCAGTTTGCCTTCGCGAGTGCCTTGACTCCTTGTGCCTCATCATGAGCACGCCCCCTCTCCCCTCCGTGTTTTTGTGGCCCCACCCCTATGGCCCGCTCGGACAGGCAACCGCCAAGGACGACGCTTCTGGCGCGATGCTGTAGTGGAAGTGATCTCTGCCTTGGCCCCAAACATGTCCCCTAAGGACGGGAGGGGGTCCCCGGGTGGCCAGCCACAAAAGCACGAGGGGGGAGGGGGCGCGCGCCAGGTGGATCTTTGGGAGGAGGGCTGATGTGGGTGCCCCCCTTGTGTTGCAGATGTTGGGCGCCAAGGCAGAGTTGCAGCTCCACTCGCAGAGCCACCTGCGGGAGGCGAAGCCGTACCGGTGCGGCCAGTGTAGCAAGGCGTTTGCCAACGCGTCGTACCTGTCCCAGCACGCCCGCATCCACCTGGGCATCAAGCCGTACCGGTGCGAGATGTGTGGGCGCAAGTTCACGCAGCTGTCGCACCTGCAGCAGCACGTGCGCACCCACACGGGGGACAAGCCGTACAAGTGCCACCACCCGGACTGCAGCAAGGCCTTCTCGCAGCTGTCCAACCTCCAGTCGCACTCCCGCTGCCACCAGGCGGACAAGCCCTTCAAGTGCAACTCGTGCTACAAGTGCTTTTCGGACGAGGGCTCCCTGCTCGAGCACATCCCGCGCCACCGCGACTCCAAGCACCTTAAGACGCACATCTGCCACCTGTGCGGAAAGAGCTACACCCAGGAGACCTACCTCGTCAAGCACATGCACAAGCACGCCGACCGGGCCGCCGCCCTTACCGCCCGGGCGTCCCCACCAGAGGCCTCGGAGGCGGCTTTCTGGCAGCAGAAGGCCCCAGAGGGGCTGGACGAAGGGGACCACTCCCCACCAGACTGCCAGCTGCAGGCTGGGGCGGGCTGCGACTCGAGGTTGCAACACCTGGCCATACGGGGCTCTCTGGCCGACGACCCCTACGGACCGGACTCCCCCACGGCGGGTGTGAACGCGGCGACGACGACGGCGGCGGCCAAGGGGGCGACCTCAGCCTTCACCCCGATTCAGTCAAGTAACCAGGGGTCCAATGCGGGGCGCGGGGGCACGGCCTACTTCCAGTACGACCCCTTCCCGGCGGCGGCCAAGCAGCCCCAGCAAGCGCAGGAGCAGAAGGGCTCCTCCTTCCCCAGCCAGCTCATCTCTCTGCACCAGATCAGGAGCTTCGCCTCAATGCCCAGTATGGCGGCGGACCAACACCACCCCATTACGCTCGGCGGCAAGGACGCCAGCAAGCAGTAGCGCAGACCGGACCCTCGTGTGCCGTCACGCCCGGCGTCAAACGTCGGGGGTCTCCCTCTCCCCCCTCGTCGTCCTTGTGTGCGGTTGTCTGTCTTCAAAAGGCATCTTCCCTCCCCCGCCCTCTCCATCTCTGGTCTGGAACCTACGTGCGTGTCTTGGCGTCGTGCTCGTCCGGCTGACTCGGGGCCATGCTGCGGCCCCGACGGATGTGAGAGACGCCACTTCCCTCGATGCCACGGTGCCGGGGACATTTGGCCACAGACAGTGTGGAACGGGGGAAATGGGTGCTAGGCATAGAGGAAAAAGGGATGGCTTTAGGGCAAGACCGGTATTCTTGGCCATACTGATCTGTACATGGTGCCGAATTGAATATGGGAAAGTATGGAAACTGGTCATCCGAACAAGTATAGCCTTTTTTATTTAAGTAATGGTAACCAAAACAATCGTCCATTCGCCCATTGGGTTTATCCTTCCCATAAAGAACCGTTCACCTGAGCATTCTTTTTTGTTCAGAATACTCGGGTTTTGGCAAGCGAAGCAAGCCCCTATAGCTACAAATCCACCCCTTTTGGAAAAATGTGTAATCATATTGGCATCAAGTTTTTAATTTTTCTTTTACCAGTGCATATTTCTGTTTTCCACCGTCTTGCCTGGCAACCCTTTTACTTTCTGTGACCACAGGTAGCACCGTGTCCTTCGCTACATCCCTTTGGGCTGCAGCATGAGTTTTGGTCCAGTTGGCCATGGTTGTGTTGGAGGCGAGGCGTAGTGTTGTTCGACTTGTGTTCATTTGGGTCAGTGGGTCGCACGGGGTGTGCCTTGAGGTTGTTGTCGACAGTCCGGGGTCCCGCGGTTCAGACAGATCTGCTCAGCGCTGTCCCTTTCTGGTTTTCCCCTCCTCTTCAGGCCTTGTCGTTGAGTTGCTCTCTGCTCTATCTTTGTTACCAGGCCCGCTCATCTGACAGTGTTGATGTCATCTGGCCACCCCAGGGGCAACCACCAAGATGCATCTGTTTCGCACTGCTCCCATTTTATTTCATTATGAGATCAACTTGTTTCAATGCTGGTGGTGTGTCAGAGGCATTCAATTCCCATTTTCGGAAGTTTAAATTGTTTTAAAATGTGTGTTTGAATCAAGAGCAAAGGTTCACACGTAATAAAACGGCGAATAGAACAGAAGAAGAAAGAGCTCTTTCTTCACTTGCTGTGTTGGTCATTTTGACTTAAAGGTAAAGCAACGAATAGAGCACTAAACAGACTAAATTTACACCGATGTTCACGAATAGATTGGGTTCAGATGAATGGTAATGAAGGCAGGATGCTTTCAAGCTTCTCCCTTTGAGCGAGTGAATGAACAAGGACGATGCAAATTTAGTGGTGCTCTTGGGGTTGTCGGAACAGTGATGGGCTATTCTTCGTGTCTGTCTTGACAGTGGTGCAATCGTCCGTAGTTGCCTTCTTCCTCTCCTCTCTGGGTGCAATGGTGCCAGCCTCTGGCCTTGCGCTTGTGCCTTGCAAGGTTGTTTGCCCCCGGGCTAACTATACCCAGCACTGATCCATTGGCGGCAATCGCGTGGAGTAGCGGCACAGAATTCGCTCAGCAGTGGCATGAACGTCTCGAAGGGTGTCGACCATTTGGGGAAAATCCTGGAATTGATGGAAACTTGGCCATAAAGTGACCATACTGGTCACCGTTTGGTAACTTCTGTACAGTTGTGGTAATTGCATGGAGCTGTTGTAAAAGGTTCCGGCTTGCTAGAAATCTCACCAGGAAAAAATATGTCCTGGATGCCCCGGCTTAATTTGGACATTTCACGAGAAACGGCAAGAAAAGAACTGTAAAATTGGAGGACTGTACGGTTTTCACAATGGCAGACACACTGCTCTTGGTCTTGGTAGGGTTACAAATTTCGTGCCTTTCAGAAGGAGCTGTGCCTAAGCGTCTCTTGAATGAGCGCCGAGGCAGAAGCAAAGCTGATGACACCGACTCAGTAGACAAGTCATTTTGAAGAAAATGATTCTGCCCAGTACTGGAGCCTAGATCAGGACACTTGGATCTTTGAATGCTCGAGTAACCTGAGGTTGGCACCCCGTCTTCACATATTGATGTCTTTCCTGTGCCATTTTCCTTCTCCCCCTCTTATGCCCTGTTGGCAGCACCTGTTTGTTCGTCTCTGTAGCCCCCTGGGTGAAGTGTGTTTGTGAGTGGATAGGTGTGCTTGCTTTCTTTCTTTTTTTTTTTTTTTTTTTTGTTATTATTTCTGGGTATTGGCAACACGTCCCTGGTGATGTTCGAGATGCTATAAAGAGGTCTTTTCTCAAGCGAGGCGGAATCGGTCGTACCTGCTGTCACGACTGTGGCAAATGGACAATAGAAAAATTTGTTTTTGTCTATTTGCACGGAAAAAAGAAAAAAAGATGCGCTGCAATGATTGCCGCTATTTTGTGAATGCTGCAGCGTCTCTGGACGAGTGCGTTGGACGCTGTTCTTCCATTGTGCCATGCAGAAGTTTAGGGGAAGTTGGTCGAAGGCGGTCTCTTCGAAGTGCTTTAGTGCTCGCAAGAATGGCGGCCGAATGGGGATTGTGAATTTGGTTTTTAAATGGCTCCGGGTGACTTCCCAAGAACGAGGGGCATGCTTGGACGTAGGAAGTTCACTTTTGGAGCTAGGACACCACCAGTTTTGCGCCATTTTATTTCTTTTTATTTGTTTGTGAGGTTTTTAGTGTGTTATCCATCGAGGCAAGTAAAAAGCATTCGTTGTTCGTCTTATGTTTTTCGCATTTGTTTTAACTTGTGCATGTTTTATGTTGACTTTGGTGACCACCGACCCGACGCCACGACAGTGTTTGCTTTTGGGTTAGGTTTCCAGTTTCAAAACATTGAGGCACCGCTGCGTGTACGGCCTTTAACGCGAATTTTCTTAAATGGCGTTTTAAAGGGATACTGGACCGAAATTTGGATTTCGCAAAATAAGGCCGCAGAAGGGTTGAACGGGATGCTACGAACTCCAAAACATCACTCGTACATCGATATCTGAAACGAATGGCCATATTTTTGGAAAAGGAGGGCGCGATCAAGTGAGGACTCTGACGTCACGATCCCCCTGGAACACTTAAGAAGGAGGGGAGTGGCATCGCATCTCTCCTCCTCTCTTCGGTTGACCAGCTCGACGAGACGAAGCGAGGAGGAGAGGGAATGAGTCGTGACGTCACATGTCTCGTCGGCCGTTAGAGACACACCGTGGTTAGAGATATGGTTGTATGAGTGGTGTTTTGAAGTTCTGCAGGGTCCCGCCTATCGCTCCAGCCCTGTTTTGCGAGCTCGAAATTTCGGTTCAGTATTCTTTTAATGCAGACATTTCTTTCCGCATCTTAAATTTTGTCATCAATTAAAAAAAAACATTTGAAGATCTTTTAAATATTTTTTTAATGTTTTCTCAGGGAAAATCTGGCTTTACGTATATGGTTCAGATTGGCGAACCGACGTTTTATTTGTGTTTGTTTTTTTAGCGACTCATGATTCATCTGGGCTAGCGCGCTTAGTTTTGCTGCTGTTTGCTCCCTGTGGAACTTCGTGAAAGCAGCATCGCGGCCCCTGTAAATTGACATAAGACGAACAGGCACCATCATTTCCGAGTTTGTTGGTGGTGTTGTTTCTTACCGTTCCAGCAGAGTCAAGCTGGTCTTCACCGTATAGAAAAAGCCATCTCTCACTTTTCACGTGTTGCGACTGTGTGTGTGCGTGTGTGTGTGAGCGCGCGCGTGCTTGACGTGGAGACTGGCGTGGGGGTCATGGAATGATTGTGTTCCCACTCATACTTTCGTTTCTTTGTCGAAATAAAAATTTCTGACGCACCGACACTTTATTTTGTTTTGCTTACCTTCGATCCTGGAAAAGTTTTACCTTTGATTGCCCTAACTCCTTGGGAGGCCCAATGTCCTTCCGTTCGGAGTGACGATATTCTTTGTAGTACCCGATGCGGACAGCACGTGGCAAATACGAATTGTCGGGAGAAAACAAATTCCGCCGTAGCACAGTAACCGCCAGGAGCTCGTGTCGGGAAGCGGGCCTTTACGTGCTCCAGAGCACAAAAAGGAAAAGAAGCGTTCTGAACAAAATGGTCAGGTATTATCTCCATATAGTGGCACGTTTACACTTGCGGATTCGCAGGCGGAAAGTGCGGATTTCGGAGCCGGGTGGCGGCATCGACTCGTCGCTGATGGGAAATCTGGATCCGTTCGGGACCCATATCCAGGTTTTTCGCCAGCGACGAGTCGATTTCGCCACCTGGAAATCCACTTTCCGACGGCGCGGATCCGCCCGCGAATCCGCAAGTGTGAACGCGCCGTTAGCAAAGTGCACATGAAGGCACCTTATACCCTAACCGTGAGCCTGCCCGCAAAAGTTGTCTCCGTGTAAGTACGGGGCTCGGAATGGCGTCTTCGGCTGGTATATTTAGCGCCCGTACATGGAATATGGCCCCGAGCTGGCGATAGAGTAGTGGGGAGCTTTAGTACATCGCGTCCAATAACGATACGATTTATGCTCAAAAGCACCCAAGTATCGTGTATCGTCGGCGTTATCGGAACGATCCGCTAAAACTCCCCAGTGGGACAGGCGCCAACGTGCCATGCTGTCGGGTGTCGCGAGCCTGGCGGTTGGTCCAAGTTCCGACTATGCTCCGTTCGTGGTTCACACATTTGCGATGGTGGCGTTCACAGTAACCAGACGGACAAAAACGACCAGAACACGAAAAACCATGACTCACGTTTGCTTCGCGAAGCTACCTTTCGCATCGCTTGCCACGTGTACGGCGAACACTTTGTCCCGATGACTTTGTCATTTCGCTCGCTGTGAACGCAACCGACGCAAATATGTGAAGTTCACTAGTACTATATTGTCATCACACACCTTCAAAATGACATACAAGCGGTATCTGAAAGTTGCGACTTGTGGCAAATGTCTCTTAATACTAATACATGTAAAGTTGTGAAAAACTATAGCCGAATCTTTAAATCTTCCATTTGCTCATCTTCTGGCATTGGTGCTAAATCTGTAACCTGCTACAAGGACCTTGGTGTTGACACAACTTCTAACGTGACAAGGAAAACGCTTACTGATCACATTATCGCTATCGCTAATTCTATGCTTGGTTACTATAGCATAAATTTAATGTTAACCCCAGTGCCTTTAAAGTTACTAATGTATAAAGCTCTTGTCCGTTCCAAACCAATCGGGGATCCAGGTCTCAGAACTCTGGTGGCTGACCTTGAGACCCTAGAGAATCGCGGCGCCCCTTTTATATTCACTATTATCGCACAGCTAGTGTCTCAACTAGTGACAACTAATTTATCACTTCCTCCTTTCATTACGCCCAAAATGGTCTCGTCTGTTTTTTTTTTTCTATAAAATGTATCATTCCAATACTTCACCGAAAGACAAACTTACGTTAAATCCAGCTTTCATTTCACCGCTCGTAGATAATCAATTTAAAATCCTAATTCCTCATTGCGTTACTTCAGCTTTTAACTTATAACTCATTCATCATCAGAACATCCTCCGAGTGGAACCACCTTCCTGCACATTTAGTAAGCATACCATCTTTTGACTTATTAAAAGGAAAAAAAAAAAAGGGGGGGGGGGGGGGTGATGCTTACTTATTTTTGTATTATAACCTCTATTTGCTTTGTTCTATAATTGCGTAACTTGCTTACAGACTTTTATGTATTTGAGTTGTTTACTACTTGACTTACAGTGTATGTATGTTCCTGTGTGTTCTATTTTTGTTTCTCCCACTCCACTGTGTAATAATGCCTTCGGGCCTTTAGGAAACTGACATAAATCAGTAAATATTGAAATATGAAACCAGCAATGCTTTCGCATTCCGATGTAGTCTGCCGAGAAGTACCGCAAACGTACAAGCCTCTTTTTTTTTCTTTTTTTTTTCTTTTTTTTTTTTTAATAGATTAATTGAAGAACGTATTGGAAAGCCGGGGAGCCACCCATACTGATCGTGACATCTAGGCCGTACACTTTTCGATTTTTGAAAACGCCGATAATCATCCGTTGGTGACAAAACAGAAAAAAATACGAAATGGGTTAAAACTGAAAAAGCAACGATAAACACTCGTTTGCGTCAAAAATACTAAATCGCTTAAAGGGACACTGACAGTGTACTTATGCTCGCCAAGGTTTTTATTTGTACATGAGATATGAGAGCCCAACCACCCAGAACACAATCTGCGGCCCGAAATTCGTTTTTCTTTTTCCGCCCGAAAATCGGCGATCAAGAACTGGCCGGCATTGAGTCGCGCTCACTCTCTTCTCCGTGGTCACGTGCCGTTTTTATGGTTTAGACACAACCACCGAATATTATCATCGTCGTGGGCCATCGAAGGCACACACTCGGTATTAAAAATAGAAATGAAATATAATACCAATTTGTTGTGGCTTATAAAAGGCTGAAAATACGTTGATTGAAGAAAAAAAAAAAAAGAAAAAGAAAGTTGCACAACCACGCGAGTTTCGCCAAGCCTCTCCTTCTCTATATTTCTTCTTCCTGCCCAGTCCAGTTTCATTTCGAGCAGTCGCGTTTTCTTTTTCTTTTTTCTTTTTTTACTTAAAAATATACGTGACATTGTAGCAAAATATTGATTGGGTAGTCTTCTGACAACCATAATAAATCGCCTGGCAACAAATAAAAAAAAATGCAGAGATGGGCAGTATTTCCAATACCAGTATTTGAAATACGTATTTCAAATACTTTGAGTATTTTGCATTTGTATTTAATTACAAATTGGGTAATGTATTTGACGTGTGTATTTAAATACTAAAACGTGGGTACTTTAAATACAATTGTAATTAAATAAAATTTTATGGGCGAAAATACATCTTGTTTTTATGCATGTGGTTGTAAGATATAGTCTCCATCCTTTGTTCGGCCATGGGGCTTTTTTTTCTTTTTCTCCTCCGGCTTTATTTCAAAGGCACTGACCACAGCAGGAAGAAAACTACGTTCTGCACCGAATGCAGTGTCTCTCAATCAAGCACAAGCGTTTAGTGACTTTGTGATTACGGTGCTAGTCCAGGGCAGGAATGGTGACGAAATCGACTTTCACAGGCGGACTGGCTAAGTAACTGCCTGTGACAACTTGTAATGCTTTCCAGCCTGATTTCCATCCATATTTTTGCCTGGAACATTCTAAATGCGCGGGTCGTCCAGATTTTCGTAACTGGCGCGAGTTGCACCAATAAAACATTCTCTAGCTAGTGCTGCGCGTCTTGGTCGTCTCGGTTCTTTGTTGGTCTATACCAAAATGTAATCCACAAAAAAAGCTGCGTGAAGCTATAATTTTTTCACCTATTACATCCAAGCTGATTACATTTTTTTATTATATTTCAATTACGTTAGTAGAGCCTCGCACACTAACTCCCGAGTGTGCGATGGAAAATTAAGATGAGATACCCAGAAACTTGTTGCAGGTGCCCTCAAGTCGCTGACGCAAATTTTGAGGAATGTATTTGGAAAAGTATTTGGAGGAGACCAAATACATTTGGTTGTATTTGTATCTTGTACTTAAATGCTTTTTTGGAAATGTAATTAGATTTGTAATTAAATACATTTTTGACGAAGTATTTTGTATTTGTATTTCGACACATATTTGCATGTTTTTTGCCCATCCCCGAATAAAAAAAAATGTAAGGAGGTTTTCGTCTTAAAGAAAGACGAAAAAAAAAGTCGATTCCTGGAATTTTGTTTTTTCAGCTAGGGCTTTTTGTCAAAACCGCCACATTTTTGGACTTGAAATCTTTGTATGTGTTTTCTTAATAACAAATTTTCACTCATAATGAACGTGTTATGGGTATGTCCGAAACAGGTAATCGACATACACCGATATTGTTAAAAGAAATTAGCATTGAAAAGCATCCGCCGATTTCCCTTATGAGCGAACACCGAAAATACTATCGTCTGGTGATTTCCCATCATCTTTCACTGAAAACCCTTCTCTTCGTTATTTATTTTACTTTGCCTTATCATGTTATCACAGACAGAACGGCTGTCAGACTTGCAGTTTCGTTTTATTCCATGGGTGTATATATTCAAATTTTAGTGACACTTGAAAAGGTAGATGACCTGAGCATTTCACTTCTTATATCTGGTTCGCATATTTTGTTTGGAACGATAATGACGAAAGAGGCTGTAGTTATTGTTGCATACAAATAGCGCTTTGTTTCTTCTCAGTGTTCGACCGTGTTCAAACAAGAACGCCGGCGTTCGCAGTTCGAGGGCGTTCGATGAGTGGGTAGAGGCAAATGCAGCTAGCTTTGTGTCTACCCATTAACCCTTCCGCTCAGAGCTCGTTGTCCTGACTCTTCTCCCCTCCCTCACTTTCCACCTTCATAAAACAAATTCTCCAACAATGGGGTCACGCGCGTTCGAGAGTTAGGCTGGCTGAAGATATGCCACAATGCCGCTCTCCTAATGCCCATAAAATCGCATCCTTTAGCTGGTGTGGGGTGGGCTCGCGATCTGAAAATGTCAGAGCTCTCTGCATGCGCCCTTTCGAAGACGAGTTCCAAGCCGAAAACACCAAGGAAAATGGCAAATACAACAGCGCAAGGCGGCTACGTGACTGCAGTATGGCAAAGCACACGGGGGCTGTACCGAAAGTGGAGGTTTTCCTCCCCCCCAACTCCATTCCGCCCAAAAACTTTTTTTTTCCCTCTGCGGGGAGAGCTGGGGGGGAGGGGGGGGGGGGTTCGTTTGCTTCCGTTCTTGAACAGAGCTTGGAACGCGTGCTCATCACGTGGGTCCGGACATTCACACGCTCTGCTGGCTGTTCTCAAGGCCCTCCGATGTTGTTGTCAGCAGGGTGTCGAACCGGAACTGAATGGAACCTAAATCTACGCCGCCATTTTGGAACTGATCCGGAAAAATATATAAAGGTAACCGAAACAAAACGGTTCACGGTCTTTTTTTTTTTTTTTTTTGCCAGTATCACGAAATGAATTTTTGGCAATAAGAAATTGCAGTTGTATTTCTATGCATTGATCAAATGACTACATATGGAGCATTGCAACGTATGAAAAATGGTGGGTTTTCGTGGCGCTTTTGCGTTGGCACCATGATTAATCATGGCTCATTTGACATGTCAAGACATGCTGTCAAGTAATGTCACGTCACGTGACCCCGTGACATCATGTGACTCACTGCGTCAAGTTGATTTGAATTGAGAACGTCACTAGATTTATTGATGTTGTTGACACCGTCACGTAAAATGACATCACGACTTCCCATCGAAAGTTACGCGGCACCGTGACGTACGCGATTTTCATGATCCCGAGTCGGGTGCTTGGGTTCACGACAGTTAGCATCGCCAAACATTCGGGTAACGGCTGGTGTTCAATTAAAGATGATAATAGCTCAAGTAGTCGCAGGGTCGTTATCCCGGACCTCTATGGGAACCCCGGGGGTGTCTGCCATCGGGCACCGGTGGACCGTGGAACGATGCTGGTTGCTAGTGGGCTGGCTGTAGGTTGTGAGGACCCTGGAAAGGGTCGACAAAGAAGCTTAGTGTTCGATTAAAAACACAGAAACTTTACTTGAACTTTCTCGCAGTACACGATACAATCCAACGACTGGGAATGACTGGCCTCACGGGCTTACGATTGCGAGACACGGGGTCAAGTGTCCACCGCACACCGTGAGGACGGCCCGGTAGGGGGTTATGACAGTGCGCCGAAGCCTGTCCCATCCAATCAGGGTCTAGTTAGAATCCCATTGGGTACAGGCCCGGCGCACTTTCAACCAATAGGACGGGCAAAACCACCCTCGCCAGGGGGACAAAAGGTCAGCTTCCAAGTACAGGTCCTACGGCTAGATCCCAAATATTCAGACAAGAGCCTTGGTTTGTTTATGGTGGGAGAAAGCAAACTGACTGTGATGATTCCAGCGAGGATCACAAGGAAGACCGTTCCTCGGAGTGTGAGCATTAGGTACGTTAAAACCAATAGATACGCGGAGAACTTGCCAGACACAACACACGTGGGTCTCGCGAACACAAGCGCAGCGAAAAATCACACCGGGTTCCAAGATTACGGGGGTCACCCCTGGGGTTCACCCGATGCTGCGTCTGCGTCTGTGCGTAAACCCCTGTCGCGCTCGGGGCCCCCGCAGTCACCCCCACAACCCCTGGACCTTGACCCGCGGTCTCCCCCGGTGCGGCCTGTGCCCGAGACCCGCGTCCACGGCATTTCGTCTAGTTTATGAGACGGCCTGCCCGTTGATAAGTGTTATGCTGGCTGTGTAGGCTTGTGTGTCTGGTTGCAACGGCCCTTGGGTTAGGGGGGAGTCTTGCGGGCAATGACTCGCCGTGGGAAAGACACAACCTCGCCGTTGGTGGAAAAACTGTCTCGGCAGCGCGCTAAAATGCTACCACGGCCCAACTCTTACAATATCTGAAGCTGAGCCCATCATCTATGCTTTGCCAGCCCCAGCGCATGATGCTGAACACGGACGGTATATAATTAGCGTCTGATCACGTGGCAGCTTGTTTTATTTCCGAGTTGAAAAGGGGAGTAGTTTATTTCCTTTATTATTATTATTATGGGGGGGGGGGGGGGGTCTGCCATTGCGCTTAGGGAAAAACTAATGGATGCTTTTGCTAGTTATAAGCGCGTGAGATTACTTCATACCGGTATTTACTGAAAGTACGTAAACGGTTGCACGACCCATTTCTCATGTATACACATCATTGAGTCACCCAAACGTTTTCGTTGTTGCTGAACTGCCGCAGAAAGTTGTCCCCGAGGATAGAAGTATTGAAAGTACTAAAGGAGGCATGCCGGGCTGCCCCGCATTTGTTGTTTGCAGCAGGCCGTCGGACGATTCGCTACTAGAAAAAGAAAAGGGGAATTTTATCGGGCGAGCAAGGAACCAGGAAACGAAAGGGTATCACTTTAAGGGCACTTCATGCAATGGCTGGGATTGATAAGCGACGATGAACTACGGTGCACAGGACGATAATAAAAGACATAAAAAAAAACTGTGGAGAAGACAGGGATATCTGAGAAGACAGTATGCAACGGCATTTAATGGACGAAGTAATGGTGACGTCAGAACGCCGAGCTCTGACTCGAATGATTAGTTGGTAGGCCTTTGCCTCCACTGCACTGGTCGAACGCGTTCGAATACGAGAGCCAAACGCCGGACGACAGCGTTCCGAGTCGTTCGACGAGTGTATAGTGGAGACAAAGGCGCGCGCACGCGCGCACAGAAAGAGGGGGAGAGAGAGAGAGATTTTCATAATTGAAAGCCTCGCTTTCTTTTTTTTTTTTTTTTGAGAACGGGGTAAGGCGACGACCTCCAGACTCCTTGCGTATTTTACACCGTCCAGGAGCAATTACAAGAACCTCGGCACTCATATGTAACTTGGCTGTACTTCCCTAAGAACACTCCTTTAGAACACCGACTCTCCAGACTAAAAAAAAAAAAAAAAAAAACACACACACACACGCGCGCGCGCACGCACATGCACACACAAGCTTTGGAAACCTCCTTGGGACCAGGGAACTGATATACCATAAAAGCAGTCAAAAAGAAAAGGTAAAAATAAGATCGTCTTGTGTACGCATTACATGCAAAAAACCGTTAGCGTCATTAGGTGCTCCCGAGCCTTCCCTTAAAAAAAGAAAGGGGGGGGGGGGGGGGGGGGAACGGTAGGAAGAGGTGCGGTGTGGCTTCCCATTAGACTCGTGCACGCGCCACAATTTTTTTTTCCTCTCTTTTTTTTTTTTTTTTTTTAAGCGCGCGAAGATCTATTTAGGCTCGGCCAACTAACACGCAGGTCGCGGGAAAGATCCCGGCATCCATTAGCATCTGGTGGGTAGGCTGTGGGTGGCTGTCTCGACGTTGTTCGCACACACATCCAAGCTAGAAAAAGAGAAGAGGTAGACTCGCACACCCGCGCACCAATATGTACGAGTTCCTACTTAAAAACAGACTGAAGCGATCGGGTTTTTGGATCCCTCCGGAAGTTTTCCCCTGGCGCTCCCAGAAGGCGTCCGAATTAGCGGCGGCGCCGTCCTAATGACGCGTGCACACCGACGACGCGCGCTGCGCCGGCAGCGTGCTGGCCGCGACACGACCTAACGGATGGGACGGCGGAGCGCCATTTGTCGCGCGACGCCGGCAGGAGGCCGTGGAGACCAGTGTCGCCGCCACGCGCGCCCCTGTGGTTCAACCCGTGCCGGATCGCAGGTGCCGATGACGTCGAAGCCGAACAAGGCCTATTCGATTCGTGAGGTGGATCTGTATACGTCCTACCGTATTTTCCGGAGGGGTATTCAGTATTCATTGGATACCATACTTTAGTGCGCTGTTCACAGCGTATGCTAAGAACGAGCTCATATCTGTATGCGCCGAAAAACTGAGGGACAGGAGGAGAACAGAGCGCGCGGTGGGACGTCAGAATGTCGAGTTTTGATTTTATTTATTTATTTTATTTGGAAATATTGCCAGACACCTAGACAGTGTCCAAGGCAAGGTGAGCACGGTACAGCAAGTACACTGTACAATGTAGACACACAAAGAATAACGTAACAACAATAAGCTAAATCGGCAATACAACGCAAAGTGACAAGAGCGTACAAATAATGAGGAAAAACCCCAGCAACACTCGAAGATATTCGAGGCACGAAAAGCAAACTTATTCTATGACAATAAATGATTAGTAACTGCCCCGACAAAACAAGGAGATCTGAGTTGATTAATAACGGTTATAGGTAACTTATTCCATTCATGAACGGTGCGCGGTGTGAAGGAGTATTTAAAGGAGTCCTTTTTAGATTGTGGCACTATAATGGTTTTCTCGTGTTTGTTGCGTGTCTGTCTGGATGTATTGTATTGTATGTCTTTTTCGAATGGAAGTTTAACATTGACATTGACTATGTTATAAAGAAACTTAAGACGATTAATTTTCCCGCGTGTTTTGAGTTCGGGTATGCTTGACAGTGTATATAGTTGAGAGACGGAAGTCAGCCTGTCGTAACGGTTATAAACAAAACGCAATGCTTTGGTCTGAATAGGTTCTAGTTGCTGTATGTTTTTTGCTGTGTATGGGTCCCATACCAAGTCAGCGTATTCTAGTATTGGCCCAATTAAAGTTGTGTATGCTGTTAACTTTGTTTTGGGTGTACAGTAGGTTAGTTTTCTTTTTAAAACCCACAGTTTTTGCGACGCTCTGGCAACTATGTAATTTACGTGCGCGTTCCACGTAAGATCTGACGCAATGGCAATACCAAGGTACTTGTATTCTCTAACGGCTTCCAAGGGAAGACCATTCACAGAGTATGAAAAGGGCCTAGGTTTTTTTTTTCTAGTAATAGTCATCTGCACACACTTTTAACAGTTCAGTGTCATTTGCCAGTTGCAACACCAGTCATAAATAGAAGCAAGAGAGTTGTTAAGTATTTCTTGGTTTTCAACACTATTTATCTCTGAAAACAGAACACAATCGGTAGCGAAAAGCCGGCACTGAATAGGCAGACATGTTGTCAGGTCATTTACGAATACCGAAAATAGCAACGGGCCGAGTACAGTGCGTTGCGACACTGCATACTCGGCCCGCAAGGCACTGTACTCGGCAAGGGCCGAGTACAGTGCACTCCTGAAATGATTAGTGGGTGTACACCTAAAGCTGCACTCGTCGAAGGCGTTAAAACGCGGGACGCAGACGCCTGGCTTTCACATTCGACGAGTGCGGTCTCTTAAACAAAACTGTGCTGCTTTTCTCTTGAAAGTCTGTTGAAAAAAGTCATCAGAGGATATAAAATGTCAACAGCTTTTCATTTGACTTTCTCTAGCTTTTCCGTTGACTTCTTTTTTTTTAAATATTGGCCAACTTTTTAACAAAAAGTCAACATACTTTCTGTCGCCTCCAAGATGTTTTTTTATGTAGATATTCAGTTAAAAAACGACTGCCATTTTGAAGGAAAAGAAAAATGCTTTACACCGCACTAAATTAATCCCAAAAATACACATAAAAAACAAACACAAACACCGTGACGAAAATAATTCCTGGAGAAGGGGAACAAGAGGGACAAAGGACGAGCACAAATCTCCTAACACAGCTATGTGACTGGTGCGCGACCGAAAAAATCCGCCTATACTTCGTTTCAGCTTCCGTCCGAGCGCAGCCAAAGCTACGTGTGGCCAGAGCCAATCAGACGCCCACGCGATCTCGCCGGCACTTTTGTATCACTCCGCTACGCCGCTGGTCGTCCGCGCCATCCGCGCTCGCCGAGTATTTCGTCTGCTACGGGTGTATCAACGGTATCGTCTGCTACAGGTTTAAAAAATGCCCTTTCACGTTCTGAAACTTATTCACAGGGGATGTCATTATGTAGGCTGTCCGCTGCCGTCTGTGTCCGAGCTTTCCAACTGTTCGGCATAGTTTCGAAACGTAAGTACAGGTTGCAAGGTGCCCGATGACCCGGCCGTTGATGTTTCCTTGTATTGTCTGCATATACCAGGGCTTGAGGCGCAGTCCTTTCCACCAGCTTCTCGGCGTTCAATGTGATCGGCAGGCTAAGGCGTGCCCTTAGTTCGCCGCGTATCAGTGAATTGTAGTGGCCCGGACACTTTTCTTGTTTACACCGCCAACGCGGTATGACGCAGCCGGAGTCTCCTGCCGAATTTGGAAGCAGACATTCATCACGACCTCTCGCACCTGACGCTCAAACGTGCCTTTGCGAAAAGACGTTTTAAAAGCGACTCGGTGAGGAAAGCAGCGAAGCTAATTATTCGGCCATTACGGGAACGAAATCACACAGAAAAACTGAGCGCTGCAGCCATGTTGCCAGGGCATGTACGTGCTTTCACCAAACCACGCGCATTATTTACATATATTAATAGAACCATAAACTTCCGATATTTAATTCTTTTAAGTTGAAAATAATTCTCAGCAGGACATATCTGGAATATTGTGCACTGCTTACGCACGAAACAGTTATTTAAAAACAAAATACTTTTGCGGACTACTTTATGGTGCGTAGGAATGCTCTTTTCGAAGTTGCAAACCGTCCCTCAGCCTTTGGCTGCGCTCGGACGGAAGCTGAAACGAAGTATAGTCCACTCGTCTTCGTTATTCTTCTCCAGCTCGCTTGCACCTTTGCATTTAATTGCATTATAAACAAACACCATGAAGCACTCAACACCTGAATTACACTCCCGTTGGTTTCTCCAGTGCCTTATAGAGCCTACATTTTGAAGGCGATCGTTTGGCCGGTGACCAGCTGAGCACTTATTAAGGTTCCAAGTATCCGATCTTTTCGGGAGTCTGTCAAAGGGAAAACAGTGTTTCTAAGTTTATGGACTCTATTTCTTACTAAAAAGCATTGTACAACTCATAATAATTCGGCGCAGTCCTTAAAATAACATCCCCAAAAACGGCTCATAGAAGAAATGTTATCATTCTCTTCATAGCACTACTCGGGACGAGGCGAGTCAAGGCAGTTGCTTCATTTAAAAATAGTTATTTTGCTTTTCTTTCTACTTTACTAGGTTAACATGGTCAATAAAGTCACCATTTGCAACTCCAACGCCCTATAGGTGGTGGGGCGGTAGTTCCAATAAGGCGGAAGAGACGGCGATAAATTCTCCACGATTTCCCGTGTGCCTTGTCGCTGACGCTGGTCAGTGCGCTAAGAATGATTTATTTGTCTACAAATGCGAAGCGGTTGGGGCAGGATCATGTTACAGATGACGGAGATATTGATGCGCGTTAGGAAAGCGAGCATGCTGGTATTTTAAGTTGCACAAACCTCAACTTACGAAGCTTTGCCGGCCACATCACGGTTTGTGGCAGAATATTTTTGCGGGTGACAAAGATATGTTTGCGCTTTGCCTGGCCATTAGTGCTTTAAAACGTGAGCCGCGCACGGGTACCGTCAAGCTTCAAAAGAGCAGCGTCCACAGTATTGATGTCTTCGTGTCAGAGGTTCACAGCTCGCTGCTCCCCGTCTTGGTTTTAGTGTACTGCGACATGTGATAAAACTGCTCTATGGTGTTTGATATGAAGTTTGTTACCGCAGGCTACCGTGCGGTGTAGCATTGCAACCGGAAACTTGCGCTGCGCCTTTGAACCACAACTTTCAGCGCGTGCCAGGAGCGTTGCCGTGCTCACGGTCGCCAACGGTAGCCTGCGGTAACGCTATGCTAAAGCTGCCTATCAACATAATTGACGTGTGTGGGGTTTTGATTTATTGCTCTATCAAAATATAAATTTTATTATACGGTACATTTTCTGTACCGTGTTATTTGCAACGTTACAACCTCTCTCGCCAAAACTGCCCGTTCTAAGCTCTCGTCACGAACGGCTGGCTAACACAGACGCGCTTAAAATGCTTCGAGCATTTCTTTATTTCCTTTGTAATTACCTGAAAGCCAGTACACGTATTCTGTATTTTGAAAGTGCTTGGAATAAATGGTCATGTTCCTTGTAATGGCCTTAAAACACGAACGCATTCCCGATGTCCATTGCTCGGCATACCCGTTGCGCGACCGTGTTTTCCCCTTCTTAGGGCAAAGAATAAACTTTTCGTAGACTTCACGCTAGTGGTCTACATTACTAGTGGAAGCGTTCCCGTGACGTTGAGCACACATTCAGCTGGTGGCCATGCACAAGACCAGAAATTCGCACCGTATGGGAAACACAAAAAGTCCCTAATGAAATTAAATATCCCGATCGATCCTTTGAAAAACGCTGTTGTAAGGCGGAACACAATAATTTCTATTTTAACGCGCTCACTTTTTCTGTTAAAACGGCTTTACGCACCAAGGCCGACAGTCCCTGCCACCGTATCTTTGCCGCCGTAGGTCTTGTATCGTTCGCGAATATCAATCAGTTTTGGTTTATTTGCGGCGTTACTGAAGAGAAACGGGAGGTCCGTCGTTTTGTTTCATGCACATGATGCGTGCCTCCAAGCTTTAATCTCCGCCGTTGGCGTCGAGCGCGATTCTCGAGGTCTTCGTGCTTCGGGGACGCATACGACTAAGGCTTAGCTAACTCCCCAACGTTTTAGTCAGGAATTAGGATTTGTTTTTCATTCACTTCAGCCTTTCGTATGTTACGGATTTCGAACGTAATATGCAAGCTTAAATGTGTCATCTATGATACAAGTATAATAAACATCTGTGAGTAAGCAAAGAATTCATCTCTCCTTCCGAAGGGTGTGGTGTGGTCTGGAAACGTTCCGAATCTATCCGAACCGTCCAAATCGATATGAGATTCGATCAATTATCTGAACCTTTCTAGGCCCCCCCCCCCCTTCCCCCCCCCCCCCCCCCCCCCCTTGGCTACGCCACTGTTAGTTTGCACACCTAAAGCTATAGCTACCAACACTACTAGAACACTCAGTCGGGAAACTCACCGTTGAAACCTGGGCCGCCGGCGTCCACCGAGACCGAGCTAAATACGACAACAGCGCCACTCTTTATCATTTGTCTGTACTCTGGTCACCTTGAGCTTTTAGAAAGCATGTTTTTGCGTAAAAACCAACGGAAAAGACTCTTTTTGCAGTAACTTTTATTGGAGTATGGTACAAAACGAAGGGCGCGTGATGTTTTCTAAAATGTTTAGTTTGCTAAGTTTCGCGGCACAATTAATATTGTTTTTTTATAGAACCATGCCTAAGCGGTGATTTCAGGTAGAGCTTCCCGACCTAGGCGCATCCGAACATCGGTAGTAATTCGCGGTGGAAGGGGTTTCAAGGGTGGCACCCTTGAAACCCCTTCCACCGTATCTGTTTCGGCGCCAAAATGGCCGATTAAAGCCAAGATAGAAGTCACGTGCAGTTCCTCGAGTGACCACTGCGGGAGAAATGACGGCGTTGCGATCGCCATTAGCTCGGGTCGCGAGTACGGATCGGTACCACTTTTTCAGAGCAGGCTCTATGGCAGTTTCCCAACTGAGTGGTTCTAGTAACGTTGCTAGCTACCTTTGTCTCCACTGCAATCGTCGAACGCTGGACGCCAGCATTCCGTCCGCGTCCTAAGGCGTTCGAACAGTGCAGTGGAGACACAAGCTGCCTTTGTCTCCGCTGCAGTCGTCGAACGCGTTAGAACACGGGACACCGTCGTTTGGCGTTCGAATGCGTTCGACGAGTGCAGTGGAAACAAAGGCAGCTAGCTTCGCGTGTCTACGCACTAATCCTTCCAACTGGAGCTCAATGTTCTGACGCACCCCGCGCGCTCTCGTGTCCTCCTCTCCCTCGTTTTCTGCAAGCATATATTAAAGAGTGGGCGCAATGAGCAATATGCAAACTAGCAGTTTCGGTTTCGGTCTTGCCAGGTTGTGCATCTGTCGTCTGCTATCATCTCCGCACCGCCATTACGTCATCCTGGATTGCTCCACACTTGCGCGCGATGCAATAAGTACCCTTCTATTCCCGTCGCTACGTATCAGACACAGCGAATAACGAAACAATTACGATTTTGCTGGCACGAGGAGCGAGCGAAAACGCCACAACGGCGAAATCAAGTGAACACGGATCGATGTACACCGAACACCGCGCCAGCTCACTGCACGGATTCGTTTGCAACCTCGAGAGCAGCCACTTAGACAAGTACTCCAGTTTTATAACGCCCGTGCTTCGCCGATTGCTATTTTCAGTCAGGGTTACTCGCATGACAACAGCGCAAAAAATGAAGTCGAAAGGTAATGCTCTGCAGGACAACACCTTTGATCTATGACACCTCGGCAAAAGTGCGGGTGCGAGAGAAACGAGTGTGAGGTCGCAGGGCGGGATACAGCTGCCGATAAACTACCGGATAATCACAAAGTTAATGAAACACGAAGTGTTGGGACTGAAATACGTATGCCTAAGGAACATGCGCATTCGACGATGTGGGCACACCAATACCGCGACTGTGTTTTGATTCTTCCCGCGAAAAATTGTTTCACGTCGACGTAGCGAGAGGTGCATGTTTGCGCTAGAAACGTATTCTCGTACGGCGAGGTTTGTCATGTACCGCGTTAGCCTGATTGAAAATAGCGCTCGGCGAAGCAAGGGTGCTATAAAGCTGGAGTACTAGTCTCCGTGGCTTGTTCTCGAGGTTGCAAATAAATGCAGGCGGTGACCTGACACGACCTTCGGTGTACATCGATGTGCGTTTACTTGACTTGGCCGTTGCAGCGTTTACGCTCGCTCCCCGTGCCAACAAATATTCGCTGTGTCTGATATGTAGTGACGAGAAGAAAAGGGTGCTTGCCTCACCACGCGGAAGTGTAGAACGACCTACGACGGCGACGGGAGCAATGGCGGTACGGAGACGATAGCAGACGACAGATGCCCAACCCGGCAAAACCGAAACCGGAACTGCCGGTTGACAGTGCCCGCTTGCAGAGTGCCCGCTTGCAGAGTGCATTAGAATTGCCAGGTGCGCTGCTATTCTGCATATTGTCCATTGGCTACCACCGCCCCCGCCCGTTTCGATCTGGATGAGTTTCGTACCGGCACGCGTTCGTGTGATCACTACTGCGTGATGCACGTTAAAGGGATACTGAAGCGAAACTTGAAATACACCTATTATGGTCAGAAATAGGTTCAATATGATCAATGATATTCATAAATCATAATCGCGCGTTTGTATTTTGAACGGATGGCTATATTTTTCACCCTGATGGGCCCGATTGGGTGCGCGCTCAAAAATCGGCCATCGGAGAGCGCGATGCGTCTTGGGATATTGGACGCATTCGTGACGTCACTTGTGCCGGTCGGGAAAGGCTACGGCAGGCTACGGCGTGAATGTTGTGGTTACGAGCGTTGCCACTTGGTGGCGCGTCGACGATTAACGACCTGTGACAACGTGGCCGTTTGAGATGTGCAAGGGCTGCACGCACGCTGCACCACGGGACCACGACAAGTCTGCAACCACGGCAGCACTGACAAAACCAGCTCTGAGGCCGGATTCTCAAAGCGAATTCACGACGAAAAAAGTGCGTACGACAAATTTGAGAGAAAACCCGTGCTCTCGAAACAAAATTTTCGTAACCTTTGCGCAGGTTACGACAGAATCCTACGACAGCTCCGAAGCTGTCTTACGCACTTATTACGATCAAATCAACAAGGCCGACAGCGTCGCTCAGTTACTTGGTATCGGCCACCAACGGACATTTATTTTTCTTCGTGCTCTTCTCGTGCGTCCCGACTTCAACCAGCAAGAAAAAAAGGAAGGAGTACTTAAAACAGACCACGACGATCAAGAACGCAGGATCCACAAACACACGAGAAGAGCTACAACAGCCACGATTCTGCCGACCGAGCGAGCTCGGCAGAATATAGTAGGCCTAGCAGCAACATCGACTCGGCGCACCGTTGCTCCGGCGGTCCTTGGCCAAGACCGTCTGTGCATGACCGGCTGGCCTGCTGAATGGAATATGCCCGCGCGACCCTTGTGGACCCTTACCGGATGAGTAGTTTGATCCCTGAACTAAATTTCAGAGGTCAATATTTTCCCCTTGTCATCTCGATCTCCTTGTTTTCCGAGACAGCGGTGACGAACGCTGTCGTCGAAAAGGGACTCTCATTGATTCTATCTCCTTGTTTTGTGTGATATAGAGCTCAAATAAACGCCATACGGATTACCTTCGCAACTCGGTATGTACACTCTGTTATTAGTATGCCATTTTTATTCTGACTCGACGCTACGTCAGTGTCGAGCTATAGCAGTTCGTGGGAGCTACGCGATGTCGGTCTAACCTTTCTTTGCCGAGTGTCATGTCAGTATCGAGTTGCAATCGTAAAAGATCGGTCCAGAAGCGCTTACCGAAACGCGGTCTAACAGAGCGAATCCAGCACTTCGATCAAACGCGCGTGTCCGCTCCGAGTGTGAACAGGTATTTGGCATTTGCGTGGCTCTTGCTGACACCCTCGTAGTTCAAACATATCCTTTTTAACGTCGGCTTGCAGCTCGCGACTCGCAGCAACTAATACCGGCCGTGCCAGAAGCATGCTCGGGCCGTGTCGTGCAAAGAGCCGCAACGAGAACGAGCTCACTGTGGCCAACTACGCTTTGGCTTTCTCCGCCAAGGCTTTGCAAACGCGTTCAGGCCTAGGCGAATTCTGCCGGCACGCCCTATTGCCGCAGAACGGCGCTGCTATTTTGGCACAAGTGATGTCACGAGAACTTCCCCCCATCCACCAGATGAGAATTTGAAATCGTTTAATTATGTTTAAAATTAGTTCTCCTGTGTTTTACAGCGCAATATTTATATTTCCGAGGTGGTGCCTGTCCCTAGCCCATATTTATGCTACAAGATTGGCGCTAAAATTTCGTTTCACTACCCCTTTAAAACTCCCAGGTTAGAGGTGTGAGGAAGCTCAGGCGATATCGTTTTTCTCACGTCGCGGACCGTTTTAACACTTCTGGAGGACGGAAAAGCGTTTCCCGCGATTTGAGACGTAAAGCTATACAGATAACTGGCCACGGCAGCGAGATAACTAAAGTCCGTGTCGTTAGCCTAAAGCTTGCTTAGTAGCTCTGCCTGGAATATAACGTGCCCCAACGACAAGGGCTGCTCATTGACGTAATCCTTTATTTAGCGAATCCCCCACTAAGCGGCGCTGCCTGGATCTACTAGGTACAGGCCCTTTGTCTTGTAGGTGGCATTGCATTAGCCTGCCACGTGGGTGTGTATATGTGGCGGCGGCATCGGCACCGCAGGTATAGTTACAAGCACGCGCTCACACTGCTAGTACATCTTACAAAAGACAGTTTGCAGACACAGAGGCGCCGTCACATCGGTCATACAAACACTGCCTGCAGACGTGTTGGAAGCATGCATCAAGCAGACGTGCTTTAATGAGCCGGTGTCTACAAATAATCTTGTTTTCGTGTCTGCCGCGAACATCGTATCTTTTCTATCGAGCTGCCTGACTGCGGTTTGAGCGCTCTGGCTCGCTTGTCCCCCCCGCAATGTTCAGCAGAGTGTGTGTCACTTTTATTGCATCAGAACAGAGAGAGGGAAAGAGAGAAAGTCCGGATTCAGAAACGTCGGTGGCCGATCGCGACGGTGCAACGAATCGACGCAACGCATGCCCACGTGTTACAGCGCCGGTGAAGCCAACGGTCGGCTCGCGTTTGGCTGCGAAGAACGGTGACAACGGTGACGGCCGGAAGTGAAGACCGCGGCACCCGTCGTCATCAATCGGCGAACCCTTTCTTTTTGTTCCGACAACTTCCGGTAGGGTGTCGTTGGGAGGAAACCTTCGATTGCATCGATCAGGATTGCACAGTCGGCGACGATCGCGGAAGACAAGGGGGGTGCTTTTGTGGAAGGCACACGGCGAAACCGCCGTCGGTTATCCTCTATGCTTATGATGGACCGCACAGGACGCTACGAGTCATCGAAGCCAATAGGAAGTTTTCGTAGATCGTTTCTTCCGTCCCGCAACCCTCTCCGCAACCCGCCACGATATCCGCAACTCTGCGGTCAAGGCCAGCGGCGCGCATGCGCACTAGCGGCATCTTCGTTGCGTAGAGGCTAGCGGAGTATAGGGAAAACGATCTACGAAAACTCCCTAATTCCAATACCGCGCGAGTGTTAAGTGATCTTCGGGAAGTGCTTGGCGGAGCGCGGGGCACGCGGTCTCGTGAGTCGTTCACGGCGATGGATTGGCTGGTAACGTCCGGCACGCTCCATTTTAAGCTGAAAGAAACGAAGTTTTAGAAGTGGTGCAGCGCGGCCGTCCAGGGGACGTGGCCCGCCTCGTGCTTTGCGGGGCCCCGAAACCGGAGCCAGATCCTGGGCTGGAGCCTGGCTGGCCGGTTCGTTGCTGATGAAAAGGGAGGGCATCCCCTTTAACGGCGTCTCGCGTCATAATATCGGATCCACGGAAACTGGTTTTCTTATTTTAAGACCTTCTTTGTGTCCTTTACGCGGTTCTGGCTAAACGCAAGCTAGCCGGACATACTTTTTCTTTTTGTGTTTCTTCTGCTTTGTCGATCTAATATGTGTGCGTGTGTGCTTCGGTGACTGAAGGTAGTTTGATTCTTCGAGCTGGGCCTTTTCAGAGGAGAGGACCCTCGGTTCCTTTTGTAGCGTAATCCGTGTGGGCAAACGGGCAACTGGTTTTACGAACGGGTAAAGGGGGAAAGGGGGGGGGGGGGGTTGTACGTGTTGTCCGTTTGCCGGCATAGGAGGAGAGAGAGCTTTGTTTCGGGCTCCTGTTTCCGGGCCAGGTGTCTGATTCCGTGGCTCGTGACTGGACGAGGAACCCCGGTGCAGGTCTCTAGATTAGTCCGAGAACGTGGAGAGAGGAGGGTCCTCATTTTTAAAGGTTTTATACTGCTTTTGGGAAGGGAGTTTTCGCCGCGCGAAAAGCTGGGGGTCGAGGAAAGGGCGTTCGGCATTGTCCTGAACTGTGGTACGAGCTCCAGGGATTTCAGTTAGGCTTAGTCGCTTCTGGAGTGTGATGCCTTCGGATGGAACTTGCGACGTTGCCGGACCCGTTCGTCGCTGTAAGTTTTTTTCGCCTCTTCGACGGTCAACATGTTTTTTTTTTGTTTTTTTTTTCTTTCTCAGTTGTCCCGTTGGGCTCAGCGAGAGTGGGCGTATACTTTCTACGGCTCCCTGCTTCCAGAAGCAAAATCGTTTGGCACAGCGTGCTTTGTAGGCTGGCGTTTCGTTCCCTCCTATTCGTTATTTGCACACTGCGGAATCGGAACGTGCCGTCGGTGAAAACGTTCATCAGCCCGTCATTCGGGATACATCCGCGACCATTCCCGTTTCATTCGATGAGAAAAGACTTTTTTTCAAAAGTCCATCGAGCGACATTGGCGGTCACCGTCTCTTGGGCACGAAGTGTGTGATTGGATCCGAGTCTTTGCCGAACACTGACGCAGCGCTCGTGTCCAATCCATGCACAGAGTGCGTGCCTGAACAGTGGCGAACTGGGATCATTGGTGCAGCAGCTACTATAGATGTCGTACCTTGGAAAAAGGTCTATGCGGAGCGCATGCATTCGTCTGCTCCTTTTGCAGGGATTGTGGTAACGTCAGAACGCCGGGCTGTGATTGGCTCTGATTGAAAGGATAGTGGGTAGACCTCAAAGCAGCCTGCTTTGAGGTCTACCCACTATCATTTCAATCAAAGCCAATCAGAACTCGGCATCGTTTTGACGTCGCCGCAACTCCTGCGAAGGAAGCGGACGACTTGCCTCCGCACACGTTCTGAGTGGGCTTTTAGTCTTGCAGACTAAAAGCCCATTCCCTCTCTGACGTCACGAAACCGCTGCGGCACTGCTGTCTGCACTTCGCATGTAAGCAGACGACATACGCTTCATCTCACGCATATCTGCTATCTACGCACGCGCAGCGCCTGCCGGGCTTGTTTCCAAACAGCGTGCTGGTGTATAGTTATACAGGATGAGAACAGCATGTGGCATCTGCTGTGGGCGTCGGACCTCCCGCGCGCGGTCGTTGCCTTCCGTGGTGCTTTGTCTGCGCGTGCACGTTCCAAAGGCGCAGTAGCGCCAGCAGCGCCACCGCCGTGGCGTGTCGTCAGAGAGTGGAGTCGGTCTGTAGCCTTTGATTACGTTACGTGGGAACTTACGTCGAGATAGACCATCGGGTCACGGGGACAACCCCCGTTTCCTGTGAAGCGTGGTAACCAATTCAAGAAGTATAGCTTGGCACGCTGCATACTAAGTACGGATGTGTGCCGGTAACTTGCGGTCGTATCGAAACGTAACGTATACGTGGTATTCGGGCCACTTCCGGCCGCCATGACAGGGAGCCGAGAACACTCCCGGTTCGAGTTTTGTTTACATGCTTTTAAAAGGCAACATCCCCGCTATGTTTCGTGCGTTCTGCAATTAAATCGGTCTTTCGTTACGTTTTCCGCGTCCACTGGCTCTTTGAAGTGCCGTAATGCTTTCAAATTTACTGGGAAACTTTGCTGTAGCAGATCTCCGCGAAATAAAAGATGCACTGAGCCGCGGCCGTCGAGCGCGAACAGTTTCTGCCACGCGCACGTCGACTACTTCTCTTGGCATTTCCGAGGAGAGGGGGAGAGCGCGCGCTCAGCTTTAATCAGCGCTCAAAAGGGGAGAGGGCACGCGTGCCCGTACCTTTGACTGCATTGCCAAGGAAAGTTGTCTCCGAGTGTAGGATCGCTTAATTTTGAGATCGAAGAGGCACACATCCGATTCTTAATTAAGGGGTATTCACACGAGGGAGAAATCCCGGGGATTTCTCCACGGCGTGCGCATCACGAGACGAAAGCGCCAGGCTTTTTCACATCGGAAAAGCCTGATGTTTTTGTCACGGGATGCGCGCTCTGTGGAGAAATCCCCGGGATTTCTCCCTCGTGTGAATACCCCTTTAGGGACAGGGAAGATACCGCTTTGAACGAATCGCACTTGAGTTCTTATCCAAATAAAGAGTGAATGAAATATCACTTAATATTTGCCTAAATATAACTTTTTTTCTTTTTAGTCTGAACGCAGGGTTTTATAACGGACCATATAATATATAACATAATAGTTTTTATTGTTGTTGCTTTTGTTGATGATGTTTTTATCTCAGAGCAGAATAACTTGCTGACGTTAATTTTCGTCTGCATGCGAGTTTGTGAACAGACAGTTTATGTTAGAGTCCTGAGCAAACTCCAGCTAAAAACCACAGACAAACTAAAAAAAAAAAGAAAAAGAAGTGAATTTTGAGGGTTTGTTAAGTATATGGCAGCGGACGCCTTCGGAATGGGAAGGATCTTTTCGCATGGAACAGAACCTGGTGTTCGGTTCCACGTCATTTTCCGACACATCACTTTGAAAGCTCGAGAGCCAGTTTTTTTTTTTTTTTTTTCCTTTTGGCATAATCGTCTGTTCGTGACACGATCAATACAAGACGTGAAACAGAAACCACCGGTACCATCCTTTCGATTTTATTCCTCGCCACGTCGTCAAACATAACAGCGCTTGTTTGTCTGCCCGAACAGAACAGTTCGAACAAATGCGATAAGTCCCCGGGAGTGTCGCGTGATAGTAACGAGTCGAACGCGTAACTAGTTATCTTATCGCATGGGTTCTAGAATCTAAAAAAGCCTTTCGACGTCCGCGTCTCTCTGCGTCGACAACACGCCGCTCGATTTTTGCGGGGAACGATATATGACTAATGGCCCATCACGACATCTCTGCTCGCTGCTGCTCGAAAACGCATGCTTTCTCCCAGGCACGATCGAGCACGAGTGGAACGGTCCTTCGCACCCTCTTTCAACAACGTCATACAGGCGTATAGCGTAGTTTCGCTTTGGCCAGCTCGAACACTCACGGCGACGCCGCGCACTTGATAAAGCGATGTTTTTCCTCACAGACGCTCTCCCGTCCACGAAATAAGGGAAACAATTATGTGCCTCGGTTGATTTGTGGGCCTAACTTCGTCACAAGTTTCCCCTGGGCCGTCAGGTAGGGCCACGTAACTTTCGCCACGGAGGCCAAATAAAACGAGATGCGGTGCTTTTTCTTGGCGCCGTGTGGTCCAGAAACACAGACCGGTCTGTTTTACGTCCGGTTTTCGATATACCTTTTCTGATTTTCCGACGAGGAAAACTTAAAAGACGCGCTGCTCAATCTCCTCGCTAATTGAAACATGTGCAAGAAGCTGGTCAACCGGAAGTTATCTCAGCCACAGGAAATTCCGCCATCGCTTCTTTATGCTTATCTTGGAGTTGGAATACCATGTATACGTTGCGGGACACTGTTAGCGCGAACGAGCAATTACCTGTTTTTGCTGTCTTTCTCTCGGAATCAAAAGGCTGACAGCAAAACTGCAATTGGGGTGGGAAGTGTCCGTTTAATTCGCTTACCTAACCGGGGAATTTGGTGCCCACCGATATACCCCTCCGAAGCGAACTGCAAAAGCGTGCCAATTTCGTGTTCGCGTTAACAGTGTCGAGCGGTGTACGCACTCAGACAGTCGAATGTACTCAAGTACTTTAACGCTTTATTAGAGATGGTGAAACAATCGTGCCTCTAACGTCCCGCCTCAGGCGCGCGGCGACTGCAAGTAAAAAAAGTCAAAACCAACTTTTCCCTTACATGTTTAGGCAGGGCGAGGTTAGTCTGCCACAGTTTTTTGGCCACGTTGTTAAATGACTTGTTTTGTTTCTGATGAGAAGAACGGAAAACGATGAGTCTAGGTCCACGAGGTGCACAAGACTGATTCGCACGACCGAAGTGATGTTCAGCGGCGCACTTGTGCCCACTAAGTGAGACCCATTTTTTTTTCTTTCTTAGTGAAGCATCAAGAATGATTACGCTTGTCGAGGTAAACACCGAGCTGTATGCAAACCAAGCTGAACAAATACGCCTCGTATAGTTCAATTTTCGGCGACCAAAACTGCGCAATCCGTGCCCAGGCAGCACGTCTGAGAAACGGTTCCCGGACATTTCATCGAACGCCGTTTCGTCGAACGCCGTTTCATCGAAAAAATGGACGTTTCATCGAACGCCGTTTCATCGAACGCCATTTTATCGAATCGCTGACGGCCGTTTCATCGAATGTCTTTTATATAAAAAACTGTTGAAAGATGCTCTTTTATGCACGGATCGAGTGCATTTTAGTGTCATTCACCCATTTCATCGTCAGGTTTTTTAATGTACAAACTTGTAGCTGTTACAATTTATTTTGATGCAAGTAACCCATGAGGATATTTGTTCCGATTTTTACGTTTGTTTCGCATATTGTGCTTATCTATTCACCCCCTTTGTATCACCCGATGGGCCTTGAGGGTATTGTAACAATTAAATAAAAAGTCGCACTGCCGGTAAGAGCGCACTCCAACTCGCGGAGGCCAGAAGGCGACTTAGGTTTTGCGCAGGCGCAACAACTTTAGCCCTGTGAGCTAAGGCCCTTACTGTGAGCCTCCTAGCCTGCCATGTGTTTCTATTGATACTTTTTTACTGCCCGAAGCTTGCATTAGCTAAAGCTGAAGTGCTATTTATGAAACTACAACGAAACATTTTTTTTTTTTTAGTTCTAAGACTCAATGAAGTCAAAGGTAAGTCGTCACTTCAATTTTTTTTTGAAAACTTTCGGGGGTTTATGTGTTCCTGCGACAGCCATTCACCGTTTAAGATGATGAGCAATTGCTCTCAAAAAGTCCCCCCCCCCCCCCCCCCCCCCCCCCAGCCATGCTCCGTCGGTTCTCATAAAAAAGGCGGACCTTCTCATGCTATGGCCTTCTTCTGGCGAGGAGGCTCTTGGGAACTCAACATCGCCTCCAGCTTGCCTTCTGTCAGTTGATGTTCTGCGGCGATGCAAGTCAAAAACTTCCAGAACCCGGGATGGGCACCTCCGACCAGTTTCAGCAAGCGGGAATGCCACCCTGGGGTTCGATAAGACGGCGTTCGATAAAGCGGCGTTCGATGAAACGGCTTCGATGAAACGGTGTTCGATGAAACGGCGTTCGATGAAACGGCGTTCGATGAAACGGCTTCGATGAAACGGCGTTCGATGAAACGGCGTTCGACGAAATGTCCGGTCCCACTGAGAAACACCTAATTTGGCACAAGCTTGGCAATCCTAGGCGCCCAACTTGGGCCTCATATGGTTTTCCTCCAAGTCGAAATACCTTTTTTGCCATTTTTATGATTTTTTTTCTGGCTCGTTACATAATTGTTGACGTGCCAGAGTTGAGCCAAAGGGATGCTACGTACGAACCGAAGAACTAGCAGTGAAGCCTAAATCTGGCACTTGCTTGACAGTTTAGGACCGAAGTTGCCATTCGAAAAACCGAACAGCCGAGCAACCTCATCATGGAATTCACCCGCTGGATGTCTTTGATGATAATAAACTTGAACTTGAGCTTCAAGTGAAGCCTAACCGTGGCACTTGTTTGACAATTTAGGCCCAAAGATGCCAGATGACAGCCAGCGCTGCAGCTTAACTTTAACACTTGTTTGGCGAATTAGGGCCAAGATACCCAGACTCGGGCCAAAGAAGGTCAAATTGGCTCTGTCTTGACTTTTGGGGGCTTTTTAAGGCTCTAGAGACAAGGACAAAAATCCAATTTTGGTTAAAAAAAAAAAAAAAAACGTGCTACCTATCCTGGAAACATATTTTCCACCGTTTTTTTTTTTTTTTTTTAATTATGATTGTAGTTTTTTTTATATTGGGGGTTAGGGGTCGCTTTCTTAATTCTTGTGGTTCGGTGGCGGGTGTTTGAACGCTTGATGATCCGTTTAGCAGCGACACCGCAGCTTGCGGAACGAAAGGTTGTGCTATAAGACCACGACACCACGAGTTCGGTTCCGATTTCTGCCGGTTTCCAAGCAGGCGTTGTATTGGCGTCTCTTCCTATGATCAATATATCCCGCGATGCACGATGACCTCGGGTTATCACTTGTACAGCAATGGTGAAATCTATCCTCCACAGCTGTTAGAAACAGTCTTCTTATCGTAGGGTGGACTAACGTACCTCTGTATGCGCATCCACAGCTTGTGGAGACAGGTTGTTCTTGCTCTGCGTACTATTTTACGAATGTTTTGTTGTATGCTGTGTGTCTGTGTAGATGGCGGAAAGTTTGTCAGCCCAAATGCACTCCAAAAAAAAAAAAAAAAAAAAAAAGGTTGTAGTTATTACGTTTCTTGTCACGTATGCGACACCCAAAACTTCAGTTCGACGCACAGCGCAGTGATGTCGAACTGACGGCCCCAACTTTTACGAAAAGCTGATGACGGCGCGATCATAACACATTAAGCAACCAAAATACGTATAAAAAAAAAATTAGGTTTTTCAGTAAGGCCGAAATAACACTGAATAGTAATTATTATTATTATTATTTGCAGTCAGTCACATTTACATTATCTATTTTAATAAATTGTACAACTCGGCTATCAAGTGTCTCGTGAAAGTTGGTACGGTCATATCAACGTCAGTGCGCCGTGCGTCGAAGTGAAGTTTTGGGGTGTCCTATATGTGACAAGGGGTGTAAGAATATACTTTTTATTTTATTTTTTTAGTGTGTGTGCGTCTCGTGTCCGAGGAGAAATTTAGCCGGTGCAGTACCATAGCCAGCCTGGGGTCTTACACTTCGCTTCAGCTTAAGTTCAGACGCAGCCGACGCTACGAGTTAATGGGACCAATTAGTGTCACTGTAAGTTCCCAGAGGACCGAAACTCCCAAGCGTCGTTTCAGAACCGAGTCACGGCACAGCGGTCGCGCTCCAGCCCATCTTCAATATGGCGCTGCCCTGTGCGGTCGAAGCGAAGCGTTCGTTCTCGTGCGAGCTCACACTTTCCCGGTCTGTGGCGACGCGGGTTGGTTTTTATTAAAGATCCTTCCTTCGCTTCGAGCGCTGCATGACTTGCTCCTCGCTGTCTCGTCTCTCTCTCTCTCTCTCGCCTTAAAACATATCGAAGTCGAGCCCTAGGCTTAGTGTCTGAGGCGTAGAGTTTGAAACGCAGCACCAGCTAATAAAGCTTTAAAAAAGAGGGAAAAAAAAAATTACCGAAAATGAACGTGCCTTCCGTTTGATTCTAACTCATCGATGCCCAAAGCTCGCACCCGTGCGTATCGGTGGTAACGCGGAAACGTTTTATATTCACCGATGTTTGTTTGCAAACAAGCTCACTACCACCCCCTATTGGCGGACCCCTGCGCGCTTCCGGTTTTCCTCTTCTTTTCCATTTGTCTTTTGTCCATTTGTTATTTGCACTACTTTCTACAATGCATTAATGTTCTTACAAACATACTACAGAAACTTTTCTAAAAAAAACTCTTCTTACACGACCGCTGTGCGTTGCTGAAGAATAAATAAATACACTACCAGAAGTCTACTGGGGCACCAAATACTGTGGCGCCCTCGTGGTATCAACGCCCACCGAATGTGGTGAATACGTTTTTTGTTGCTTTGACCCATCCCCAAAGTGGCCGACTGATGACTTCTGCCACGGACTAAACCAGCCAATCACAAATGGATTTCGAGGGATTGACTTCTGCTAAGCGGACTAAATGGAATTCTGTGCTCTGGCAACATTCAGCGACTCTAGGAACTATCAGACGGCTCAAAAAGCGCGAGTCACTGGGCCTTTTTTTTTTTTTTTATGACTGCTTCGACGATGGTAGATCAGGTACATAAGCATAACGATGGTGCGCTTTTCACGTTGTCCGGTTGGTCCATCAGCTCGTAGCGTCAGCTTCGTCTGGACTTAAGGTGGAACCAAGTATAAACGTGTCTCACGCAGCAGTGATGCGCGACCGCGTGCCGGTGCGCACCGGCAACGAAACGGGCTGGGGTAGAAATCGAAGTCACGGCCGTTTGCAGACGACCACCTGAACTCTTGCTCGCGTTGAACGGACGTTCGTGCGGTACAAGCACGCGCTACGGATCGGCGACATTACGCAGAACGGGTCGTTGAAGCATGCTTCCCCTTGAGGCAGGAGTGTACGCACGGGAAGCGGTACTGTTGTGTATCCCGCTCGGCTCTTCTTTTCTCTGCGAAACAGCTCTTCGTATTCGGCAAACATATTTTGCCAAATCGCCCCGCGGAGAAATGTCTCGTTGCTTCTTTCTGCCTCTTTTCAATTGAGGGACGAGAAGCGAAATGCTCACGGCGACGGTGTTGCGCACGCACTTACGTGCGTTTATCGCTGTCACGGAAACTTCTGAGCAAACGTGCAAATGTATTTCAAGTACGTTCGCAGAGTACGCAACGTGTGTCCAAAAACGTCCGAATACAGATATTGCTCGACTTACATGACAAGACTGTCGTGCCCAGAGTGGAACTCAGGAAGGAAGCCTCCCTTAGTGGCTCAAAATGGCGACCGACATCTCCGCCGTTTTGAGCCACCCCGGATAATTTCTTTTCCAACCTACGAAAACGAAAAAAAAAAAAAAAAAAATCATAAAACGATTTGCGAAAGTATAATTGATCCCTAGTAATACGATTAACCGGAGTACGTAGGCCGCGCGAGATGCGGTGCACCAATCGGAACCAAGCCGCCCTTCCCTTTTCTCGGAGTTGTCGGAACCCTTTGTTGCCCGATTCCTTTGTTTGCAGACGAGGAGGAAGAGTTGTCCCCCGACGTTCCGCCTCGCGCGGCGCGTGCTCGCGCATGTTGCCGTCGCTGAGTCACACCCCGGGTGCAAATGAACGCATTTGTTTGCGGGTGGGGGGATGCCTTCTACAGCACGGGGTGCCCGTGAAGGCTAGCGCATCCATCTCTCTTGGCACGCAGAATGCTCTCTCTTTCTCTCTTTTTCTCTCTCTCGGCGACTGAGTGTGTGAGGATCCGGAGACCCACGCCCCCATTTTGGACTCGAAATAACTTTGATGTTGACTGTTTGTTTGTTGACTCGCTTTATGGGTTTCGACTGTCTTTCATGAGCTGGCAAATGTGTCGCGTCTTGCTGTCAGCGTTCTTTATCACTCTTTTTTTTTTTTTTTTTTGGGCACGGTGTGTCTTGCAGCAGACAGGACGACAGAATTATGTGCGGTCACGCCTCGGGCATGCTCTAAGCATGTTCGCTTCGCACATACGTGTGCTTCGAACATTTCTGCAGACAGTTGTACGACCGACAGCTAACCCTCGTAGACAAAAAAACAAAAACAAATTCGCCGCAGACGGTGCCTGCGGACACTGTCTTTTTTACGACGTGTGTGCGACTGCGGCTTTAAGACTGGCACGCTGGCGCCATCTATGAGCCTGCCCTGGAACTGCGTTTAGCTAGGGAGCGAAGGTTTTGCAGTCCTTGCGAGATCCAAGGTATACGTGCTGTGACTGCTGTTTATGAGAGGTGGTCGCTTTATTAACGTGGTTTAGATTTTTTCGAGCCCATAGCGAAGGAATAATTATGCGTAAAATAATTATATATAAAAAAAAATATCTGCGTATCGGAAGTGTTCCATAGATGGCGTTAGTGTGTTCTCCCGCTCCTGTCGTTTACGAGCGAGCACAGTGGCGCGCTCGCCGTACACTCAAATGAAAATGTGTGAGCTAGCCTCGATGAAACTCTTGTATTGATTGATTAATTGATTGATTACACGTTACGCGAGAGGCTCGAGAGGGTGGGGATGATTTCAGTAGCGACGACGCTTGAAGGGTCAGATGTGGAGGTCCTTTAGACTTATCTATAACTCCGGGCGACATTGGTTAAATATAGGGCGTTGCGGACGCGCGGTATAGTAAAGCCTAGCTTCGCTGTCTCCACGTCGGCAGAGTGAAGAAATCCTCGACCATATATCGAGACTGTCTGCTGCTGACGCGGTACGCGCCGTTGAGCTCTATGTCATTGATCGGGGATGCGAAACGTTCTCTGGCTCCCGTCTTGCACTTGTTATGCTTCATTCCGTTATACAAAAGCAACGTCCCAAAAACCTCAGATTATTCGACGTCGCTCCGCGATGAGATTTAGCTTGTTCTTCCGAAAAAGCCGGGTTTCTTAGCGTCTATATCTTCGCTTGGCACCGCGAGTCTTTCGGGTGGTCGATTTTCGAGTTCTTTCGGCTCGATCTAACTCCTAGCTTTTGTCCGTGCTTCTTATTGAGATTGGTGAAACGTGCATCATATTGTCTCGGGGATCGAGGGGTTTCTTTCGCGCGAACTTCACCCGTCCTTCATGATCCAGCGTGGCTTGTACGTGTCAAGCTTGGCTGCCTGATCCCGGGCCAGATCCTCCGCTGTTCTTTTGGGGACAAGCAGCGTGCTCGTCGATTGCGCCGAGGATTACGCGTTCTCGTCGCCGATACAAAATAAGACGATTAAAAGTAACCGACGTGGCAAGCAACACTCGTCACAAATCGGGGGAAAAGCGGGCTTAAATGGCCCTCGGGTTCGGTTGCGCCCGCAAAATCCTACGTGACCGTTTTTCCCCCGCGGTTTCTTCCATCGAGACCCGCATGGCAAGCGTGAGTAACGGTCGAACGAAAGGCTCGCTCGAATCTGTTTAGAAGCTGGTGCACCCCTCGCAACAAAGTTCGAGGCAACCGATCACCATATGACGTATTACAGGAAAGTGCAAACGGAATACATGCTGCGAGTACTCCTGCAGCGTTCTTGACAACAGATATGACACGATTGTGGGCGCGCGTACATGCTGCCGTATTAGTGCTCTATTGCAGTTTACGATGGACCGCAAACGACGCTACGACAAGTTATCGGGGCCAGTCCAATGTCGTCTGAATGTCACGTGACCTTTGAGAGGGGCGAAGAGACGTTCGACCAGGGCGCGTACCCACGTGATACCTTCACGGTGCACGCTAGATCGTCCGGGGTGACTCGTATTCCATCCGCAGCGGTCCATGGCAAGATGAAACGGAGTATATATCAGGCACGTATCCAGGGGGGGGGGGGGGGGGGGGCATGCCCCCCCCCCGAATTTTGTTTTGTTTTGCAGGGGCCTCCTCTGCACCCTCTCCCTCATACAGCATTTTGTCAAGCTCTCCTCCCCCCCCCCCCCCCCCCCCACACACACACACACACAAGAAAACAAAAAGAGCAAAATCCTGTTGGACCGGTCATAGCCGCATACGACAACCTCTCGCCACTTGACCAGGCCCATGTCTGCGTAAATTCTGTTGCGTGTAAATGTTCAGACAGCAGAAGTTAATCAGACTCAATTAATGGACGTCGTGTATCTCCGCTGTCGGTGATGAATTTAGCCAGTGCCCGGGCTCTTTAACGGGCATCACGCAGTAGTGATACAGTAGCACATGACGGTGCGACGCTCATTAGGGAGTTTTCGTAGATCGTTTTCGCCGTCCCGCAAGGCCCTCCGCAACCCGCTACGATAGCGGGAACTCCACAGTCAAGGCTATCGGCGAGCAGGCGCAGTAGCAACTTCTTCGCTGCGGAACGCTTAGCGGAGGGGGCAACGCGGTCTACGAAAACTCCCTATTCAGATCGAAACGGGCAGGGGTGGGGATTGAACCTGCGCGGTAACCGGGGCTCCGCAGAGCGAGCTCCGAGCTGCGGTGCGCTAACACCACATACAGAGAGCGGTGTCGAATGATGGAACGTGGGTAAACGGGCGAGCACGTATAGTTCTTACCGTACTGTCAGCTTAGGAGTAAATAGGGAATTGTAGTAGAGCGTTTCCGCAGCCCGCTAAGCACCCGGATAGCGCTCCGTAATCCGCCATACGACCTTGAGCTATGCAGAGAAGGCTGGGGGCGCGCATGCGCAGCTGCGGTGTTTTCTTCACGGATACCTTAGCGGAGGAGAAAAACGATCTACTACAAGTCCCTAGTGGCTGTAACTGACGTACTGCAAAGACGGTTGGAATCTCGGACGCCCGAACACCGACGTGCGGTCTTCCGATCGAGACTTTCCGTTTATCTCGAATGCTGCCGTCGCGTTGCAGACGCGAAATCATTTCGTGATGCATCCATGTCTGACGCGCGTTCGACGCGTTTGTACGCCGTGGGCGGCCGGAGACCGCGGTTATGTAGGAGCCAGAAGCTACGTCTAAATGCATCGTACGTCCTGGTCCTCGGCGACGCCTTTGACGTTAGAGTCCCGGAGCATTGTTCGTATGTCTGCTGCTTTATTTCTGTCGTGTGCCCACAACGAACCCCGTTTCGGCGTGTGTGATGTCTCTGCGCGCAACTTTTTTGTTGTCCATGTTTTTTTTCAGGGAGAGGAAATGTTTTATAAAAGAACGTAACCAAAGATTCGTTTCCCTTTTCCCCTTTTTTTTTAATTTAGGAGCGGAGAACGGGTGGAAGATGTAGGTAGCCGTAAATGCCTTTTCTGCCTTCAATCTCAAAAAAAAAAAAAGACAGCAAACAAGAATATAAGTAACCATTGTCATTCGAACTGCCGCATTTTTTTTTTTTTTTTTTTAAAGCACGGTTTACCGAACATGCTTATGTTCTTCCGATGAAATGAAGAAGAAAAAAAAAAGCGACATAAATGCAAATAAATTTTTCCACTTTATCTTCATTCGATTGTTCATGGAATGCATTCTGTTGTATAAAATAAATTTAAAAACGAATCTAATACCTTCCGGTTTTTTTTTTCTTTTTTTTCTTCTGTGTGTTTACCATAGCCTCGTGTCGTATGTACGTGTTGCCCAAATGCGTGTCTCGTGTCGGTTGGGATCTTTTTTTTATTTCTTTTTTTATTTATATTTATTCGAATGTGACGAGCGCATTCTGTAGTTGTGGCTGGGCATCGAATAGGTAACAAATTTAAGAGAGAGAGAAAAACAAAAACAAAAACAACGACCCTAAATCGCGTTATTGATAGGTTACATGGAAGGACCGGCGAAGCGCAGAGTAGGGGCATGTTCTCACACCCGGAATGCGTCTCCTTTCATTTCTTTTCTTGAATCTTACTTTGTTGCCCGCTCGTTGGAAACTTGGCGGAACAGATACGGTGTGCCGCACGTCGCCTGATCCGTGTTGTGTTCGTTCGAGAGATTCAAGGATGACCGCGTGGTACCAACGCTCGCTGGACTATTTCTTGCTTAGCTTTCATGCTAGTTTTTCTTCTCTCTCTCTCTCTTTGATTGATTAGAGTGTGCGCACGGGACTTTGACAGAGCGCCATACAAGCGTATTCGAGCGTGTTGAAATTGTTCATGATTGAGATGTATGGATGGACAACAAAGGTTTTTTGTTTTGCGGTTTTTTTTTTTTTTTTTTGCCCGCCTTTTTGCCGTTTTGCATTCTGGGGGTACGCGGTGTTTATTCTAGCGTTTGTTGTTATTTGCTCTTTAGAAGTTGTATAGGGAATTGCACGGGCATGCTGCTGCCAAGACAAGAATAATGAAACGACCTTATCACGGGCTGAGTGTTTGTGGCTAGTCAGGCGACAGGCTTCGATTTTAACGCGACAAGTTAGGGACTTACCGTAGACCGCACCCAAACGCTAGCTTTGCGTTTCTGGCAGGAGCTTGGGCCATCATTTTGAGCGCGGATTAAAGGGGCGATGCAACGATTATTGTACTTTGCGCGAATACCGCTTAGAACGGATCTCTGACGTTAGTGACTTGTGAAACACCCGTTCGTTTCTCACCACACGCAATCGAAGTCGCAGAAAAAAAAATAAAGAAAAACGAGCAGCGTTCACCCCCTCAACTCGCAGCCAGAACAAGCGGCCGCGTGATCTGGAGCCGATTATATGCCGCCAATGTTGATCATAGCCGCGCGCAGGGGTTGGCAAGGCACAGGACACGCGCTCAGTTCCAGACATTGTTATGGTTCGGCTATTGTCGTCATTGCAACGATTGTACATGGGCCACTACCCGAATCCTTCTTGAACTATCGATTATCACGAGCCCAAATCGAGTGCTCTCGCAGTGCTCGGGTCCAATCTATGAGCCACATTCAAATATCGTCACTGGGGGTACTGCGATCCCCCAATTACGTCAAGTTTCGCGAAGGAGAGATGGACGAAAACGCTCCCTTTTTTTCCTTGTAACTACACCGCAACAAAGGAGTTCCTGGGCCAGTGGCGTTGCGTGCGAGTATCCTTGAGTCCTAGTAGTGCCAATAAGCTCGTGTAAAGTGAAAAAAAAAAAACAACAACAACAACAAAAAAAAAACATTGCAATTGAATATCGTTGCACCACACTTTTAAGTACGCGTCTGCAAAGTGTCTGCAAATGTTTCCGTTGCAGTTACGTGATTTTTACTCTTGGAAGTTTCAGGGTGATGTCTAGGGATCATTTCCGCTCGTTCGGGACAATACAGAAATGTCTGTATTGGATTATCAGTGACCCTTTAGCATTATCTCACAGTGAGTGGTGTTGTATTTTCAGGAATAAAAACGGACAATTAATTCAGAACTGAAAGCAAATGGTTGATAAAGCGAAGATGTTTCTCGAAATAAAACCAAAGCCCTACCGCGCATCCTGCGTCGGCGACGGAGGGTGACACATGACTCGAAGCAGCGCGCTGCCGCTTCTTTTCTGCGCGCGATACGTCTAGGCACGTTCCGAAACAGGACATGCAATTGTTACAGTGCGAGAAGTAAGCTGGAACGTCCCAGAAGAGTACAGACTAATAGAAGCAAGAGACGAGCCGAGCGGGGTTCGAACCTTGTTCCTTAGCTTGGCAGCCGGGTGCAACGCGACAGTCTCACATAGGCTTTCGCGTTGAGCAAGTCTGCGCTCGTGCCCGTCATCGGCTCATACTTCTGACTTTACGCTAAGGTGGCAGCACTGACGCGCGGTTTATTCGCTATTTGAGAAACGAGTTTGTGCGCATGCGCGGTGCCCACCGCTCTCGTGGACCAACGCATTTGTCTACGAAAAATGCGTTGCTTACTTTTTTTTTTTTTTTTGATAGATTAAATAATGAATGTTTTTCCTTCGGATCGGCGTCGTTCTTTCAAAGCACGCACCACTCAGTTTCTGAGAGATTCTTAATGATTGTTTTTTGCCGCGACAAAACTACCCCGTTGGGTGTACACGCCCTTATAAAGTAATTGTGTTGTATGTATGTTCAGACAGCCGGAGGTTAGTCAACCTCAATGGGCGACCTGAGAAATTTAGCCGGTGCAGTACCACTGCCAACATGGGGTCTTTAACGTGCTCCACGCAGTAGTGAATTCATTCTAGTACTGAATTTTAATGCAAATCCATCTTTGTATTGAAGTCATCTTTTGACGTGCAACTAAAAGCTCGGTTACGCGGCGCCTTTTCCGCAATAAGTCTCCGGCAGTTTGCGAGCACCTTGGCCGGGATTCAAGCCCGCCAACTGCGGATCCGGAGGCCGGCGCTTTGCTCGGAGCCACCGAGGTCACGCACTGCTTCGCGCCTGAACAAAAGTCGAGTTATTCGGATAGGCATGGCAGTCGGAGCTGGAACGAACGCCGTCGCAGTTTCACGTGTTAAGAAAGCAATCTCACAAACAACAGTGTGAGTTCAATCTAAAGCGGGAAGACAAACACTTTGCCAAAACATCAGCAGTGTTCGAAGAACATTTTCAAACTAATATGATTATTCGCGACTACCTCTTGAATAACTCCCCGCCCCCCCCCCCCCCCCCCCCCCAAAAAAAAAAAAAGAAAAAAAAAAAGAAATGGACAAATGTTGAGGCAGAAAATGTGAGAGCTTGACAAGCTTACACGCTTCACAGAGCTGCTTTTCTCTTTCTCTCTATTTGTTAAACTCATTACATATTTTGCAACTATCACAATAGCGTGTGTTTTAAATAAGGCATATTTTCTTCAGTCGGTTGTCACCGTGTAACTTCTCATATAGGTCCGCGTGCATCGTGCAGTCTCGGTTTATCTACGAAAAAAGCTCCTTTTTAATGTAATACACGGGGTGTTTGTTTTTATATTTTTCGTTCAGAATGACTTTGTGCGACACTGCGCGAACATGACATTGGCGCTTTCGCACATTTTCGCTCAAAAGGCAGTATATTAAGAAGCACCAAAGCTTACCGACTAGGTGGGTTTTCCAAACAAACACTTTACACTATACGCTAGTAGTTTGGTGAGACTTTCAAATATACGTGAAGGAAACAGAAAAAGCCGGGTATCACTTGGGGCGTGCTGAACGTCGCGCTCTGTAAATACCGTCTTCATATTTATCGCGCTCGGCGGACTTTATATCGAAGGGTAGCCGTCATGGTCCCTTGAAAGTTAATCAGACTACCGCAATTGTTCTATTATTTGTTTTGTTCATGGTGACTAAACCAATTGATAAACCTGCGAAAAGCAACGAGCATTATAAAACATTCATTGATAATTCTAGCCTGTTCATAGCGTGATTCCGAAAATGGAGGCTGAAACACGAACTGACTTGTCCCCGATATAATAACTGCTGTGCTCAGTAAACACACAGTGAAGACGGTGTTCGTGTTACGTACTCAACCTTTTTTTTTTTAATTGTGCCTACCCTATACTGCATTGAGTTGTGTTCGTTATGCGATGTGTGAAGTGATATATTTAAATTAGTTTCAATAGCTCACTTTCGTGGGACCTATCATAAGTTGAACGCTATCAGAAGCACTGAGACTGCATGCGAACTGGTTTCCTCGCACAAGCACTCGCGTATAGGCTTCTGGCATTCTCCTGAGATACGCACAACGTTTGTTGCTTCTACAAAAATATCAATAATATCAAAACAAAAAGAAAAACGATTTACGATTACTCGTTAATTTGTTTTATCACACTGTGCCTTTTCACGATATTAGGATTGATAACACGCGTCGCAGCTATAACTTTTTTCTTCTTTTTTTTTTCCTTTGCGCAAATTAAGTGATAGCGTCGTCGACAAACAATTTGCCAAAACTTTCGTAACAATACTTTTTTTTTGTATTACGTGGGCAGTTTGTTTGTAGGCAACCCGCAATTCTGTTTGGTTTGGCGCTATCTAGCGACAGAAGCAAGAAATACCGGGTACCCCTGGGAGTGGCGGCTGCATTGTTCAAACGTGAGCTTTTATTCTGGTGGCGCCGCTTAGCTATAGTGTCTGAAGCAAGAAACACTGGGTAGGCCAGGAGGCCGTGATCGGATCACATGCCAGTACAGCGGAAGCTACGGCCCCGACGCGCCAATCGGAACGTGACTACGTATCACCGGAATGCGCTTTTACTGCGAAGAAGTCTAGGCTTTTCGCTGCGTCATGCTCCAATATGTGTGGGTTGCGCTCGTATACGTAGCGGATATCGAAGCCGTCGGCACGCAATGTGACCGTCCACCCTTTGCCAAGTCTCGAGACAGGGTACAACCTTGGGCTCTCACTCTGCTGGCGCCGCCTGGCTGTTGCCGGCTTTCTATAGAGTAATATAGTGATACGTAAATAGTGGCCACTGGAGTCCTATCTCGGCCCAGCTGTTAGGATTCGCAACACCCGCTAGCTGGCGCAATGGTGCCTAAGTATTTATTCATTCGTAATATTTGTATCATTAAGAAATAGATTAATTTACTTGTTTCTAAAATTATTAGTAACTTCGTAGGATTAAAAAAAATATTACAACGACTGGGACTAGGGCTTTGGCAAGACTCACACTTCGCCGCCGCCAAAACGGCAGCCAAGATGGTGGTGTGGGGGGCACGGCACGGATGCGGCGTGCTTTTGCTGTCATCGTGGTCCGGTCATTGTTTCTTTGTGACAAGGGTGGGACTGTTAAAGATGCAACAACGTGAAGAGTGTTTCAAGTGTCTCTTGAGTGTCAGCTCCGTCGTGGAAAATATATTTTCTGTTTCCTAGAAATTGAAGCGAGCTGATGCTATTGGCGACGTGAGCGATCGAAAGCGTCGCTGTGGTCGGCCCACCACCATTGGCCGAATGCTGACTATGACGTCAGCAAAGGATCTCTCATCGGCGCAAATACGAGGAATGTAAGAACTTCAATTTTGACGGTGTTGTCAGTGTTGCTTTGAGAGCCCTATGATTTCAGGCTTTCACCATGCTCCTTACAAATACCATCGAACTTGTTGTTCACAAGGTAATGACGTCACGAAAGGTAACCAAACGAGGGCGCCACCGAAACATCTCGCCGCTAATACAAACACGACCAAAATAATTGGGGTTGGGATATTTATGCACCGTGTAGTTGGTCTGTCATTAAAGTTGCGGCGAGTCACACGCTGTAGATGAGCAATTTAGCCAGTGCAGTACAACCACTAGCCTGGGGTCTTTAGCGTGCACCACGCAGTAGTGATACACGACCGCACGCCGGTACGATGCTTATCCAGATCGAAACGGGCAGGGGTGGGGCTCGAACCCAGGATCCCTGGGTTCTGCAGCGCGAGCTTTCGCTCCACGCGCGTCGAGCTGGGTGTGCGCTTACGTTTAAAGTCCTATGATGCATGAAATGCATCATAGAGAATTGGTGAGGAAATTGGTATCAGGTGACGTATATTTTCCCGCTATATTAAGCGGGGAACAATAGGTCGAAAGCTCACGTGACGTCGATTTCGCCCGCTATGGATTTGTGTCTATACTTCGTTTCAGCTTTGGTCCAGACGCAGCCAAAGCTACAAGCGCGAGCTCCGGGCTTTCAGCATCCCTGCCAAGCACGCGCGCTCGTGCAGTGCAAGCACTGTTCTGGGCCACATGCTCGCGCTTGTAGCATCGGCTGCGTCTGGACCGAAGCTGAAACGAAGTATAGGAAACATGACGTGAACTTTCCCGCTAAACTTAGCGGGAAATTTGCTATATTCCCAAGTGCCCCGGCCCGCAATCGAGGAATCACGGGAACGGCGTTTTTTCAGCTCCCTAGTGACCGCTAATTTTCGACCAACTTTACGGTTACACAATTCTTGAGCGTAATTCGGAGTCACCCTGAACAAGCGCCTGATATACCCCAAGGACCTGTCATATCACCTTTAAAACTGCTCGTCAATGTCAGCATTTTTGATACTGCGCATGCGATCCACTTTTCGACCTGGCTGAGCTGCAGAAATCTCTTACATTATTACATTATCTTACATCGCGCATCATGGAATGCAGCAGTTCTGCAGTGTAGCACTTTTCAGACATTCTTGCTTCGCCGAAATGTGACTTCAGCGCCTCCCACTGGTCGAGGACTCTTCGGACTGCTGTTTTGATGGACAGCCACCTTGTTGAGCAGGACTGTACTATCTTGAGCGGATCATGCCCATCGTACAGGGCTTGGTAGAGATCGCGGTAATACTGTTGCCTTGATGGCGACCGGCTGAACCGCTCACTCACTAAAAATTCGAGATTTCTCAGAAGAATGTCACCAGTCACCTAGCTGTGTTTGGAGATTTGTGTTTGTCCTTTGTCCCTCTCAGAAGAACTTCGGTGACGGCACTTGAAACAGCCAAATGCAGCGAACGACAGACGCACCTCACCAAAAGGAGGTTGGGAACATCCGCTTTAAGCTTCTGATACACGCCGTTGTTGATTCCGACCATCAGACTTGCATTGTCCGTTCCTATTCCCACCATCCTCTGCAGATCGATGCGAAACTGGGCTAAGCACATTTTCACTGCGTCTACAATAGGCTGAGCTTTCGAGTCAGTGAGTTCTATTAAGCTCAAGAAGGTAGAGACCACATTGGCAGCCTTCTCGCTGTAGTAGACGATAACGACGCCCAACAGCCTGGTCACCGATATGTCCGTTGATTCGTCTAGGATCAGGTTGCATACCTTCCAGATCCTAGGTTGGAAAGCAACTCGTCAACAGAGTGAGGAGAGAGGACGTTCTTTATCAATGCACTGCCCTTCGACCGATGAAGCTGGAGGAGCTTAGCCCCTTCGCTGTCCCGAAACTGATTACGCACAGTTCACCCAGGTGATCCGAAGCCAACATCGCGGAGTGAGCGCATATGAACATGGCAAGGGACCCTTCAGCAGTGTGTGACCGGTCAGACTTCCGTTCAACTCGTAGAGATCGTCTGCCTGCCAGAGGAGAAAGGTGCAGCGGCCGAAACATGCTTCTTCGTTGCAGCGTGCGCGACTAAATCCACGTGCTTCGCAGATAGCTTCGTTTTGCAGTAGCGGCACCTGGCTTGTCTGCTATCACCTGGAACCTCCAGTGGCCAGTCTTTAAGTTTGGGGTCTTGTAGCCAGTCTTTTCTAAATTTTTCAGCGTACTTCACCGGGCCCATTTCACGAAGCAGTGACAAAAACATCAAAGGAACATGGGGGCATTCATGCTGTTCAAACGTGCGCGCACGAAACAGGCAGGCCTGTTCCGATATTCGACGCCTTATTGTTTTGATGACGTCATTGGGGTAACTCTCACAAACCACAACATTACAGAGAGTAAGGAAAGACGACTGTGGCTGATTATGGATATGACAGGTGCATAGTTGACAGTAAATCGATATAAGATTTCTATACCTCTAAAAAAACCGCCAAGATTACTAAAAACCGGCTAAAAATCCCGCCGCCCGCGAAACATTAATTTATCCCGCTAAACAGAACCAAAAACCGCGAAAATTAGCGGGAAAACCGCTAAATTGGCAACACTGGTTGGGGGATGTAGGCCAAGGTTGTTGGACCTCAATTTCATCAAAGCCCACCAATCACACCAGGATGCCGCCGGACAGAACGGGACTGACGAACGCTACCATCATCTAATCACGTCTCATTAAACATCATCCCTTCAGGCGTCGGAGCCCGCGTGAAAGTAACTTCAACAGGTTTGCAGTTGAACGTCCTTGCCTACACATGGTGCGGCCGTAAGGACCAACACATTTGGCACGCCTTGCAACATTCGAATTCCAAAGAAACAGACACCCTAAACGGGGCACGTAGTTTCGCGAGAAGTTTTGTCTTTTTTTTTTCGGAGCTCAAGTCAGAAGTAGCAAGATATTAAAAATACACCAGAAACGGCGGCCGTGCATTTCCTCTGCCCCATACGGTCCATACCGGATGTTCGCCGTCTGCAGACTGGTGTGTGAGTTTGCTCTCAGGTGGTCACTGCTCATAAATTCGCAATGTTGTGCGTATATTTTTACAGCCGGAAGTTAGTCAGCCTCAGTGGGCGTCTGGTGTCTCAGCTGTAGATGAGAAATTTAGCCAGCTCAGTGCATCTGCTAGCCTGGGGTCATGAACGTGCACCACGCAACAGTGATGATATACACGACCGCACGCCGGTATACGATGCTCGTCCAGATCGAAACGGGAAGAGATGGGGATTGAGCCCAGGATCCCTGGGTTCTGCAGCTCGAGCTTTCGTCATTGTTCATATATTTCGGTAAAAAGTATTAACTATCGCGATTATCTTGCTCATCGCCGGGCCCTACTATTGGCTTTTTGCGTTTTTGCTTTCAGCGCAAGTTACCCGGGAGCGACCTCATATATACCAGTGTGCTGACGACAAACAGGCTGGTAGAGGACATAGGAAATACACGACCTCCGATTTTACTTTATGTTAAAGATTTCTCTACCTCCGAGCTGAGTTTAAAGTATATATATATATATATACATATACCTTTTTTGCGAAACTACGTTCGCGTGCCCAACTGGGGGCGCGTACGTTTGGAATTTGAATTTAGCGAGGCGTGCCAAATGTATTGGTCCTTGCGGCCGCACCCTGTACACTTGAGGGGGGGGGGGGGGGGGGGGGGGGCTTTGCGAGACGGCGGGACGAGGCGGGTTGGAGGGGTTGCACTCTAAAAAAAAGCCCGTGCGTCTACTTTCACGCACAACACTCAGAGAGCCAATCACCGCAACTTAGGGAGGCAGCTCAGCGAATGACGATGCCTAAACATATGTTTAGACCAAAAAGCGCAGTCTGCGTTGTGACGTTAGGCAATGCAAAACGTCACGCTTGCATTGCTCAATGTCACAACTCAAACTGCGTTTTTGGGTCTAAACATATGTTTCGGGCAGTGTCATTCTCTGAGCTGCCTCCGTAAGTTGCGGTGATTGGATCTCCGACTGCTGTGCGGGAAAGTTGACGCACGGGCTTTTTTTTAGAGTGTATAATTTCTCTGAAAGCACGCCCTCAAAAAAATCTTCCGCAAAAAAAAAAAATAAGAAAAAGAAACTAATATTTATTTTCCCCTTCACAAATACCGCGTTGCTACAAAAAAAAAAAAAAAAAAAAAAGAGTTCGTGGTTTTTTAGGGAAAGGCGCTTAAAAGAAAAGTGGAAAGTAGAACTGACTTTTCAATTATTATTATTTTTTAGGTAATTGCGTCGTGTGTTTATTTAGGCAGCCGGGAGTGGGCGTCTCGTGCTTCGTTAGAGGCTAAGAAGAGTCGCGTGCAGTATAAAACTTTGGCAAGTGCTGTACAGAACCTTGCAAAAAACAATCGCCTTCTGCGCCCTGCCACCTTTGTCTACTGGGCTGTGGAAGGCCTTCTGAGCATGCGCTGTTGCTCTGCTGTACGGTATATCGGACGCTACGCATGCGTCTAGAGCTCGGTGACTCAGCATTTTTCGCCCGGGTGATAAGCGATGCAGGGGTCTGTACATCGTCACGGCGCTCGTTCTCTCTGTGCATTTGCTATCGTGGGCTAACCCAGTCAGGCACATTGAATGCGCCGTCACCCTTCTCTGTGCGTGATTGGTTGAACCGTCACGAAGAAGACGAGCTCCGTGCAGATTGGCGCTGCCTGATTGGCCCAGACGGATTGAACGCGGAGAGCAAGTAAGTCGTCTGCTTCCTGCACAGGAGTTGCGGTGACGTCAGAATGACGCCAAACTCTGATTGGCCGACTGAAAAAAAAAAAAAAAAGAATATCGGGTAGATTTTTTCAGTCTTTTTTTCAGTCAGCCAATCAGAGCTTGGCGTTGTTCTGACGTCACCGCAACTCCTGTGCAGGAAGCAGACGACTTGCTCTCTAGCGCCGGCTGAGGCCGAACTCAGTTTCGTAGCGAGCGTCCCGGTTCGCACGCATCGTCTGCCGAGGTTTGATCACAAAGTGGAGAGTTCGGATACGCATCTTCCGCACCTTCAAATAGTATTAAGCATACTTTGGAATTTCTGGTGCGCGTTTGTTTCTTGTGTCGGTGGGTTGAGAGCTGCCGCATAGATGAGCGCGTGCTTCACCACGCTTGTCCGCGTGTGTGTACCGGTGTGGTGATGTTTAGTTTCTTCCTTTTCTCTTGGTTCGCTTTATTCCCAGTATTTTGGTGCTCGTTATGACGCTTTACGTTTGCCTCCGTCTCACTTTGTTCGTTCGATAGTTTAAACATTTGTTTAAACATCACCTTAAAAGAAAACAAAAGAAGTTTGCTCTAAAGCTAGAATGATTTATTTTTGTTTTGAAACAAATAAAAAAAAAAAAGAAGTTAAATTATAAGCATATGCCGTATTTGTAATTAATCACACATACCTAAATATTTAGTTTCGAACTTTTAGTGAATGTGGTAGTTTCGAACTTTTAGTGAATGTGGTGCCAGAGATTGCATTTCACATTGCCATCTCGTTGTGTTCGCATCGCAAAGAGAAAGCTTTTACTTTCGCTGACGATCCTTTGAAATAGTGGGAACGTTTCTGTGCCAGTTCCTTCCTCTGTCGAGTATACGATATTCGTTAATAGGGACCTCTAGCAAACCGTTACCGTGTTCCACGTATCGCACTACCGGAGCCTTTGAACCTTGCTTTTAAAAAGTCCGCGCCCCGCGGTTATGGTATTATCACCTGGGCGCGCGCTTAAAAGCATGCTTTTAAGCGCGCGCGTTGTCCTCTCGCGTTGTGCGGCATGCGGAACACGGTAACGGTTTGCTTAAAGTCCCGATTGGCATTCATTGTTGTATCACAGTATTGATACCGTAATTGATATTTTCTGACGTTACTTTTTGTTTTACATTGTGCCTTTTTTAAATAGAAATTATGCATTCTTCATGGAATGTTTACTCCGCCATGTTGACTGTATAACTCTGTGGAGCACTACGCATGCATCTCTGCCCTAGCAAAAAGAAAAAAAAAAAGAAGTAAACACAGAGTAGAAAGTGCCCCCCCGATTTTTTGTTCTCGTGTTACGGGCCGTAGAAGCCGCAGTGGCAGAAACTAGTGTTTTTGCCTGCCGTCGCAGGTCGCGTGTTTGACACCCTCTGCTGGCGCTAGTGTTTTTTCTACACCCTTTTAACTTTTCTCCCTCATTTAATAGGTATTATAGAGATACCTTTATGTATTCAAATATTTTTAGGAATTTGATTCTTTTCTAAAAAAAAAACATGTCAAACTCGTCACTGCGGTCGCTTTTTGGTCAAATTTGACAGGTCATTACTTTGTCTGTACTTAAGGTAAATTTTCTTTCTTTGGCTCTACAGAAAGCCCTAAGCAAGCCCATTGTAGATATAATAATATCATTATGATCTGTAGACTAGCCGCTCCGCTACCTCCACGTAAACGTTTTAAGAAATAACAAATGTTGAAAGTTTGAGATCGATTTTCTCAAAAACGCCATTTTTGTAAATTTTTATTTTTAAAATTTTTTTTAGACATATTAGTCAAGAAAAAAAAAAAACAGTCTAGAAATGTAATATTTCGGTTGTATGGCCTCTATTTGAGCCTCAATCGCGTGAAATGTGTGAACATTTGTTATTTTTCACAACGCTTACGTGAAGGTAGCGGAGCGGCTACTCAGCAGATGATAATGATATCATTATATCTATACTAGGCATGCCTAGGGCTTTCTCTAGAGCCAAAGAAATAAAATTTACCTTAATTACAGACGAAGTAATGGCCTGTCAAAGTTGACCAAAATCGACCTGAGTGACGAGTTTGACATTTTGTTTAGAAAACAATCAAACTACTAGAGATATTTGAATACGTGAAGGTATTTATATAGTACCTATTAAACAAGAGAGAAAAGTTAAAAGGGTGTAGAAAAAACACTAGCCCCACCAGAGGGTGTCAAACACGCGACCTGCGACGGGAGGCAAAAACGCTAGTTTCTGCCACTGCGGCTTCTACGGCTCGTAACTCGAGAACAAAAAATCTAAGAACATGCAGTTTGCGCCCTCCTTGATTTGAGAAATACCCCCAAAACATATATTTTTTTGTGAAAATTAAAAACTGGACCCTTTCAGCCTGCCCGATATGGGAGGTTTCATCTCAAACCGGGCAGACTAAAATGGTCTAATTTTTAATTTTCACGAAAAAAATATGTGTTTTGGGGGCATTTCTCAAATGAAGGAGAGCGCAAACCGCAAGTTCCCTAGATTTTTTGTTCTTCAGTTACGAAGCGTAGAAGCCGCAGTGGCAGAAACTAGTGTTTTTGCCTGCCGCCGCAGGTCGCGTGTTTGACACCGTCTTCTGGCGCTAGTATTTTTCCCACACCTTTTTAACTTTCCCCCCTCATTTCATAAATACTATAAAGATACCTTGACGTATTCAAATACTTCTAATAATTTGATTGTTTTCTAAACAAAATGTCAAACTCGTCACTCAGCTCGATTTTTGGTCAACTTTGACACATCATTACATTGCCTGTACTTAAGGTACATTTTATTTCTTTAGCTCTATAGAAAGCCCTAGGTATGCCTAGTATAGATATAGTGATATCATTATCATCTGCTGAGTAGCCGCTCCGCTACCTTCACGTAAACGTTGTGAAAAATAACAAGTGTCCACATATTTCACGCGATAGCGGCACAAACAGAGGACATACAACCAAAATATTATATTTCTAGACTGTTTTTTTTGTAGTTAACTAATATGTCTAAAAAAATTTTAAAAATAAAAATTTACAAAACTGGGGTTTTTGAGAAAATCGATCTCAAACTTTCAACATTTGTTATTTCTTACAACGTTTACGTGAAGGTAGCGGAGCGGCTAGTCGACATATCATAATGATATTATTATATCTAAATGGGCTGCTTTGGGATTTCTGGTAGAGGCAAAGAAAGAAAATTTACCTTAAGTACACACAAAGTAATGACCTGTCAAAGTTGACCAAAAAGCGACCGAAGTGACGAGTTTGACATGTGTTTTATTTAGAAAAGAATCAAATTCCTAAAAATATTTGTATGCGTCAAGGTATCTTTAGAATACCTATTAAATGAGGGGAAAAAGTTAAAAGGGTGTAGAAAAACACTAGCACCAGCAGAGGGTGTCAAACACACGACCTGCGACGGCAGGCAAAAACACGAGTTTCTGCCACTGCGGCTTCTACGGCTCGTAACTCGAGAAGAAAAAATCTGGGGAAGATGCGGTTCGCACCCTCCTTCATTTGAGAAATTCCCCCCAAACTTATATTTTTTTCGTGAAAATGAAACATTAGACCCTTTTAGCTTGCCCGATTTGAGATGAAAACACCCAATTAGACGAGTGTCCGTTTTCCTTTGCGACAAGTTCTGTTTTGGTGGAAGCCGCGCAGCCCTTTGGCGGCGCGGTTTGAGCTGGAGCTGTCAAGCAGCGGTTTGACTGACGACGATGACCAGGTCACGTGGGTCTCTTTTCAGCGTTTGATTGGTTGGCGTTAAATCGAAGTGCGGGAGAGGGGGTGACGCGGGCCGGGTAGCGACGAAGGTGAAGCTGCCAGGCAAATTTTTGAGCCGCCAAATAAACGCAACGCAAAATCGAAGGGAAAAAATAAAATATCAAAACAATCTAAAAACACACACACACACACACACACACACACACACACACACACACACACACACACACACACACACACACACACACACACACACACACACACACACACACACACACACACACACACACACACACACACACACACACACACACACACACACACACACACACACACACACACACACACGAAAAAAAAAATACGAAAGAAAGAAAAAGGAGATACGCTATTGGACAGGGGGTTGACGAAGGGAAATGAAGCAGCTTAAATAAAAAATAAAATAAAAAAAAAAAAACACGAAAAAGGCGCATGTGCAAAAAAAAAAATTTATATAACAATATAAAAGCAAACGTGACGCGTGTCTGCTGCTGCTGCTTAGGAAGGGAAGGCACCTCAGCCGAAAGTAAAAAGAAAAATCTAACACATAGGAGAGCGAGCGAGCGACAGAGAGAGAGAGAGGAAAAGAGAGAGAGAGACTACTCTTCGGTTTCGCGCTCCTCTCATGCGCTCTTTCCATTCACGTGTGTATATATATTTATTTTATTTTATTCGAAACTCTCCCGCTGGCCGGCTGCGTTTTATATTTTTTCGTTCTTTTGCTATCGCATCGAGTTCGCTTTTTAAACTCGTCTATTTTGTTTCTTCTGCTTATTTCCCTTTCCCCCCCCTACACTGTCGCTCTAATATATATTTTTTTCATTCCATGTAGTTTTTCTATTTTTTGTTTTGTGAGCCTGTCTATTGCGTTAACGCGAACGAAGCTCGTCTGCTGCAGCGGCGGACGCGTTCCTCCCGCCTTTTCGCTCGCTTCTTTGTGCTGCTGCTGCCGTGTGCGTGCGTGTGTGTATACGCCGCGAAGGCGTCCCCTTTTTTGTTTTGGGTTTGCCGGAGCCAGCCAACAATGACCGACGACCAGCAGCAAGTAGGGTCCGGCGGTCCGTTCAGCGTACTGGGCCGCCGTACCGCAGGCTGGAGACCGCTTCATTTTTGAGTTGAACGTCCACCTCCACCGCGCTTCTTCGCCGAAAGCTCCCAACAGCGCATGCCGCCCGCCTCCCACGTACCGTCGTCTGTTGTTGTGTCGCTCGCCGAATGCCTGTGTTGGCGAGTCGCTCGTGTGACGTTGTGTTCTGCGTCGTGTGATGGTGCGCTCTCGTCCTTCTTCTGAAAGGTGTTGATCGCGCGGGTGCCGACGAAACAAGAGCCCGCGGTGGTGGCGAAGCGATGCGTCGCCGGCGAAGGGTGCCCTGAGCGGTCGTCGGACCTGTTACTGCGGTTGCGGCGGCTTCAGGGCTATGCCGTGTTTCTAAGCATCGTATGTGTCGGGAACTGAGGGCCCCGGCCGAGCCATCAAGACGCTTCGATGGTAGGAACGGTAGATGCGGTTATTGCGGTGGACGCCACCACCTCCGCCACCTCGGCGGCGGACGGCGAGGTGAGTTGTCTCTAATTGCCCGGCAATCTGGTTAAAAAGCGTTATCGATTAGTTATATGTTCGTGTCCAAACAATATTCAACCGCATAAAAAGCAAAAAAAGTTGCGCGCGCGTTTTTTTTTTTTTTAATTTTTGTTGACGTTATTTAATTTGACTTGCCACCACTACCAGATCGTTGCCCACTCTCGCCGATTTGTTGTGTTTGTTTGGATCTGTGGTTCATTTTACCGACGTTGATGATGATGATGATTAACGGTCTCAGCAGTCGCCATCTTGCGGCCTTCATTGAAGCTGGTAATTTTTCGCGGGACATTTGAACTGTAGCCCAAGCTCTGGAATACACTAGTTGGTCGACATCGGTTAATATAACTCGTGATTTTCTTAAACATGGGAAAATGGGACGCGTTCCCGGTAGTGGACGCCATTCATCCCGATGTATTCGTGGGCTTCGTCGACCAGCTCATTGAGAATTTCTGAGAATCATGTATAACTTTTGGATAGGAGAACGGTTTGTTCTCAAAACTTTAACATCTAGTCTGAACAGCGAGCTCCACATTCGGGCACCAACTAAGCACTCGACAACGCATAAATAATTTTCGGAAAAAAAGAAAAAGTGGTTCGTTAGATAATACATGTTTATGTGTGACATCAGTGACGAAGACTTTGAAGCGAAGTGAGTAGATCTATTTGACTCCTCGAAGCTCTGAAGACCCTACGAAGTGGCAAAGCACGAAACACATTGTCAGCATTGCAGCCATGCGTAACTTTACAAGCTCCGCTTTCTCACAATATGTACTGTTACTATACATATACGCATATGAGGCACGTAGCCAGGGGAGGCAGGGGGGGGGGGGGGGCATGGGGCCCGGCTTCCCCCCCCTTCCCCCCCTCCCGAAATATTCCATTTTGCTGGGGCCTCCTATCGCCACAGAAATCAGACGGAAGTATTCACTGGCGTAGCCAAATTTTTTTTTTTTTTTTGAGGAAAGGGGGGGGGGGGGGGGGAGGGGTAAGGTAGTTGGAATGTTCATGTCTTATGGTGCTACAGCCTTTGTTTGGACACCGCCATCTTGTTCCTGGTGTGGATAGATCGTCCGATTGTCAAGCATTGCTGAGGCCATGGGTACGCCTCAGCAATGTTTGACTGTCGGATGATTTATCCACACCAGCAGCAAAATTGGAACGGGGGGGGGGGGGGGGGGGAGGGAGAGCTCCAGGGGCTTCAGCCCCATAAGCTCCCCCCCCCCCCCTTTCCCCTGCCTCCTGCCCCCCCCACCCCCCCCCCCCCTTTTCCCCTGGGGTGCTGTGTTGCGCTTTTTGCACTCCCAGGAGTCTTGGAAGAGGGAAGTGACGTCAACGACTAGAGCAAACGCAGATTGGATGTTGACAGAAGAAAACGAAATCAACATCCAACCTGCGCTTGCTGTGTCGTTGACGTCACTTCCCTCTCCCTAGTCTCCTGGGAGTCCAAAAAGCGCAACATAGCACCCCTGGCTACGCCACTGCTGGCGGCCATAGCATAGCTGTGTGCACGACTGCTGAGCACGTGCTGATAGCAAGCTTCCACAGTCCTTTTGCAGCGTGTATTCCACACCATTATGATTGCTAGTCTTAGGGTCTTAGCAGCCTATTAATATGAGCTCGTTCTGAGCATGCGCTCTAAAGAGCGCTCTCAAATATGGTGTCCTAAATTGTTCGCAACAGCTTCGCGTTACTAGCGGGTGCTCGTACCCTCACGTCAGCACTGATTGAGCACGTACACGCAGGACCTGCAATCCGCAGCTTACGATCTACAAAAAGTTCCTACTTTTTATTAGGATATGGTTAGGCACTTATAAAATGTTTTTTGCGCCACTACCGGTCGACGACGAAAAAAAAGAAAGGCAAAAATCTTCGGCGCACGCGAATCACGGCTATTGCGTGCGTGGACGTTCGTTCCAGTGGGACCCTTCTCTTGTTCCGTAAAAAATTGAAAAAAAACTTCGTCGTATTTTTTTTTTCTCCCCAATTTGAAGTGCATCGATTGGTGACAGCGGCTCTCCCGTGATCGCTACAACGCCTACGGTAGGTTACTTACGCTGACTGTGTCCGAGTATTGGCAACATCAAACGGCTTTTTTTGTCCTTCTCCGCCTGGCTGCCTGTAGACGAGTCCTATAACTTCATCGAGGACACCCACATGCCAGGATCCTCAGAGAAGTGATCTTCTTGGCCGAAAGATGGCGCTAGCTTCACTTCTTGTTTAACGTGACAGCGCCAGCATCGTAGTACCTTATTTTTGTCGTTTTGCGCATCGACGTCACTCTTTCGCTCTAATCAATGTCTTCTTGTGGTGCAAGACACCCAGTACTAAAGGTATGAGGCGGCTCGGCATGTATTATGCCACGTGCGATCGTTTGTAGAAGCCTCTAGTTTAAAAAAACATCTCTAACCAGTTGCTAAAGAGTTATTTGACGAAGCTGATACAACTATGGGCTCTCGCTACAGCCTGCACGTTACTAAGGAGTTTCCACGCGCTTTGCAGTGAAACTTGCTGTATATCAGCTCGTCACGAATGATGCAGCAATTTAATTAAAGGATATAGAAGAAGCATAATGCCATACCTAAACTGTAGGCATCCAAATGAAAGTAGGAATCCTCCGCAATGGCATGTTAATTTTGTTAGTCTAAAGAGAGGTTATCTCTTGACAAGGGAAAGTAAACTTATGGCGAGAAAGAAATGCAACTATCACAAACAATGCCGTTGTTCAGCCTTGTTTATCAGTTTTTTTATCTAAGGCAGCGATGTGATTGCTGCGTCATTTGCGCCAAACAACGACAAAGGGTTCGCCCTGCTACGTCCCCCTACTTTTCGACAAAATGTGAGGAATTCGCGCCAACACTGCGCCACCGAAAGTTAATTGTAACTGG